>NW_011967215.1:1045709-1058779 GCF_000949405.1 Vollenhovia emeryi | reverse complement strand
GATTTTTAATAATTAATTACTCGTTAACTATTACGAAAGTTGCAAAATGGTACAGGACTTTTCCGTTCATCTCGACCCGTTCTACCTTCTCAAAAATTTTGTCGGATATGGAAAGACTCACCCTGTATAGTAAATTAAATTATATTTTTTTTATAATACGAAAGAATAAAATTGGCATTAGCCGTAAAGAAAGATCAGCACTAAGAATTTAACCAAGATTAAAGATCATGCGATATTCTCGCTAATGCAAAAATACACTTGCTCTTATCGTTTTCCAAGTTAATATTTCAAAAGAAAGAAATAAACAATTCTTGCTCTAAATTGTCGGATAACCTGTTTAGAATAAAACATTCATCTGTTTGATCCAATGACACCCAATTCGTACGTGCTTTTCGGAATGTAATGAGTTTCTTTTTGAGTCTTTGGAATGGCTAAGATAATAGCGTACAGTACACTGAGAAGTTAGAACAAACGAGAATAGCTTTAGTCTTGAAATTTTCTCGAAAGCTTTGGCCTCGTTCCATGAGATACTCGGCAACGTGACGCCCGTTCCTCTTGCCGTCACGGAAATCCGCAGCTTTCTGAACGTCGAGGCAAGTCTCTGAGCCATTACGTAACTAATTTTAGCTATCCTCGACACTGTATTTTGCTAACAATTGTATACATTGGCCGTATGTTGTAATTATCGATATGTTATTAATTATTAATTTAACTTGGGTATTAATTAAGTTTGTAATTAAACAAGAATATTTAATCTGAAAACAATGTATAATAATGAAGAATATCATCTTTCTCTGTTAATGTGTTTACAATGCAGCGTTTTCAGACATTTTTTTAGTTTAACAATAAATACGTATACAAGAGAATTCGCTTTTGATAATACTATGGAACATTCTTTCACACTTTGTCGAAAATAGGAAAGGTCAAAAGTTAAACGGTTGATCGTATCATCGATAGAGTTGTTGTCTCGGCAACAATCCTTCGGGAACGAACATGTGTGTATTACAGGAACATTTAATGCTTAGCGAGAGAAAGCGGGTCAAATGCTGAGATTTTTTATATCGGGTAATAGATATTTTACGAAGTTTTATACTTAATCTAGAAAGCTCATGATATAGAAAAAAAAGTGAATTTAAATTGACATATGCTTATTATATTAAGGAATTTTTAATAAAACGGTTCATTCGCGGAAGGCGTCAAAAATAGGTCGCGTGACTTGTCACTTAATTTCTTTCGATATTGGAAAAAGTATATATGGAAGCACAAAGGAAGGAGTGATATAATTAAACAGTATAAAAAAGTTACTTTACGTTCTATATAAAATTTCTCTATAATATATTTGCCACATATAATGCGATTAACATATATAAGTTAATCGTTGACCCGATTGTTTACTTATTACAAATTTACATAATTATATGTATCTATTTAATAATATAGGAAAATATTTTTTAAAGGAATTTTTTTAGTTTTATGGAAATACCTTTGTAATTTTTTTTTATTAAAAATGCATAGAATAAGTCACTTCGCGGTATCACCCACCGTGATGCTTGTATAAATTGGAAAATTTGAACAAAGAGTAGAATGCTGGGTCTCATGTTTGAAAGAGCAGCTTCATTCGCCATTCAATGAGGGTAATCTTTCGACATAGGTCAGGGTCGAAAAAAAGCTGGCAGCCCGGAGAAGGCGGATTAGGAAAAATTAAAAAACCTTGAGCCGGATTACGAATCTCTAACAAGAAGATTGGCGCTCATCATCCGCTCTGTTAGTCTCATTCCGGCCGATTTGTCGAGACGATTAATATCCCAATCTTTTTCTTGGTTACGCCATTTTCTATCCCCTGTTCCTTTTACAATGTAGGGGTCTTTGTCTCAATTCCATCGTCGCGCTCCCCGTTATTAGGGGCAATTCGACCAACGCTCTCGAAATCGGCGCTCATAATTTGCGGTCGGGCCCATTTGCAACTCTAACGAGGCGAGTGCCTCGGGCTTCTTTCTGCGCGACAATTAAGGCGTTAGTTACCGCGCGCGGAGCAAGAACTAACGTCCTTTGAAAACAGTTTAAAAGTTGCTACCTTGAGCTTTCGTAACTCGAATTAACGTTTCGTTCGTCCTCGCGTCGCTCGCCAACCCGCTTCGCACAACGCTCCCGCCGTGATCTCGTTGCGCGCCTCTGCGCGCTCGCGGAATCGAGTTTGCCGATATTTGAGTATGTTTGCGTGCAAACTTTCCCAGGAATATCAATTTTTGCTCATTCCTGGGAAACTAAAAAGAATGGGAGCTCTCCTATTAAATTATGCAAATATGCACGGATTGCAGGCCTCGCCGGGCTGCCTTTTGGTTTTTACCAGAAGGGTCAAGGAAAATGTAGATCGTTAAGTGCTCCATTTGCAGTTATTTGCTTCCACTGAGATACCGGGATGATTCTGGCTGGATTGGCGACGAGAAATGGAAATAATCTCATGTATTTCTACGACTATCAATACCAATATCGCATTTCTCATTGAACTTTGACGTTCTAGTACGTATGACGATAAGATAAAATAAGATTTCAGAAATACAGAGCTCATACTATCTGCTGATTTATATTCTGTAGAAATAGTGCTATTTGTATAAAATCTGAATTCGCAAGTAGAAACGAAACAAACGAGACAGATCGTAGTAAAGCGCGGCTTAGTCATCCAATGTCGGAGGATATGGGAATAAGGCAATTTATTCGCATAGAAGCTCTGCTATAACTTCCGCTGATATTCGTGTTTATGAGCTTGTTGTTCCGAACATACGCTGCTATTTTTTCATATTGTAATCGTGACACTGCCGAAAAGCACGCAACCGTTGCCGGGCTTGTATCTAATCAATAATGTTTCCTAATGGCTCGTGTTTTATGAAGTACCATTCCGTAAGCCGTAGTTTTGTTTTTACTGCTCGAAACATTCGCATAAAATCAGGACAACTCGAGATTCATGCTAAAAGTAGACAAATTAGTATATGTTAATAAAAGTTTGCACTGCTAATTAGTATTAATTTCTCACAGCGTTTTTGTGAATGTGCTTTAATTAATATTAATTTATAAGTAAGCGGTAAAATTTTTGTAAAAAATACTCGCCTAAATTAATAATATAAAACAATCAAACTATAGTAACTTTTACGACGTGTGGTTGAAGAAAAGTTTGCGAGTTTTGTGACATTGAATAATATAAAATGTTCCCGTCATTTCTGAATTTGTTGCTCTCAAATGGCGAGCTTAGGTCGCATATATTTTACCGAGCCACCGAGTTAGCTTCACGGAAGTTTTGAAAGGAATGAGATGCCGAAGAGGCAGTTTTCATACGTTGCGGTAGTGTTAGACGCTCATTCGCGAGGCAAGGAGAATCGAACAAATTTCAGCTCTTCTGTTTCCGTCTTTTTCGACATTGTAAAACTAGTAACGCGCGACTCGTTCACGAGAGACGGGGATGAGAGAAAAATATGCAAAGCAATTTCCATCTATCAAGCGCACCTATCGCCGATCTTCTGGCGAGCGAGCACGCCTTCGCGCATTCCCTCGACGTGTTCTCGGATTCTGCCCTAAATAAATCTCCTTTATCTCCGAGAGAGGGTATGAAGTCGCACTTGTTTCCGACACTCCGTAGAAATGCGCATCTGTATCTTCGCGCTTAAATTGATGCAGAACCTGACGTAATCGGTGACTGATTGGAAAGATTCAGATAAGATGCGTAGGCGGATTAATAAGCGCGCGGGTATGCAATAGTGGGAAAAGAAAATTATTTTTATATTTGCCCGCGAGCATATTTTTAGTTTTGGCATTTCATCATTTTGAGCAAGCGTTATAGGAATGTGCTTTTGGACGTGAAAACAAAATTCTTTCTAGCCAACTATTGCAATGTAATGATTTTTCCTTGATGCTGGCAAGTAAATCGTAATGTTATGTGGATTCGGGCTTGTTTGGATTTCAAGGATGAAGTATCCACGTAACGACGCTGAACTAATGTGCGAGTACGCTCGCACAAATGCAAACGTCGAAAATAGATATTAACGATCCAGAGCTTATTTAGGATTCACAACGTGCTCCCGCGATCAGCGCGCGATTGCATTATCGCGCTAGTGTGATTAAAATCATTCATTTGTTGGGCGAATCTCGTAAAATTGTTTGCCCGTAATTTCCCCGAATACTGTTATCCTCTCTGGAAAGTTGGACGTTAATTAAAATTTATTTTTAATCATACATGATCGCTTGGATAATGCATTTTCTACTTTTGTTATAATTAATTTATGCGCGGTTTCTCGAGTGAGGTTTGTGTGGACGTATATGAAGTGCGGGAACAATTGCGCGTTATTTATATAAAAAAAAGAGTGAAACTCAGTGAAAATGCGTAGGATAGAAACGAAATCCTGATTGTCTTTCTCGAGGAGGACAGGGATACATCAGTCTCTAACAGAACCACTTAAAGTTTTCTCATTTTAACGGAATTAACGCACCGCGACAAAATAGTCGCTTAACGTTAACTATGTCTGTTATTCCTCTTATAAAACTTTCTTCGGTTTTAACTTTTGTAATTAATCACCTCGGGAACTAAGATGATTTACATATTCTTTTTCAATGATATGATTTAATTTCATTTAATTTAATTTAAGTTTGACTTTAAAATTACCGCAAGAAATAATTTCACTTTAATAAAATTATACTTGTTTGACTTTTTTTTTTACGTCGAATATCTTTGTTTTGCATCGAATTTATCGCGAGGACCGGGCTTTATAAAATTTGTCGAGGATTCATGTCGCGGTGTGTGATAACAAATTCTCCAGTATGTCGCAATAGTTTGACGAGCGGAATAAATTTTGTTGGAACGACGGTCACCCTCCCGTATCTGGAATTGACGAATATTCATAAATTCATACGTTTGTTATGCATGCGCAGCGTGCATCTCATGTGTGCAACGACATTGACGAAGATGAATATAGATGCTCTTATGGTTGGAATGGATGGCGAGGACATGCCAGCCGATTAAAAATTCTGCTGTAACGTTCAATGCAAATTGAAATGTAACTCGCATCGTATTCGAACTAGTTACAGATAGACTAGAATGGACATTTACTTAAATTCCTACATCACCGCACGCGCATTTAATTTTGTAAATTTATATTTCTATGGTAATATACCCATTGTTATAAACGAAACCACTCAGATCTATATTTGTCTGTATATACAATATCGAGAGAATACATACACTTTAATATCATTGCCACTGCAGTTGAGATAATTCAGATGAAAATACTATTTCGTCGAATGCATTTGTTTTGAGATAATTTTACGTAATTTTACGTAATTAAACAATTGCTTTTGAAATCACTGTATTATTTGGAACACGCAGTTATAAAATTAACAACTGACAATGCAGTTTAAATGGAAATTAAATAATAGTAATAGCTTAGTAATAATTAATAGTATAGCTAATTAAGTTAGTAAAATTATCAATGTGAATAACTTGTACCTCATTTTATCTCCGTGTCTCTTTTTATCTCTCAAAAGTTTCGATGGCCTTTTAGTAAACTATAAGAATGCTGTTAACCAATTTAAGTAGATTCGAATATCTTTCTGCTAGCTCGGTTTCGAATAGTTTCATCCTGAAGCTAAGTGGGGTTAACGGGCGAGAAAACGTACAGGTAAGAGAAAGTAAAGGGGAAGTCGGCTTGCGAGCTAAACAAAATGGTGAAACGAGCCGAGACACTCTTGAGAGCTTGCGTAATTAGTAAGAATACTCCTGTACCCGTTGCTGCAGCTTGAAACGGAATTCTCATTTTAAGACTCTAGTTTCCTCTTTATTCTGCTTCAACTCGGGATCGGTTTATGTATCGCGGAAAAATTGAGGGGCAAAAATTCAGAAAAGACGATAGAATTACCTGACGTTTTTATCGTTTAGCACTTGTTAAGAAAGTTAATAATAATTTCAAAAGCCTACTTAATTTTCCGCCGTAATAATGTTTATTAAGTGTATAATCTCTCCTCTCAGATTCAGTCTAATAAGTTTTGCGACGGCATATAGCGTTCTACTTAAAACGATTGGAGCAACAGGAAAAAAAAACGCGAGTAGCGAGCGAGAAAGCAGAAAAAATCTTGGACGTTATTCGCAATCAATATTAATGGCAGTCGGAGAACGAAACGCACAAAGTGCGAAATATAATCAGGTGATTTTGTACGCGCGTGGCATTCGTGCTTCGTACATCGTGCGTTGATTCCGTTCACGATCCAAACTTTCTCGCTCGTAACTTGCCCTTCACCCGATTCTTCGCTTTATGGCGAGAATTTAAAAGTCTCTTCGGTGCGAAAGGCAGCCCGTGTTTGCCAAGGGGATTTTCTGAGGGTCCGAGTACCGAGCAGAAAGGGGATGAATTGGACGAGGAATAGAGGGAAGGCGAGGTGAACGCCTATAAACTCGCAGACCACGTAGACTTTCTTGTTCCTTCTCGTTTTCGTGATCTTTAACCTTCGTGCACGAAGGTAACTGGGCTGTTCCGTGACGGTGTGCTACGTAAATATAATGTCACATGCCGCCAAACGAGTATAACGTAAATCCGAGAAGGGAGAGAGTGACGTGAGTTATTTCATATTTCCGGACGTATCGTTTTTCCTCAGATTACTTATTACGCAGTAGTAAACTTTGAAGCACAAAAAATTATGGATCAGGCATCGATAAATGTTGCATGTTAAAATTGTAAAGTAACATTGACGAAAATTTATAGCTTCACGTTTCTAATTACATGTATATTTAATAAATTATTACTGCTGCGGAGCTATAAATTCTTTCTCAGGCAAGTTTGAAAGCCAAGGATATTGTTATGCTTTCTTTTACAAATTTTAAAGAAGGAGGAAACTAATTTTTGCAATAAATATATATAAGTCCAAGCCATTTTCTACACAAGGTAGAACGTATGCCATTAAGATATTAGCGTTCTAAAAAAGTTTCCCCATTATGCATATATCAAAGCATTCATTTGCAAAGTGAGTTATAAGTAAATGTTTTCTACATCGTTTTGCAGCAGATTGTTATCCATCTCGAAACGTACATCAGTCAAGAGTGTCTTTGCAGAGATCCGTTTTCCAATACTCCTCTATTTCTTTTCTTTGGTACCGTATCCAGAAGAGCGATAATTAAGAAAATACTTTCTCATTGTACGTAACTCCTTATCTCGAGAAATTGTTCTAAGGATTCAAAGAGCTGACTCCATTCCCGATTTCAACGAAACTCTTTAATTCTTTTCTGCAATATCACGTTACTTGTCTATACTTTTTATTTTATTGCAGATACATTGGATTTCTTTCACAATCCTTTGCATTTCTTTCTTCTATTTCGAATAAGAGATTACTTTGCTGTAGTAAAGAGATAGATCTGTCATTGTAAAATATTTAAATATGAGATGCGCGAATTTAATGATGTACGTATAGATGAGGCTTTAGTAATTTTAGCGATTTTATTGATACAAGGGAAAGAAAAAAAAATTGATCCGAATCAATTAATTAGCAATGCAATATGTATATAATATGCTCTTAATTATTATTCGTGTTTAATCTCTCTAAATTAATGGTATAACTGAAATGAATTTTCTTTCACATCTTCACTGTACTGTAACAATATAATATTTCACTATAGGTTTATTATTTCAATTGTGATTTTCGTGGATTTTCGGAGATAGCAGGGGTTAGCGAGGATAAATTTATCCTGAGAAAACAAAAGGCAATGTACATCTCGGCGTGGTACGAAATGCTATGAGAATTAAAATAACAATGTTATTGTGGATTTTATTCGCATATTACCGCCGGAAAAGCCGTAAATCAGACAAAAACATCTCAGTTTGTTGAAGAGTGAAGGTCTTTTCATTTCCATGTCAACTCAACCGCAAGACGAGGACGTTTCGAAAGCAAAGTTCAGAGTTTGCTCCTCAGTTTTCTCGCTTGATTTCGCGGGAGCGTGCACAGAGTTGTTATAAAAATCGAATTAGTTGTTAAGCTCTGTGTCTACACATCCGAAAGTTGGGCTTTCGTAATTGTCTTCGAAGATAAGTTTTCTTGTTTTTTTTTTGCTTGATTTTGTAGTCTAATTATCGAGCACTCGTAGATATACAAAAATAAAAATCTATTGCTGGAAATATCTTGCGTTTCTCAAAGTAACTTCTCTTTACTTTTTCGATGAATCGTTGTCACTGTTCTGTGCGGTTGTAACGTACTTTTGGCGACAGTTTGTAACAGGTCATAAAGGATCGTAGCAGGCTTTCTTTGACCCATCCATTCTTTCTGCTGGCCCGTTTCCAACAAAATTCATTTTTATCGCCTTGTAGACGTGAGTACGTGTCGAGTTAGCGCATTGGTGATGTCCGAGGACAGTCGCAAACTCATAACTGAGCTAAGTTTGTGGTACAAAGTCCCGCCACGGCGTGACTCGATTTCTCTCACGTCGTCGAAAATTGTTCTTCGGAAAATTTGTACCCTTTGGCCATCGGTGGACGTTGGCCGAGTAAACGAGACACGAGAGTAACGTGTAATGTCAAACGACGGAGGACAACAAGCGAGCAAAAAGAAAATAATAAATGGACGGACGAATTTATTCTTTTAAAAACGGTAAAGCAAATAATATGAAAATAAAATTGTAGATATTTTTCCCTTACTTATTGGATAAATAATCTCATTTTTTACTTTTGCTTTCACATCAAATATTGTTGATTTTAATATATTAAAATATAATTAAACATATTGCGACGTAATTACAATACATATAAGTTAAAATAATCTACTGCACTTTAGCAATATAAAATTATTTTATCTGATATCTGCTTTTATTAATCCGTTACCATCAAATACATTAACCAAATACATAAATTTACGTGTGTTGTAATCTTTTATATATAGAATTATATTATAAATAAAAGCAAATTTTTCTTTATAATAATTTTATCGGTTTATTATAAATTTATGTTTAAAATAATAACAAATATTTATTTATTTGATAACTAAAAATATATAATCTGTAAAAAATATGTTTTATGGCTTGTACAGTAATAAATTAATTTTAATTATATACACATAAATTAAACACACGTATAATATAAAATTGACATTTATCTAATTGCTATTAGTTTTCGAAAAATATATAAAAAAGCAGCAAGGATAATGAAATATTAAAAGTGGCGTTTTGGTTTATATGTTTCTCTATAAATTTCTATAAAGCCAAAATATGAAGTAATTTAGATGTCACTTTTTAGTTTCATATAAGTTTCTTCTCCACTTTCTCGGAATTATATATTAATCTTGCGCATTGGTTGGCCAAATTCTAAACTCTAGCTTCAAGTCACGCTGAGGTTTCACGGACAAATTGTTTGCCATGACTCCCAGAGTATTCCACTGTCTCGTATTCTATGGTAAAGGTGGCGAGGGCGGTTACTGTGTTTATATATAAGCCAAAATTCCGGATATTAATCCAACTTTGTATAATATTCTACTCTTGACCGTCTTGGATATCCGAAATAACTGTATTGCAAACATAGAATGAAATATATTTTAAATTAAACTAATTCGAATTCTATTACGCTACAAATATTGTCCGCAAAAAGAGTACAAGTTTGATATAAAATCTGGCACATTTAATTATACCAAAATGCTAGTAGAAATAAAGCATGTCAATAAAATACAATATTATGATTAATGATAAAAAATCAAATTTTTAATATACTTGCTATACAGTTTAACATAGATTGTCAACAAAATTTTTATATTCACCAGTTATACGCCACGTGACACGACGTATACATATACGCGCCGTCTGCCGCGTTTGTCCCAGATTGAGATCGCGAATCGATATAATCATCGTTATCTTCGCACAGAAAACTCATAGTAAGATGATCGTGGTATCATAGGAAAGCTAAGAATCCAGTGCTTCTAACGAGATTAGAATCGCTTATCTCGAATTATTTGTTTATGAGATATCATTGTTAATTCTGAAAATATAATTGATTTTGTCCCGCGATCGAGATTGTGTATTAATCTTCGCATAGAAAAAATAGTAGTAAGATCTTAAGTTTTTGTTTATTATAGAAGCTAAAATTTTAACGCTTTCAGAAGTGTAATATACCTTGTAGCTAGTTTGTGAAATATCATTGCTCAATTACAAAAATCAATTTTGTTCTGAAAATTAATCTCCATCTTTTATAGTAGAATTCACTACAGCTTCGAATGAATTATTGTTATTATTATATCACGCATAATTTTTACTTCAAAACAATAATTCTTGTAATTTTAACAAATTAAGATAAAAAAACTTTTAATAAATTACGGTTACGTTCCTATTCAATATAATTTGGGCTTTTGTAGACGCGACCATTTATTCCTCTTGTTTGAATAAACACTTATTTCGTATTCGTTGCACGTGGGGCGTGTCTCACGTATTCTCTTCACTGGTAGAAACTTGGTTCGGAAGATCTTCCGTTTACAACTTTCCAACTGCCGCGCGAAGCAACAACAAAGGGGAAAAAGATATTCTTTCCGACCGTATGGAAGTCGCCCTTTTATTCTTCTCGTCTCACTGTTCGTCTGCTTAGAATGTATCAAATATCGCAGCAAATATCAAAGATTCACATACATTAAAATTGAAAATTCCAACGAAAATATTTGTATACCCGCCGAAATAACTTCCAATTTTCATTTAGCGAGTCGACCCGGAAAAAGTATATCAGAAGAATATCAGAATTAAAAAGAATGAAAGTGCAAATCAATATTTGCACATTCCAAATTTTGCTTCATTTTGCAAATGTTTGAAATCTTTGTTGCATATGGACGCAATTCTACAATGCGCAACCAACTCCAAAACTTTACCTTTCCGCTAGTTTCGCGAAACATTCGAAATAAAATTCTGCACCGATATTTTTTTAAATATAATAACCGAACTATAATCCTTTTATATAATTCCATGTGTTATATGCATTTTTAATATTAAAAATAAAATTCTGCGCCAATGTTATCTCAAATATAATGGCCGAACTATAATCTTCAAATGCAATTTTACGTGTTATATACGTTTTTTACGGATGAGAGTTACATGATTTTTGCATAATATAAGCCTTCGCTTTGTAATATAAAATTAATAATTATGAAAATGACACTTGATTTCTTATTTTGCACAACTGCATATATGTTATTATAATTTTTACAAATGTATAGTTTATGCGTATTAGTGTCTATCGCAAAAATAATATATATATATAGCATTTAATATTATAACTTAAAATTAACTCAATACCTATGCAAAATAATTATTATATTATATAATCTATGCAATAAATGTTCAAAAAGTTGACTTTTAAAATTTAAAACTTTCCGTCAAACTAATATATTATTTACTTAACAAAAACGACAATAAGAGAAAGTATATATAATAGTTAAAAAACACATGACAGGCATTCAACGATAAAATTAAAGTAGTGAAATTACCTTTGTTTGATGATCAGCGTACGCCGGAAAAATCTCGCAGTCACGTATCAGGGGATGGAAAGCGGATCGGAAGCGGAAATCTATCGTACGCCACCCACACGCATCGACATATAAACCTTGACGCGCATATCCGCGACTTTTCGTGCGTGACGTTCTGCGAGGTCGCGTGACAAAATTGGACGGCGATGAATTCCCCAGTGATACATCTCTGGATATTCCGGCGCGGCTGCTTCTGCACGAGCGGAGTGCAGAACAAGCCGAGCAATTGGCATGCCACTCGTATCTCTGATATCTGCGAAGACGTCGGCGAAACATCTTCTGGGATCTGCCGGCGATAAGTAAACGCCGCTCGCCAGAGATTCGAGTCGCACGTTGCACTTCGCTGTTTAATTTGGTGAACAATGTAGTACACACTCGCGCGCACACACATATACGCACATATTATTTATGTAGTCAGATAGATACCACTGTTTCTGTAACCCGAAGTGTCCAGAGTTAAGCGAAAATTGTTATTCTTTTAATTCGACATTTAATCATTTTCAGATTAAATGTAACATTTGAATTTTTATAATTTTTATGGTAGGTTTTATTTTTATGTTTCTATTTTCTAGGAATTCTGATGTCATGTAGTAATTAAAAATATATATTTTTTATCATACATATATTTTATAATGCAAAAATACTGGACTTGGATGATCCAGGAGATCTTTGAATTTGTAATTCCCGAAACGGAATGTCAAATGCAAAAGTGCTCCGAAAATATTTGCCGTTTCTCTCTCGGCCGCAGCGTTGAAATGAATAGGCAGAAACACAAGAAGTTAAATTACACCCAAGCTCTTTTACGTACGAGTCTGCAAATCGACGGCTCAAAAAAAACACGTCGAGTGCTACTTTTTTGCAACTTTGGTCGTAGGTGGGTTTATGATCCCACGTTTCAGCGAACAATACTCGCGAACTTCTTAACTTAGAAAATGTGTCGATTAATACACCAACACATTAATCAGTTGCATTTCACGCACTGACGAGCGCTGCGGATTAAACCGCCCGTGCGAAATTGAACGCGGAAGACGTCCAGCATTCCAATTGCGCGGTATCTGTTAATTGCACGCGATATCAGGCCGGCCCTGCCTGTAAATTATCTTTCGACGGACATTAAAAGCGGCCTCCGTGTGCGCGAAAGCGGATCGTAATTGTGCACAGGGAGATCGATGTATCTTCTTGCCGTAATCCATCAATCCACCAGCCGAAGACAATGGATAGATATGCCTCGCATTAGCTCGCTACCTGGTGGCACCCTCCTCCCTTCTCGCGTATTAAAAGCGTCTGTTAGGAGAACGTCGATCCGATAAAGCGGCTCGCTCTACTCGTTCACTCGAGTCTCGCCGTGCGAATGATAGCCCGTCGACAGCGCGTAAATACAAGCGCGCCGTAGTTACATGGCATATATGGCGTGATTGTATTTTTCAAAAATATTTCGGCGAACTCGATGACGTCTTTGTTACCTGTAGAGCTACTAGATAAAGGGGAGCTGACTCGTCCGCCATCTTGGAGCCCAAACGTTTGACTTCGACAAATGCATTTCGGCACAAGATATG
>NW_011967215.1:1041093-1045471 GCF_000949405.1 Vollenhovia emeryi | reverse complement strand
GTTACCTGCGTACGGCGTGGCGTGTTTGTGTTCGCTGAGCGGCCGTGACTGTACTCACAAGGTCGCCGCGTTATCATTCGCTCAGTGAGCCTCGAGCGAGCAGGTCGCAGGCGCGTGTCGCTCCGCATATCGTCGTATTATTTCCTGCAGCCAGCTTGAGACAAGACTGCACGATTTTAACAACTATCAACTCGCGTGTTCGACTCTAATTCTCCTGCGTAGGTATCACTTGCGAATCGAGTCGGCGATTATTTATTGAAACAAATAATTGGCCTGATTTATTTGAAATCGAAACAATAGAGAATGAGAATTATTGTTTCGTCATGTGGCGTGGAAAATTATTTACTCTGCAACGGTTGAATTAAAAAACATCGCGTATCGCGTTTTAAATTCCTCGCCGGTTTAACACATTTCAATTAGTCGTTTCAACATTCGTCCGGATTATAGTAATTCATTAATCGCAAAATACAAATTTGAGATTCGCTGCGTTGCGTTTTGTGAGATGCTGTGAATACCGACAAACAGATAGCAACTCTCTTTGTGCGATTGTACTTTTTTTTTTTATATTCTACCATCGCGATTTATTTAAGTATGAATCGTGTGCGATTATAACTTTGAGAGTAATGTGTCGCGCAATCGTTTATTAATGCGCGCGCGATCGTAATTAATGGTGTCTTCACGAGTGAACGATCGAGGAAGCAACGACGGAGAAAGGACAAGAGAGAAGGAGATTCAGGGGAGCGCGAAACGTTCTCCATCGGATGTGGATTCTCGGACAGCAGTTTACGAGTAAGATCCTCCGACGTGCGGGATCCTCGGGATCTGTGTCGCGACAGCCGCGCGTCTCCAAGATTGTTCGCAGTCGTACCTATATATTATGTATGCAACATCGCAATTTGCATTGCTCCCGTATCGTTGAGCACAACCGAGCGTCGGTTCACCGGAGGCGCTCCTGCGAGCGGGGGCGACACGAGGACCGCAGGAGCGCAACCGGCGCGGCGACGGTTATGCGGCGACATCGACGTTACATTTTGTGTAAGCATTTGCATGCTTAACTCGCTATCTTTCCCCCCCTCCCCCTCCCCCGCGCCTCTTATAACTCCGGGCCCTCGCAATCTACCACCGCTGTTCCTCTCCGACCCCCACATACCGACCTCTGTTCCTATCGTGCGCCGCTTCCTGATTCGGCGCCGCCTCGCTCTTTAACGAGCCATTTTCTCGAATATGCTTCACCGGAGTTCCCGACCACCCCGAGCTACTAGTTAAAACTTTATCCCGCGGAGAGATATTCTTTCCCTCGTCACCCTTCTTCCCGTCGTCCTCGCGGTTGCGGAAGCTCCCACCCTCGCCAGGTGCACAGACGACGCGAACGAATCGCGGAGGCGCGGTCGATTGCACGTACGTGACGTAATACTTCCGTTATGATCGTCGTGCTTTCGGCGCGTCGCACCCGAGGGGTGGTTTCACGAGCCATTCAAAGTTTGCTTTAAAGTATTTTATACCGTGACGCGCGTGCCGATCGCGTTTCCGGTAGATTACGTTCGTTACTGCTCGCGCGGATGCGTCGGATCGCTCGCTGCGTCATTTGCGGCCGAACGAATCGACGCGTCGGGGAACAAGTGTAATTTCTGCGCGAGTACTCAAGCGAGTGTTACCTTTTCGAAATTGTGCTGAGCACACTTTTGGAAATAAATTGCGATAAAAGTTATGTTAGCAAAGGAACTTGATCCGAACGAAATTTGACTACGGGCGGACGCAGCCACCTAAGAACGTGATAAAGTTTCGCGGAAATGTAAATTACTTTACCTACTTCTAAATTAATGTACTTATTGTTTCTTTCTGAGATTTTCAGGGGAATTTCATTTCAAGGGGAATGAGATCGAGTGACGTGCATGTGCAATTTTAATAAGATTGAACATTTAAAAGGGGAAAATGTTTCGAATCGTTTCCTTGATTTGTTAAAATCACAATTTCGAGAAACGTAAAAATTTAGGAAAGAAATAATTGAAAATTGATTTTCATTTTCCAGTCGAAACAAAGATAAATTTTATTCGTCGAAGTCTAATATTGGACTTAATTATAATTAATCAGCCATTTGAAGAAAGATAGAATAATTTATTATACATTTTTTTATATACGACTGATAATTACTTTGATCGCACGGCTAATTAATTTCCACAATTAATTACACGCCTATCGAATTGTTCATCAAAGCAGACATCTTGTAAAGTAAAAATGTGATATATAAGTGGTATATGTGTATAATTATTCTTTCATCTCTTCATAGGAAATAATAGTTTCTTCAATTTGCCTGTTTGCCTATTTATATTAGAATACTAAAAATAATAATTGTTTTGAAACGTGAGCGTATACCACTTATTGTCATTCATAATGCAAAAAGTATGAAGATACAAATCGAAGCAACAGGTAGATAGCATCGTCACGAGTAACGTGTGAGGCTGGATTTTCGATTTCTTCGCAGTTCGATTCATACATGTTGCAAATTCGCGAAACGTCGAATGGTTGCTGTGCTTTGTGCTGCTTAAGCTTCTATCGCGTTATTTTCCCCTTTGATTCAATAAATCGAGCATCACGCATGATTAATATCGAGAGTTCCGTGAATGAACTACGTGCGATCGTAGTTAATTGACGTTTAGCACGCGCGCGATTATAATCAACTGCGTTTTCTCGATCGATGAAGTAAATTAAAAGACGAAATATTCGGGAGCTATAAAACATTAGATTCGCATAACATTTCGGTATGATAAATGGGAAGATTTTTATGAATTAACAAATATTTGCTGGATAGTCTGTGACCGCCGCGTATAATTAAATCAAGAAATATTTTTTAATTAAAAAATTGCTTTTTGTTTCAGCGCGTTCATACTACAATCCCACTACGAATGCCTACACAGGACGTCTCTGAAAAATTGCTGCAGTGAGTTTAGTGCATATGTTCATGTAGTCGCTGTGTGAACTGTCACGCGAACGTTGTATTCCGGTGATTATTGCGCGGTCGCGATGGTGGTTAACCATGTTTTCGCGAGTGTTGTGTCTGTGGTTCGAGAGAAGCGACCTGAGAGGAAACGGAGGAGGAGAAGGAGGAGGAGATCTCAGAGAGTCATCAGGCGACGACGTAAAGGGTGAGTGATTCATTAATTGTTTATTAATTGTTAGTTGCGCAATTACTAGTTTGTCCACGCAAGTTAATTGACGTGGATAAATATTTCAGTACTATTATATGAATATCGAAATAGAACGAACTAGGACAGATAAGTACAGACCTGTATGTATATGATGACATTTAGCATGGATAGGAATATATGATTTTGATTTATTATTTATATAAAATTATGAAGATCATAAATTTAAGCTCGATACATTATTGATCGACTTGATCGTCCGTTAGCACAGTTTGATGCGATAGAATTATTAATAAGGTGCAATGCCGATTGCTCGAAATTTATAAAAATATATAAATATATTTTTAGAAAGTTGATCGTTTATAAATTCAATAATTGCAAAACGCGACGCATCTCTCTCGTGAGTTTGTAGAGTTAAAGTTTCCAGGGACGAAGTCTGACGGCGAAAGAAATGTCGGTGCCGGTATCTCAGAATATGAAAAAAGCTCTCCGATAGAGTAATATTAAGTTGCACGCGAGTCGCGTTCAAAATGCGTTTCCATGAAGTCGCGCTTAACATCGAAAGGCGTTACGGGCGGGACGAAACGGGCTTCGCCGTGTGCATCCATTCCTCATTATAGGATATAATTGACAAATTGTCGTGTGAGATAACGAGCGCATCTCAAAGAAGCGAGCCGTGAGAGAGAATGCAAAATGAGGGTCGCACTCTCCTGTGATATTCCCCTCGCGCTCGCTTATTCAAACGAAATAGAACATCTCGTAAAGCCGAGTCGTGAATTGAGAGCAATGCGACGGCAACGCGAAGACCCATCGTTATTCTATATACATATACTTTTATATATAACATTAGATATCGATAATCGTAAAGATGATACACGACGGAATTTATCTATGTGTAAATTAACATTTTTAACAACGGGTAATATGAATAAAAATTTTCTGTTATATCTGAACATCATATAGGTATTGTTCAACACATATTCATCTATCGTGATTATTTCAATCATTAAATCCGACGCTATTAAAAATTTCTTGCAATATTTGATGTGGATATTAACTGATATTTGATATTAAATTACTTTTTATAATTAGATACAAATGATATTTTCACGGGTTTTATTTTCAATAAGTTTATAATAATATATTGGTATATAATTATTATTCAGAAAGAATTCAATTAGATTTACAATATTTGTTACATAATACATGATATTCAGTAATGAAGTAAATGAGTG
>NW_011967215.1:1027354-1039150 GCF_000949405.1 Vollenhovia emeryi | reverse complement strand
TTACATACATACAGTAATGAAGTAAATAAAAAAAAATAAACATTTTAATTAATATAAGTATTAATTAAAAATAATTTATTAAAATCTTTGTAATATTTATTAATTAATCAGTTTGTTACTGATTAATTGTTTAACACATACTTATTACAAATAAGTGTTACAAACAAATATGTAATATTTTTCTTACGTAAAAAATGATTAATGTATTATAGTAGGTTAAAGGTGCCACTTTTTCTGACGGCGAGTACGATAGTAGGAGAGGAGGGTGAGAGAAACAATCGATTTAATCTATCTTGTTGCATAATTACAAAATAATTAGCATAAATTTTAAAGTTGAGAACAGAACTGAATTTGTGGTAGTTTAAACGATATGTATCGGGAAATATCTCTGCCACTTGGCCTTAAGTTGAGATAAGCTAAAGCTTATCAATAAATACTCGTTACGACAGCTTAAAATGCTTAAATATAGGGAAAAAATTATGTTTTATCGCGTTTTAGAATGTTCCCTGACCCAACGAAGAAACTACGATTATGCAATCATCATTTTTCGCGAACACGCGAGTATCTTTCGACGCGCGATCTTAAAGCTTTTAACGGTTGCCCTCGACGGGTCGCGATTCGCCTGATGGCTCGAAAATGACGTCTGCATGAATGGGTATTGATTTGAATACCCGACCGCATCGGGCAGCTTTTTGTTTTGCCTTAGACCTAGTTTGGATATACAGGGAAGAGCGAAATGGATGATAGGGCGGATAGAATGCGGACGGATGCGGTGAATCGCGGATATGGGGGCGGGCGGGTATGCGCGGCGCTTCGAGCGAAGCAAAGAGAATCGAATGTCTGCAGGGATCTAGGTACTCTCAATCGGAATCTATTTACCAGATACTTAAGTGGACTCGAACTACCGTCCAGGATTAAATTGACCTGCAACCAGCTCTTGCTACAACCCTTCTAGCTTCGTGCTCTCCGCGCTCCGTTCCATCTGTTTCCATGTGTGTCTCTCGTTTTCTCTTAAGCTTTTCGCCCTCATTTTCTCTCTGTCTCTCTCTTTGTCTCTCTGTATTTCGCTTTTATTTCCTTTCGCGCTTTCCCCTGTATCTCTTTTCCGCACTCGTATTTCCATCACCGTCCGAGTTTTTCGCATTTTCCCGACCTGATCGCGCTTGGCGCACAGTACCGGCGCGTTAGCGATTCGATTGACGATTTTCGTCGAGAGATCATTCGTGGATCCATTGATCGTACCGACCACGATAGTGCGCCCGTTACTGCACGGCTGTTACCGCACATAAATACAGCAGTACATATCATGCAAATTTTTCGCCATCGGGCCGCTTCTTTGTCGCTCCCCTTCTCGCTTCCCACAGTACATTGGCTGCAATAAGTGGTGACAGTTCTCGGATTTACGATACCACAGAGCAACCGTAGCAAACTCTCCATTAGGTTTTGCGTACCTTCGCTTAAACCGCGTTATTTCGCGATATTATTTAGTGCAAAATTTAAATATATGTATATAAATATATCTCCGCGTATTGTTTTACAAATTTATGAACATTTCAAGTATTGATTAATGACACTGGAAACTAACAGACTGAAGGTTGCATATTTGCTTGGACTTAGTACTTAATCGAATTAATTTTTACATCAATTATCTCTATAGCTTTTGATAATAAGTTTTAAAATAGTTTATATGAATTATTTAAAAAATTCCAATATTCTGGCTTTGCATATTAGCACATTTATAAATAATAATTTCATTATACGAAACGAATTAATACGTCGATTTATAAATAAAAATTTTGTCTTGTGGACAAAAATGATAAAAGTAAGTAGCTGATTTTACAATACACTGTAATAACGGTCTTTAATGCATCGTTAATTTGTCATCCGATTATCGGGTAATACGTTTACATAGCGCCGTAGAAGGTCGCGACGAGCTATTACTCAGGCGATATTCGATTACCGTTTAGCGGTAGTTTTATGTCGTATTAATGCACACCGGATTTGCCATTGTAACACCGCGAATACCGCGCTTTACTATGACGTAGCACGTATCGAAAATGACTGAACGCTAAATCCATTCCGTACAGATAACGCTGTAAAATTGATTGAATCTAATTTAACGTGTTTTATATCGTAACATGCGAGAATAACTAGAAAAATCATCACGGATTTATCTCTCTTTTTTTTCTTTTGTCCGTGTCACTGACATACCATATTTACTTTCACGAGAAATCTCCGATACAAGCGATGAGTGGGACTGTTTCGATGATCATCGTTTGATATACTTGTGAAGTATTAGAAACTATATTTCAAATATTGTAAAAATAATATGGAGCATTCTATTATTTCCGATGGTTGTCAGTGCGCAGCGAAATTTATGATAACACGTCGATTGTTGTCCTTTATGTTCAACGTAATTGGCGCATAAATTATTATGATCTAAATGTAATTTACGCGGTAAAACGGCGAAGAGATTCTTATAGAATACAAGATAACATAAGTATTGCGCGAGAATTTCAAGCTTGCGTAATTAGCGTTAAACTTCGCGGGATAAAATTTGGAAAATTCGGATAGAGACTGGTTAGGTACCGTAAATCTTTCAAAAGGGACCAAGTGAGGAAGAAGGGCGAAGCCCACGTCTGGAATAACATGCGCGGTACGTTCCCGACGATAGAGAGAGCATCGAATAATTTCACTACGGCAGGCAGGAGAGGCGAGCCGCCTTGGGGAGAATGGAAACGAGTTGGAGAAGAGTTCGCCGGGACTTAGCTGAAAAGTAGAGTGCTTTCTGTAATTATAGCAAAG
The DNA here is from genome assembly GCF_000949405.1 of Vollenhovia emeryi. Classification (NCBI taxonomy): domain Eukaryota; kingdom Metazoa; phylum Arthropoda; class Insecta; order Hymenoptera; family Formicidae; genus Vollenhovia; species Vollenhovia emeryi. Next base: position 1,036,345 of record NW_011967215.1, on the reverse strand, counting down.
TGAGCTGCAAACCTAAAGTCGCAAACAAAGTTGCACATTCTGACAGAAATTCTTAGCCATAATTAACGTTCTAATTACCGGTCGAGAGATTTTAATTAATAATACCGCATGTACAAAGAAGGGACAGTTATTACTATATAGCCTTTCAATTTGGTAGGATGGAAAAGCATTCGGTCACTTTTAATTGATTAGAAAAGGGCCTGTTATTGACATTACACTGCATTTTTTAAGTTTTAATTATTGACGTAGGAGGAAGTAATTTAAAGATGGGCTTAAATTCACGGGTATGCAATTGTCATCCGTTCAGTCGTCGAAATCGTCTGTAAAAAAGTTCGGCGTTTGCGGGATCTTTCAGTTCTGCACGCGTTTACGTGTATAGCGAATCTGCTTTTGACCGATCATGCAGGTAAACTCAAAGAGACAGCGGAATTTAGGTCGTGCTGTATTGCCGTAAACTGAATATCGCTTGACATAAGCTAATTGACGTAATTAAATGGTTCGTCGAGAAAAATCAACATTTAATGCTTTGAGTCGGGTTGAAACTAGCCGAAAACTTCGTGCGCATTTTACATACACAAGAAAGCGGCCGATTTCTCGCCTGTTTCCACCCACAGAAACAAATCGCGAGCGCAATTTTCGCACAGGAATCCCGCACCACCAATTGACAGATCAAACAAATCTTGTCGGCATTCGTCAACAGACGTAGTATCAACTGTCCCAATTGAATGTAGAACGCTCGATATGAACAGTACGCCTCGCGAATAATTTTGAACGCGAAGAGAACTTTAGAACTTATATTGTCTTTCGACGGAGTTTGACGGTAACGACGGATTTCTGCATTTCACGGTATAAAAGCAAATAACTAAATTTCAGATCACTAATACTACGTCAAAGATAGAACTAATTTACTGCGGTAACTTTGCGGAAACTGAAGAAGCCCTATAAATATTCTTATTCGTGCATTAATATCTAGGACAAACATATTGAGAACTAAGAATATCCTTATTCTCTGTAACACTGAACACACCAAGAGTTTCAGTTACACTTGGTTATATGGCTTACTGCCACGATGTATTTTATAATCGTGTGTAAACATATTTCATAAATATGTACAATTTTATTTTTTAGAGATTTTTCTTTAAAGAAATCAAGATTTTTAAGTATCAAAATAATACTTTTTAAGACATTAATTTTTTTTATATCAAAATCTGAAATAAGACGAGAGCTCAGATAATACATTTGTTGAAAATAATTTCATTATTTAGCTACATATGATCTTTTGAGTTTATTGACTGCGGTCGTAATTTAACAATTTAGTCGATAAATTTCATTTGATGAATGTGCAACAGGATAAAATTGTCGAATAATATCGGAGTAATCATCGACAAAATGTCTCTTACGAGTTTTATTAATATATTTTATGCAAAGCGACTTCTAATTTCGAGACAGCTTCTATTTATTTTATGAAAACGAGTTTGGGTATCAAAATTCAATTAACGCGCGTCCTCGATAAGCGGCTTGATTAAATGAAGCCTCGGTCACGTCGTGTAATTTATAAGTGCGATGCACTTTGCCGAAGTGAGTAGAGACAACGCGAACTTTCCATCTACTTAAATGAGAGTATTATGGTTTCTTTTTTCGTGAAGATGTTTCTTATCAATAACGAGTCGGCGAGAGGTGCTTCCTATTCATGCACGCATTTGACGAGCTCGTATGCCCATCATTTATCTTCTACCGGTGCACTCATTATTTTTAAATAACTCATTTTATCCCAATGGATATCATATTCTTTGACGAACGTGATGTTAACAAGACGTATTTAAAGTTGAGAAATATTAACGTACGCTTTGTATAAAACGTGGCACATTTTCAGCTTTTATTCGAGTTTTATCAAAAATCTATCTATTATTTAAAAAATGTATTATAAATTAATCATCTTACGGACAAAAACAAGCTAAATAAATTAACATGTCATAAGTAATATGATTAAAAAAAAATGTTGCAAAGAACATGTCAAAAATGTTTACTTAATTTTTAGAGTATTTTGTTATTGATTTTATTATTAAAAGATGTGCTAGGAAGAATAAAAGTAAATTTACTTTTGACAGTTTGACATTTTGACAGTTTGAGGAAACTTTTATGTGAAGCTGAGCGAACGAGACATTCGTTATTGCATATTACAATAGCGATATCTGTCACGTGTGATATATCATTTTATATATAAATCGCAGATCTTATTACGAATGCTTACACTTAGTGATAAATTAAATGATCTGCTACGCAGTGTATTATTAAATTCCACGTTGAAATGTATTATCTCGATATAATTTAAAAAGTATTAATTTATATATAGGATGTAAGAAAGAAGCGCAACGAAATTCTTTGTGCCAATTTTTGGGGACCGACGTGTGTTCGTAAATCGCAAGTGAGGAAGAGTGCGCCGTTACGTACAAAAACGAACTCGACGACGAAGTTTTTCGGTGGTATCGTAAAAGACGCCAGGAACACTTTTACGATCTACCGGTGGTAAAAGCGCAGTGTCAGCAATAAAAAATGTCACCGCTGTAGTTTCTAATGCACATTCCACTGGCTTGTGTGCGCTTCGGAGAAATCCTATAATGATGAACCCCAGACTGCGATAAGCAGTTGTAAAATGTCTCTTTTGGGTTGCCACGTCATTTAAAGTATTAATCATGGAAGATAGCGATTAATCTTCATTTAACCAAGATTAATTGCCATTAATTTTGGTTAAATGGTGATGAATCGCTAGCCTGTATAGAGTATTGGAATAAATGCGCACAAGCATCGGAATGATCATCAAATAAGGACGACGATCTATCGTATTTGAAGCGAGAAATGGAAATATCGTGTAACGGCATGATATCATTCGACTAATTGATCAAGATGTATCTCGCTCCTGTTGGAGGGGACTCGACGATGTCGGTACTTAAGCGGAATTTATGAACTCTCTTCGCAAGTTTGGTGTGTTCTAATGAAATTACCTGAGAGAGCTAACGATTAATGATAAAAAATTTATTCTATTGCGGACGAACGTTAATACTGCTTCTAAAAATAGTCTCTTCTTTTCTGTCATGGATAGAGCATATTAATTTACCAACACAACGAGAGTTAATAACGAAAGTTTGAATATTTTTGTGGTTCAGATAGATTTGAAGTATTTTAATTAATAATTTATAAGTGATACTGATTAACTTTATACATTTTTCCTTTTTTTATAATTCTTCTTAAAATCATTGTAAAGTCAGCTTTCCGACATTAATTACATTGTTCCTAATATAAATCAGACTGATACGTCTGGTTAAACTACTAGTCCATTTCATGTTATTTCAGTAGTGTAAAAGGGGAGTAGCGATCTTGGAAACCGCGATTGCTGCAGATAAGTAAATGCAATGAAGGAGTCGAATACACTTCTAAATGGAATCCACACAATCTTCTTGCTCTTTCCCTCTTTGTTTCCGAGGCTTATTTACCGGAACGCGATTCCGGAGGCTGCAGAAATGGAGACTCATTCCAACTTTGCAGTCTTTCCGCCTCATCCGCGATGCTCTAGTGCTTGCCCGTTTCCACGCTCATGATTATCTAGAATTTAATAATTGATTATTGTTGGCTCGTAAAAAAATGTTTAATGTAACCGAGATTAAACGTTGTATTTTTTTAATGAATAATTAAAATCATGTTGGTTTATAAAATTAGTCTCTTAAAATTTGAACAATATTTAATATATATGTGTAGCTCGTAATTTTACATAATTGATTGACTCAAATGTATAATAATGATAAAAATATTTTGAAGAATATCGCGTGTTTCAATATATTTATATTGAAAAATATTGTGGATTCGCATTCGAAAAATTCGTATGAAAGTCCTGAAAATTGAAATGGGAAATCTCAGAAATTAGATCAGAAAATATCGAATTTTATTTCATTTTCCAGTTTTAATGTAAGTAAAAAACTATTAAAGCGAAAAAAATGGAGAGCACAACGATCATAAGCGTTGTGCCAAAATCGGGGAATATAGTTTCATATAGGCGGATACATGGTAAAATAAACTTCGCCATAACGGTTATTGCTTCGCCATACCCATTGCTGTTCGCCGACGTGTTAAATATGAGCAAAAGTCACGGCATCGTTATCATGTATATGCAAATTTGCTTGGTAAAATAGATGAGCAAGACGTAACGGCCAACATCCGGCCTATCAAATTCTCTCTCTCTCTCTCTCTCTCTCTGGTATATTGCTGCATCCGAATATACATTCGCAGTTTCTACTCGCTCGGCATTCGTGCTATTCGCCTCCATTTGTTTCCATTTGGAGATCCGTGTAGCTTCTATTTTCCCCGATACACCGGATGCGTCACGTTCTGCGCTGCATCGACTTCCTACGTTGATCCGCGTTGATTATTGATCTCCCTTCTTTCCACACTTATTGCGTCCGCTTCTCATACCTCTCGCCATAGTATCCATTTTCTTTCTCCTCTTCTTTCTGGTGCTGAAATTCCATACAATGAAATTAGATTTCGAAGTACAGTATATTCGGTGAAAATCGGTGGCGGTAAATTAGTCACGGAGGAAAAATTCGCAACAACTGCTCGCGGAATTACATTTTTGTCCGCCGTTGTACGAGCGAACGCGAGCGAAGCACGTGCAATCGAGAAAGCCTCGAGACGTCTGAGCACGCTCGAACGACACTAAAGTCAGATCGTAATGTACGGTGGAGTTTAAATGCCCCGCAAAAGCTTGGAGAAAACAATAAAATAAATCTAAGTAAATTATAGGGGGTGGCTTACCAACTTCGGAAGCGCCGTAACAGTAAAGCATGTCGATCAGTTGACTAGGGAAGGTTTAGTTTGTTAGGCATATTTAGATATTTAGATTATATACACAATTATATACGTAATGAAATTAAACTAGAGGACTCGCCAACCTTTTTCATTAAAAGGACCATAATCAAATTTTTGTAATTATTGAGATCGGATTAGTTTTATTTAAAAAAATTCTTTAAGAGAACAAGATTTCTTTATTCATAAAAATTCTTTTGTATCATAACGTCGATCAATTTCTTAGCGAGAAAAACTATGGGAACTGGATCTGATCCGCGTTATAAATTAGGGGGTCCTCTAATTTAGACAATAAATTCGTCCTATAAATACGTTTCCCGGACTAAATCTTTGGAGTTTAAACTTTTAAAGATAGAACTTCAGCAATGTCTATTTGATTTCGTTTTCTCTAATAAAATCGAATATATATATATATATATATATATAACTCTTGAATTATAACTATTATAACTAAAGAGATATATATAACTTCTGAATTTTCTGTACACCAGTATCTACCGTTGTTTTCAATATGGTATATGTATATCAGCATCGCGTTCTATTCGGTACACTAGAGAATTAGTTGGGCTAGAAATAAGGTCAATCTTGATGAGAATAATAGAGAGTCGAAATTTCTATACATTTTTATGTCGGTTATATCTTGTCTCTTCATCCGTCATGTTAGATCAATTTTCTGACTGATACGTTTCTGCGAATATGTTGAACCCGTTATCTTGGTTCCATAAAACTGCACATTTTCGTTTTATCTTTAGACACGAATGAGTATGACAGAGTAATATTATTGGTACGGCCTTGTAACCCGATGACACGTGCGGTAAGTCTCTTGGTGGCCGATCATGCATGCGATTGAGGTATAAACATCGTGCCCGGATATTGACATTCTGGGTGTACATGCAAGAGCATCTTTTTTAGGAGTGAAGAATATAACGGAGGGCGATGACGTATACGTTTTATCTTCATTACCAGATGTGTAATTTCTTTCGGAGCACTAATTAATTGCTCTTCGTGCAAGTCCTTTCCCTTAATTGCTCGAAGCGTAATATGCTCGTAGAACAAATTTATCTTGGTCCAATTAACCACATTCAGTTCTTTTCTTCGTCGCTTAAAAATTATACGTTTAAAAAATCTTTTATGTAACACAGTTAAAAACTTAGGTGCATGTTAAATAGTCGCGTAAGAGAAACGAGTTTTGCCCGTGGTCATGTTACGCTGGTGTTTGTTTTAATGCTCGGGAGATACGACTCCTGAACGCGAATTTCTTGCACGCCAGTATCTGTCGCTATTTTGAATAGCGATGAGCTTGCATCTCTCCCGTACGGAAGCGTATAATTATAGCCGCGCATATACGTTATGGGCGGCTCAATCACATTCATTTCATCTCCATGATTGCGTGATACCTCATAGCGGTAATAACAACCGTGCATACGATCAAAGGCGTGATATACGAGTTATATCCGTTATACACGAAGATACACTGTATAGCGCGGCAGGACGCACACTTATTTCATGACTAACGTACTTGTCATACTGTAAGAATGTCTACCATATCGTACGACGCGACTGTATTGCAGTTCCGGACTAGGTCACGCGGTATGACATGAATTATACATAGCGGATTATACAGAACATTAGGAGGTTTCATAAATTTATCATTTTATATAAGATTGATAAGTCACTAGACACCAACCTGGAATGATAAAATTTAATTTAATGAATTATTAATTTTTTGCGTATATCTCTCACGTTTTAATTATGGCGAGAGAGCATAAGTTGAGACGTCATGCATTACGGATGCATATATGAGATGTAAATAAAAAGGAAAGAAGTTATCTCGGCGCTCAGTAAAAGATAGAAATGAAAAAATTAATTATCTTTTATTCGGTGCGTAAGATGAGGAAGATAAATTAAGATTTTGATGCGCGAGGCTCGAATGATCTACAGAATTCTATGATGATCATATGCAACGATCTTGTCAAATTACGATAATAATGTCACAGCGTGCCGCATGAATATACGATCTATGCAGGTGAAAATCAGGACCAATACTCCTCCGTTCACATATAACGTGTGCAATCTGGCATACGCATTGACATTGCACTTAAATCAGCGGAAGATTTGAGTATGCAAAATTCGCGCATTCTGTGATCGAAAAGGCGAAAAATTCACGAGGAGAATCCTACTTCAACGCATGCGGGATAAATCATTCATCGCTATTCGGATATCCTTCGATTTTCATCGAAAGTACATCGTATATCTAACCGATAGTTTCGTATATTTGACGAACGACGCCGTGTTATCTCTGTGTCGCGAAATAACCGCGAAACAAATCTTTACTGAATGCAGAAATGATCGACTCTCAAGACTTGACATTCGAGATCCAGTTTTGAAGAGGTTGGTACAGGGGAGAAAGTAATGCAAAAATATAATTTGTTTTGTTAAAAACTTTATTATTTTCAAATTTCATTTTTTTGTTACGTTGTTTTACAAGGAACTAAAATTTTTAACTCGAAACTTTTCTTTATTTTTCGAGCAATTATTGAAAAACATTGATTCTAATAGAAAAACGTTATTATAAACGGACAAAATCACGTTACGTTTTCTAAGTTGACAAGCATCTCGAACGAAACTGAATTTACGACAACCTGCAATATCATCGTTGCGATATTCATAGCTCGCAGTTCTTCGTCACTTAAAGAGTTTTTATTTTCATCCCGGTGGGAAATTCAACTTGCAGACTGTCAGCGAACGTTCGTTCTTTTCCTTGATCACTGCGGGCGATGTGATGAGGAACCCGGAGAAAGTTATTTGATCCTTTCGCGATTCTGCTCGTAAACAAAGGAGAAACGTACCCTATAGCAGTGAGGATCTGAAGTGAGGGTCTCCGCTCATTCCGTCTTTGTGGCGCAGTTAGTTTGTAGATTCTGAGGAGTGACCTGGATATTTTTTGCGTAATGGAAAAGGCAAACTGAGAACAAACAGTAAAGTAAAAACCATTAAAATAAATATACGGGATATAAAGTTGCCTGCATCACTAGCATACGCAAATAAGTGAATGCAGCCTTTTGAAGGCATCGCGGAAACTTAATTGATAAATTTTGAAATTTCATGATTAAATGAAAAATATCGTAAGAATTCCCCGGTATTGCCCGTAGATGTTACATCTTTTTAAATCAAAATACATGTTACGTTCCCTTTTTCCTCTCGCGTGTGCTTTCTTCTTATTTCTTAGTTAAGTATCTCATATCTCTTCCGATTTCTGCCGATGGTATTGGTGATACGTTGATACTTCTTATTGTCTTTTACGGTCAGCTGCTTTTCACGTTGACGACGCGTTGCCTTGATATTGGAGGCAGACGACGATGTCATATGTTCGGGTTAGCTTATTTCGCTTCCTTCGTCCGTTTCGCTCGGGCTCATTTAATAGACCTGTTTCGTAAATCCGCGTCATCAACTCCCCGTCGACCCGTATACACGACTCTTCACGTCTTCTTCAAGACTTCTGTCTTGGTGATGAAGCGCTACGAGAAAGTTATCTGATCTTTTCGAGACTCTTGTTGCAAACTAACGATTCGCAAAATGTATCGCGCCAGTGGAAGTATCTTCCCAAGAAAGCAGTTTTCTCGCAAAGAAAGCGATGCTTTTGCTCGTTTATCATTCGCCTTATCTTGTAATGGATACTTTTACTGCTTCTACAATTTACCTCGCGCAATTTAAAATATTTTATGAATCTATTCACACTCAGTTTATCCTGTGTTATTTCGATGACTCCGGTAAAATAAACGGAAAATTTAGAAATGTTTATATTGTATATACAGGGTGCTCCGCAAGACTTTGATGTCCGGTCATGGGAAGGTAGAGGGGACTAAGACAAACAGAAAAGTATTGTACTATTTTGCGCTTGGACGAATAGTTATCGAGATACGAAATTTTAAAAATCGCCGTATTAGCCCAACCTACTGGCGAATGTAAGCGCGCGGCGAGATGCGACGGCCTAGCGGCCCCGCTCGAGGCGGTGTGCGGCGAGGAATAGAATGGCGGTGCGGGGCGAGGAGTAGGGAGGCGAGGCGCGCCGCTGCCCGTCCGCCGCTTACGCGACCGCTCGCACGTCTCCCCGCGCGGGGCCGCTAGGCCGAC
>NW_011967215.1:909154-1022661 GCF_000949405.1 Vollenhovia emeryi | reverse complement strand
TTTGCGCATTTACGATACGATTTTTTGCTTACACATTTATAAAGAATGTTACATATTACTCTCTAAAAGTCAATCAGTGAATTATCACTGAAAACGGTTATAGCTATTGAATTATTCAGTGGTATACTTGTAACTGTGAATCAGTGGGTATTCACTGTTTTCTGTAATAATCCACTGATTGATTTTTAGTGAGTAGACATAGCTACATGCTTTATATTGTAATAAATTATAAAATTAATTGTGATGAAAATATAATGACAAAGATTTCAAAAGAAAATGATTATTGTAAAGAAAAGAGGACCGCCGATCGAAATTGGCGGGGGTGGTGGAGGGCTTCATATTTTTGCAATGCACTTTCAATGTAAACACAATACCGTGCAATTATTGATACGTAACATCGGCGTTACAATAGTATTTGATCTATACTCAATATTACAATTTTATTGGACAATCTTGCTAATACATTCAATCCAATACTAAATTATCATCTAGGTACAATATCAGTAGTATATTTGCATTTATTTTATGACCAATATTGGTGTTATATTGGGGAAATATTGGCCAATTCACTGCCAACATAACCAATGTTTAACCAATGTTAGCCAATGTATAGCCAATGAATTGTGCTTCTAGGGAGGCGCTTATACGCAAAGGCAAGGCCTATGCGATTAAGTGAAGGTTTAAAAAATATATAAAGTAACTATTAATGTAACTATTAAATTAGTTACTAGTTATCGAAAAAATGTAACTGAGTTAAGTTACAGTTACAGATAGAGAAAAAGTAACGAAGTTAAGTTAGAGTTGCCAAAAAGAAGTAACTATAACTGTAACTTCGTTACAAGTAACGAGTTACTTCCCAACCCTGCATATATGTATATATATATATAAATTTTGAACGTAATTTATCTGTTCTACTTTCATAGTTGAAGTACCGCTTTTAGTATTCCTCTGTAATTAAATGTGAAGTAAAATGCGTAAAGATAACACGCGTGCATTTCTCTGAAATTGCTATTCCTTATTCCGTAACGTCTTCGTTAGCATTCGTGTTGCAATGCGACTACGATGGTCGAGAATGCTTTAACAGCGCGGATCTTCTTTAATCAACGCATAATTATTGCATAATTTCGGACCCGGGAAACTCTCTCGGATGTACTTCGCCGTTGTAGAAGGACTCATAAATCAACCACCTAGAATTCTAAATGTAGAAATTTATGGAACAACAGGGAGGAAAATGCGTTATGACGCCTTTGCACGATCGCTAACGTATTACACGCAAGAAACTGCTGACATCGACTTAAATAACTTTCATCCAAATTCTACACGTTTTACAGTTAATTTAGCGTGATTTATATATGATTAGATACAAGTAATATTTAATCAGAAATACACATTGCGTGATATAATTTCTTTCAATCCTTTAGAGTGTGCGTTTTAGCGGTTATACAGAAAATATCGTCATTCTTTACAGATACTTTCCAAGTTTCCTAGGACATGATAGTCTTGAACGAGTTTCAGAATCTTTTGAAGATCCTACGTTGATAGAGCGATCGTGAAATGCGTGTTTTACAGGTGGCAATATGTACTTTAAAAGAGAATGGCAGCAGATTTTCCTCTATGCTGTTGCCTCTCTACTCAGCTATCTCGTTAATTTTTTTTGGCATTATTTTTATTTAGAAGAAATTCGAATTTGATATCGTATAAAAATGTATAGAAAAAGCTACGTGTCAATAATTGCAAAAATTCCGGTTTCTCTCGAGCTACACTTGATAATCGCTTCCGTACTTGTCATACGCGATTTCTCGCAATACACGAACCAGAGTAAATATATCGAAACAGGATATATAATATTTCGACTGATCTCGGTTAGATTCTTAGCAATCCGGACCGGAGGGCGGGCTCAATTTTCCGGAATAGACGTAGCCCGACGTAGGCTTGTCAAGATAACGGTCGATACTCGTACGTTTTACGATACCGCGATTTGTCACCGGGCGTACGCACGGCCACTGGTTTTGCCGCTCTGGCTATAGGTAATAACGTGATTTTTCACTAGCCGCGGCACTCGGCCTGGCGTTATATTTTCGAGGGCAATCTATACTATCTGAGCGATCGCGCCATTTGGTCGTTACGACGTCTCCTGTGAACAATATCGTACCGATCCCATAGCAAACAACACGCGTTTGTTTGCATCAAAGAGACGAGGACCGGTTGGATTTTCGCGTTTAATGTTTGGCGCACTCGAACGTTACATTCGTACATCGGCTTTAAGGTTCCAACAATAAATTCACGTAAACAGAGGAAAGCCTACGGGTGACTAAAGAGTGTAATACTTCACGAGTTACGAAGTTGATAAAGAAATATGAAATGAAATATAGCATTTTACGGTATTATAAGTGAATAATATGATAAGAAACAGAAACTACGCTTCTCCCTTTATTCTTTCTCTTCTTCGTCTTTTTGCGAAGAGGGCAATAAGTACTTTATTAACTTTATGTCTAGTTTCATAATTTTTTAAACAAGAAATTTTCAACTTTCTCTTCCTCGTGCCGAAGCTTGGATACTTGTTATTTAGAAACTCCAGCTTCGTAATTCGCAAACTATGTCACTTGTCAGTATCGTGATAAAACTCTCTCCGAGTGCGAAGCTTTGTTAGTTGTTTTAGTTATTTAAGCGTCGTGTGTTAGAGATTACGAATGAAATTCCCAACCGGATAGTTTCCTTTCATTCGTGCTATCACATCGCATTCGTTATTAAGGATAAAGTTACATTGACGTATGTGAGAATAACGACGAGAAGACTGGTCTGACAGACTGATCAAGAATAGTGTCCATCATTATATTGACTTTATAAAGTCAGAGCTACAGATATCAGAATAATATGATTGCAAAATGCGAAGGCAGAGTTTATTAATAGAAAGCTAATGTTAACGCGAATGAATGAAAACCTTAATAACGAATAACCAACGATCGGAAAAGTTATCAGAAGATGGACGAACAACCTGGCATTTATATCGTGATCCACAGAGATTACAATTCTTTCCATCGTACTGAACTATCACTTTTTAATTGAGCGTCTATAAAGGGAGAGGAAAATGGAAGAAGACACGCGTAAATTCTTCGTTCGTGTCTGCGGCGCTGAGAGGGTTGGACCGACGGAAATTGTACCGCTTTCAATCGCCTTCCCGAACGGAATGAATGCGACGGAACTTCGTTACGGCAATCAGGTAGGGTTTGGGGATTCGTCGTGGGTCAATCGTGCGCACCGCTTCCGAATGCCAGCGGCTTTCCCGCTGGGAAAGTAGGACACGCGCACCCGCGGTGATGCATCGACTTTCAAAGAAAACTCCGCCATTTCGTTCGTCCAGCCGCGTGCGCGCGCACGGCAGCTAAGAAGTGTCGCACTTAATAAAGTGCGAGTTAGACGCGGGCGCTACAACGTGCACCACCGAGGAGGGTCACCGATAACTTCCGGACGGTCGTTTATTTGCGTTCGTTTTCCACCTCCGGGGAAGCAGCACCAACTTCGATCTCTCACCGCCCGCGCCCTCCACCACCTGCCTCGCCCCCTTCGCGCCCTTTCTCGCGTTGCTTTGAGTTTCACAATGTAATCTATGGGGCGTGGTGAAATAGTTTTCGATTTCTCGGCCTTAGAACGACGGAATTTACGGCGCTCGACGTTTTAACTTCCAGTTTCTTCCCGCTGACGCCCAGCCCACATCATCCACCTCTATCACCCCTTTTTCCCAAGACCGGGACTGCGCCTCGGTACGGGCGGGAGAGGGAATGTCCTAGCTTATCCTCTTTGGAGACGGAAAAGAGAATAACTGGAGCACGTGTGTACACATATATCCATGTGCGGCGGAGCTAAGCCGCCAACGTCTGCCATAATTTCAAATTGTATTGAGGCGATTTAACCGACCCACGATCCTCATAACTTTAGGATAATGTATTGTGCATTCATACCTTCTTACTGCTTTTCTTATATCGCCTGACGTCTTACGTATGCGTCCGTGTGTCTGTTTTCGTGAATAGTATTACTTGGCTACAATACAGTAAGTAAGCCAGATCGTGCTCTCATGATAGCTTTATTTTCCGTATAACATGATATTACTAATAAATCGGAAGTAAATATGTTTGGGAAGAGGGACGCTGTGGCATTTTAATGTTTCCGATCATTTAGTCGGAAGATTGCAAGTATATGATGTATATCTCTAAATATTTATTATTAAAGTCAAAGATATTGTGTAAAAAATATTGAAAACGAATAATCTTTTACAAATTTAATTTAAATTAATTTTAAACTTTATTGCTGATATTTTATAGTTCGCGTCAACACAATATTTAACAACGGCGACTAATTCTTTGCCAAAATAATACGAAATAAAATTAAAATGAAATCGATGGAACTTAAAAAGAATATTTTTGAAACGCATCTCTCACGTAAATATAAATCCACTATTTTACACTTTATGGTAAATTCTGTTTTTAGAAAATTTTGCCCAAAATTAACTGAAACTGAAGAGTCCGTTATATATTTATGCTCTGGATGCTGAATTATTAATTTAATATAGTATAATTATATTATCATAGTTTTGCAGGAATCGCAAATTTTCTTAGCTTTCAGCTTTCCACTATTTTAAAGTTTCGTATAATAAGAAAGATATTAGACAACGTAGAGAACGATGCAGATAAATTTATTGTTTTGTATATTTGCTATAAAATTCAATTCAAAGAGAGCTATTTATCCGTCAGAACAGACGGTATAATGGTAGAACAGATAAAATAGTTTCGCACGTTCAGAAATTCTCGGTAGCGGTAACCCGCTGGTTTTGTCGAATTTGGGGCGCGGACGCAGGTCGCAGTTTGAATCTGAGCTTTCGAAAAATACAGAGAAGAGATATCCTTTGTCCAGACGGAATAGATGCGAAATTCTATTTCCTCATAAGTTATGTATCGCGGTGGATGATGTACAGCGTATATCCGTATAAAATGGGTTGCACTTCATCCCGAAGTTGACATGACAAAAATAGTTTTGAATTCTGGAAATTACGTGTGAAAACAAAACGTCGTCTAGATCATCTCACAAAATGAAAATAGAAGTGAGGAATAAGAATTGTAAAGTAAAATATTTTTAGAAATATTTATACATATATAAATAATTTTCATAATATATGCTCTATATTTTATCCGTTACTTACAATTAGTATTTCTATTTCAAACCATCAATGTGTTAAATAGATAAAAGTATTGTACTATTTAAGTATTAAAACATATCTATTAATTTTTAAAACATTTGTTGAAATGGCAACCAAATTCTAAATTAAAGTAAAAGAATTCATTAAGTAAAATGTTTATTTACAAACCAAGATAAATAATATGATTACTGAATAATTATTTAAACAAATTAAACCGAAATAGACAAGTCTTATCGGACATCCGCGTTGTAATTTAATCTTGATCATCATTTGTAGGTATACGTCTAGATTCTAATGTTTTATAAGTTAGTGGAACAAAATGAAAAGCAAATTAAAATATTAATTAGAGTTGATTCTACTCATGTAGTTCCGCTAACTTATAAAACGTTAGAATGTATGCGCGTGTCGGATTATGTAATGAAAAACTGTGCTTATACTGCAGCAGCTCTATGCAGTTTTAATGCGAGAAAAAGGGAAAATATAGAGGCTATCTCGAAATGGACGCGCATAGATAGCATGCATTTATCTTGGAAAGATGTGTTAAGTATTCATTTCTTGCTTATAAGATTTTCTTTAAGGCTTTATGAAAGTCACAATAAAGAAGATCCAGACAAGATTATCATTCCTCTTTGTAATTCCGTTATATTAAGTAACAAATTTTTAGAAACCGTAAAATACATTTTAATTAACTGAAAGGGAATACTTTTTCACTTATTTGCGCTTGGAAATTTAATTTCCTGAAGGTTAAAATAGGGTTTACTCACGCATATACGAATATGTGTATAATCCTAATACGAGCTTTTCTTTGTATAAAAGTTGATTAAGCACTGCGGAACTTTCGTTATTACGATGTTGTCCATAGGCACGAGCGCAAAACGGAAAGATGCGAATTTCATTTATTGTTGTCGCTATGCACGTTGTGTTATTTCTGTTTATTATTCTTTCCTTTGATATCTCGAAATTAAGTCGCAATATTCTTATATCTCGAGTGTAATCCGCAGCGACTTATTGGCACAGCGGCAATAAAGAAATATGAGCGAAACGATATTGCTGCACATCGCCTGCGACGATGAGAACGTCCATTTACCTGGGACAGAATCGTTTGTAAGCGTACGCTGAAGCAAAATACGCGATGCCACGCTAGATTTATGAACGATCAAAATCCGGTGTAGCATGTATAAAGTCTGCGAGCTCGTAAATCTTAATGCAATTATCCAGATACAGTTTTCAGCGAAAATTGTACGGCAAGCTGTACCACATATAAACAAGTTAAAGTTACTTAGCAAAGTTATTCATATAAAACTTGAAAACTCTAAAACACAGTACGAAGGTTAATCAAGTATAAATCACGTTGCCGAAATATCCACCTTGACGTGAAAAGTGCCTTCTGGCACTGAAAATATTAAAGCTGAAAAGAGAAAATATTAAAATTGTAGAAATTATTAACTTAATTATTAGAGACAATAAAATTTATTAAAAAATTCTTACGTGAATTTTACGTGATGAAATATTCAATAGCTACTGTAATAATAGAAAAAAAAGGGAATTGTAGATAAAATTTTTCTTAGGAAAAACTTGATACCCAAATTTATTTAAGAAGGCAAATATAAGTGAAATCGAAGCAACACTCGTGCATAGTCAATCGTAGAGGGTTAAGAGACGGCCGGCGGAGAGAGTTCACAAACGGCACTCTCTTTAACGGGCAAGCTAGGTGGCAAGCGAAGAATATAATTAGAGCTCCCGAGATTGGCCGTTTTCGGGTAACAAATCTCACGAAATCGTTGGCGGTATAGCGGACACAAAAGTTCCCCCTGGACACTCTACAGGGGCGACTGGCAGGATAAGGCGCTTGGCAATGCGCCCGTGTTTGTTGACTTGAAATTTAGCGGCTGGCGATTGTTCTGGCTACGTGCCATTATCTGCTACGTGCGAGTCAAATCGCGAGAGCTAGACAGATAAATAGATAGAGAGATGTGGATGGGGAGAGAGGCTAGGACAGGGTGGAGTCTGCCCTTCGTGTCCCTTTGGAATGGGGAGAACGTTAAATCGCATTACCATCCGGCACGGCGACGTTATTCATTTGCATTATTATTTCTCGCGCGAGCGGCCCTGAGTTCCGTGCCCTCTGCATCAGTGACGCGCAACCCTTCTAACTTCCAGCCACATTTTCGCCCTTACTCGAATTACTTGTGCGAAATGGCCTAACTCAAGTAAATTTAGTGTGAAAAAAGAGAATTTAATTATTTGAATCTCCGCATTTTGACTGCTAAGATACTCGAGGATTTTGTCGAACGTAACTTCAACTTTTAACGTAATCAATTTTCACTGTGTCTTTTGAGAGTTAAATTTGAAAATAATTGGTGAAACCGATTAGCATTTTTTTTATTCATTTTTTAAATTCAAGAATACAAAGACCGGAAATGCAGTGTTTCGAACATGTTGGAGCTCAAACGGTTGAACTGATCTTAATGAATGATTGGCGGTTGTGCGCCACTGCTTTATATTCTGCTCTCTTTCCTATTGCATCTCGCACCACCTTCGAGTACTCACGTTCGAACTTAACACATTGCGACGAGGATAAATTCGCTGCTTGGAAGTGTACTACGTTTGCAATTTTTCTTGGATATTTGTTGCTCCGTGCACGATATCACCCGGAAATTCTCGGCTGTCGGTCGATTTTAAAGCAAAGCAAAAGTCACGCAACTGATAGAATAATTTTGAGAAGTTTACCACGCCGCTCTTTTGCTGACTTTTCCAACGAATCTCAGATCATGAAGTTTTAAATACATCTGTCGGCTAATTCATGCGATCGTATTTATACACTGAGAAAAATTTCTATCGGATAAACCGATTAAATAGTGTTTCCGATGGTTAATTTTTCCGATTACGTTTTCCGATTAAATTATGGACACATCCGATGAAATGCAGTTACCGATGAAATTTGGTTGATAAACCGATCATACTTTTTATCGGATATACAATTTAATTGGATATATCCGTTTGTTCTTATGTAATTGGATTATCCGATAATATTTAATCGGACATTTTTCTCAGTGTATGTTTTATAAGTTAGCGGAACACAAAATGCACAGAACCAATTCCATACTGAGAAAAATTTTCATCGGATAAACCAATTAAATAGTGTTTTCGATGGTTAATCTTTCCGATTAAATTATGAACACATCCGACGAAATTTATCCGATGAAATGCAGTTACCGATGAAATTTGTTTAAAAACCGACCACATTTTTCGTCGGATATACAATTTAATCGGATATATCCGCTTGTTATTACGTTATTGGATTATCCGATTATATTTATTCGGACATTTTTCTCAGTGCAATCAATATTTTCCTTCGCCGCCCATTTATTGCTAAAAAGTTGCGAAAAACAAATTTGTTGCTCTGTAAGTTTCTTTAGAAAATGATGTACAGCTAAAGGAAGATCAAGTTAGCGAAACAGTTTATATGTAACAAGAAAATTGTAGCAACAATAATATGAGAATTAGTTGCTAATCTATTGCTCTCAAAAAGCGGAACTGGTTCTGTTCATTTTGTTCTGTTAACTTATGTAAGTCGTTATATCTGTGCCATCAAAGCCAGTTGAAATATAAATACGGCATCGATATTCTCCCTTTTTGAAAGTTACGTGATATAAAGATACTCTGCACGTGCCCTTTTTTATACAAATACGTTTTTACGGTAATCATTACGCGCCCCTTTTTGTCCCTCTGGTTTAGGGGAAAGGTTTATCGGACCTAACTGAATATCGGTGGAGAATTCTCCGCACATATTGCACGATACGCAGCACGCGTAGCGCGATAATGTTCACGTATCAATGCAATATAACCGCGCGTGGCGTTACGCTTCCCCGCCTCCCTTCGGCCGCGATGGCGGTGTAAATATTAAAGATAGCACGACGCTGCGCCGTCTGTCAAGATTAGACCCTTGGCGCGCTGAATATAACGCTGCAAAAAGGCGGGAGGGGACAGGCGTGGAAAAAGGGCAGACGAGATCCTACAAATTACTTCTCGCGTCGAGGGTGGTGAGGGTGGGCTCGCTCGGTCTGATTTCACCCCTGTCTGCGTCACGGAAAGAGCATTTTTGTCTACCGCTTCTTGATCCCCTTCCTGGTGTAGCACGTCGTCCCCTGTAACGCTGCAGGGCGCGACAAAGGAATCCGTTTGACGAGCTACGACAGACGCTTCCTCCTCTCAAGGACTTTCTTCTGGGGATCTTAAGTGGCCTCGGTTCTGTCTGCGACAGGCTCGCCGTCATTGACGTTTATACTGCTAATTTCTGACCTAGCGACGAACGTGGAAGAAGCTTCTTTTTAAGAAAGATAAATATATTGTGTAAAACTTTTTGACTTGTTGCTACATTTCTAAAGATGATGTAAAGCAATGTAAGATTAATCAACTGCATATCCCGACACGACTGTTTTTTATCAGCGTGTATTAAACTTTACCGTAGTTTAACTAATTTAGTGTCTCCTTTCAGTTTTGGTTTCAAGTTAAATATGCAAGTTAAAGCTGAGTTCTAATTGGTTAAAGTTAACCGACGTTGGTGAAACTATCTCATAAAATATCGAGAGAGATGTTAGATCGAAACGGTAATAAATTTTAAAGCAAGATGAAATATTGAGCGATATGATAATAACTGTCTTTAATATCAAATGATTCTAAAATGTACTGATTGCTCTTCTATAATTTACAAACTCCAACCGGGTCTAATTTTTTAATTTGAAACAAATGCAAACAAGTAGGGAACCTTTCTTCAGTATAGAGTATAGGATAACGAAAATTTCCGTCGAGAGAGATATCGTTATGCGAATTATGCTCGATGTGTCGGCGTGTATAAATGAAAAAGCTACTTTGATGTATTCTAAACTGCCGCGTTGATGTATACATCAACGCAGAGTTATATCGAGGAAAATGTCGCTATCGGTTTTGCTCAAAGTGACTTTGAAAGCTTTCTCTCTCTCTCTCTCTCCCTCCCTTCTATCTATCTATCCATCTATCTATCTGTCTATCTATCTATCTATCCATCTCTCTATCTCTATTTCTCAGCGGATTTCGGAATCGTCTTTGGATTGCGGCGTGAAATCCATTACCGTCCTCATGAGGTGGCATCGCGCGTACATCATATTCCTTTGAATTTCCATAAGTGCGGACACTTCTCACCACCGCGGCTCTTGGAACGAGATGCAAATGGCTAGGTACGTAAATGCAAATCCACCGAGCGGACGGCACGGACACAACGGAGACGGTGTCCGCTCACGGCGCGGATTCTGCGATGCCATTACGCTTCGTTCGCTGTCATTTCACGGGTGACTGATTTGTCAAACTCGCTGCACTCATAACTAAGCTCATTTTAATGATGCAGAAAATGGGAGTTGTGTTTGAACTTATCGTGCCGAGCAATATAAAGACTTCTACATATAAAAAATACATGCAATTTCAAAATATATCGAAAAGAAGATATCGGATAGGTTTATAAATAAGTTCTGCTATACTTATACAATTGCTGAATCGCCTCTTCTGAGAAACTATTATTATCCATAATGTCTAATTATTTTATCTACAAGTACTTAAGAGTGCCATCATTTACAAATCAGTATTTGTACTGCCATAATATTCTTTAATTATAAACGTTCAGTTTGTTAAGTAAAACTTGTTTAGGAATCGACCCATCACGAAAATCTTGATCGAGTGTATGCGTTAGTTGTTTTCGGCAAGATCGGAGTTCGCGGTGTTCGCCAACTTGTAAGTCATTACCAACAACGTCGGGATACGAAACTACGGGGATGATTATATATGACCGATGTGCCGAACCACGTTGGATCTAATCCAGCGTGCATGCTGTGGCATACATCAGTGACTGCTAATGTACCGGCGCGCCGCTCCGCGTGCGTGCACATGCTTGCGTTCTGCAGTCTGGGAACGCGTGCACGTATGCGCGCGATAATTCCAATGGCTCCACTTTGGACGCATCTCTACGGCTTGTAAACGAACAGAGCGGCGAATCCTTACGGACTGTACTCGTGAACTCGTGTGTTGCAGTCGCGATAATCGAACAGTAAAAGACCGAACTTTTCCCGCGCATGTTTTTATGCAGGAATATCAAAACTGAAGTTGAAGAAATCCATGTCTGCAATATGAACGGCAAGGATCGATGCTGAAAGTATCCTGCATTAATAGCACGGTAACGCAGTATGTCGATAGCATTCCTCGCGCTAAATTATATTCTTATTCAATTATTTAGTTCATTAATTGCTTTATCGTTTACTTCCAGATAACTTTAACGTAATCTGAATTCTGTATATCTCTGATCTGTCGATAGCAGCGTCGGGCGAAATAATTTGATTTCTAAATACGCGGTGTAACTTAGTCTAATCGATCATTCGGGATAGCGAGGTCTTCTGGCACTAAATCCGAAAGCGAGTTCCACCGAGCGGCTCGTCCCCGACAGTATTTTAACGATCGGCGGTATAGACATGTATAAACGGTAACAACCTCAGCGTCGTACAGCGAGTGCATCAACGTCAATAGGTGTAAGAAATGTTAGTGTTTGCATCGGCGCAACAATATCGAAGCGTCATCGTTTGTGTATGAGTGGGAGGCACAAACATACGTGCAGGACTTTACAATAAATCGCTGTCGCTCTTGGCTGAAATATTTAGTTTACTTTGCGTAAATCGCCTTGGGTGACAATCCTTTCGACATTTATCACGAGATTGCAGAGATCTTGATATCACGCCTGATTTATGTAATTAATTAAATGCTCTCCATTAATCTTGTTTATTTAATTTTTGTTTATTAACGTTCCCTCTCAAACAGCTTGAAGTTTACACGCGTAGATTGAATATGATATTCAAATCTATGAATATGCTATGAGTGCGATAATTCAAGATACTTCGCCACGTTATTATTCGAGAGATGAGGGAGGTTTCGCGGTTCGCCTTCCTGGGGATTAGCGAGGTCAGATTGTTAGTGACAGAAATTTATTAGCGCGCGTTTAAAGATACATATGATTACATAATAAAAGAGGTGCATGCGAAAGAAATGTGCAAAACTGATATTAAATATCTGATTACGATATTAATGCAGAAACTGCACTCTCATCGCCGTGTCGTTATATTATAACCGCCTTGCCAGGAATATTCAGGCATTACTTTTATTAAATGCCGCTGGTCGTTAATAGTTCCCGACTCAGCGTTATACCGTAACGATACTTCCGGATGTTGCATTAGCCCCAATGATTTACGGTATGCCATACGTCTTACGGGTGCGCTCGCTCAAAGGAGGATCGATCGTGCGCACGTCGCGTCCGAACAGCGTTGCAAACGAGGCAACTGCTTAACTGTGAGACGCGAGTTGTGTCTCGATGTGCGACATACTTGCAGTCAAAGCGAGTCATTATTGGACGCTTTGTCTCGTCGGGCGGCGAGAAATTCGCGGAACTTTACTTTAGGTAACCGCCTTGCGCGAGCAAAGTTTGCGTTTCCGACGAAATGAATCTTAGCCCTCATCGACGCTTCACACTGGATGCTCTTTATTTTTGCCGCGCCGTCGCGAAGTTGACGATTCGTTATTGATGCATAAACTTGAACGTATAAACTTGCGATATAGCGTAAATAATCAACGCGAGTACATAGTCGCGCGAAAGCAGGTGCCTTGCGTGCTCGTTATTTTCCTTAACTAGGAGAGCTTTCACGATTAATTGAAATTTAAATATAAATGGAATGGAGACGCCTTATCGATTTTTATCGATGAGCTGTATTGTCGAAGAGATATTTACATCATTATAAATATTTATGTAAAATTTCAATGTAACGACTACATCGTACGAAGAGGATGTTAAAAAATGGCCCTGTGGCGGGTCTAATAATCTTTTTGCGAGATCGGTCCGAGGTGGAGAGACCCGGGCGAGAATCGCATACGAAAACTTGGCGCGCGATAATTCCTCAGATTCAAAAGATAACGATGATGATGCCCGGAACTGACCCACGGAGATTTATCAACACGCAAGTAGAAAGTGGCGCCACTCTTGAGACTTCATTCCCACGGTTTCGGTAAGCTCGATATCGCGTGACGAAACTTATTGGAAAAGTTTTCCCCCTCTTGCGGGGATTCCGCGAGTCGGAAGTACGATCGAGTGGATTTGCAGACTCGCTGTTACGGAATAACGGGGCGGTGAAGCACTTGAAATACACAATGTTGCGATAATAAAGATGGAGCGTCGTAATGAAATGTTTCGTACGCATGCCGTCCTTTCGCGGAAGTTTGAATCGGCACGGTGTACTAGTTATTGGAAAAGTTTCCTTTCCACCGATAAAACCTCTTAATTCATGGTGATTTCCTATTGGCAAGAGCTAACTTAATAATCCCCTCGGATTGCCGGAATTATGACATAGATTAAAACCGAAAGTTTCGCACTGTATCAAGAATGGGGAAAAATTTTAAATACGGTTACAATATATTACGAGAAATTGTATTGTCTCAAATATATCTGCATCGCTTAACATGTATTTTAGTTTCTGTCATTAATTTTGATGTTTTTCAATTTTTTATATGGGCTCTTATATACATATAATATGATTATATTTTTCAATTAAAAGTTGCACAATTTCACATGGTTTTTATCTATCAAAGTGAGAATCAGAAAGAGAGAGAAAGAGAGAGAGAGGGGGGGGTGACGGAGAGTGGAAAGGGAATACAGTTCTGTGAAATATTCTCTTCATTTAAGGATTAGGCGGCTGCAATTAGAAGCAGCGGCGAAACGTTACTTTTGATAAAATAGTCACGAATTCTGTAAAGCTTCTCTACATAATTACTTTCTTGATCAAACGAAGGCCAACTTTATTCTTGAAACAAACGGTACCATTATGCACGATAATAGTCTGTATTGGAACTTATTTGTAATTAAGAAACAGAATATCAAAAGAGAAATTATTTTATAAAATGTTAAATATTTCAAATTGATAAAAGTGTCGGTTAGCTAAAGTATTTGTTTTTGTGACCATAGTGCGTCGCTGTGTATCTAGGTCGCCGTATTGTTATTCGCACAGTCGAACGAGCGAGTGGTGGAGTGAGTCATTCCGCATAACATTCCTCGAAACATGTCATTTTCTACAAACAATTAGTGATTACCAACCACCATGAGCAAGTAACTTTTACGGCACAAAGTGATGGTAGGATTGACGTGTGGAAACATAAAAGTAATTCATTGTAGTTCATTATAGCGTCGCTCTCTCGGGGAGATGAAATATAATTCATGTACGAGATAGGCCGAGCAAGCAGAACAGACTTATATGAAAAATGTCTGGGCGATGTTAACGCATTAATGTAAAACAATGGATTGCGATACAGATAACGGAAGCAAGCAACGAGTTTAAAACGAATTGCCCGAGATCATGACAAGATAGAAGAGAGGGGAAGTAGAAGAAGAAAAAAAGAGGCTAGGAAATGCTGCGAGGGGTGGTTTGGGCACTACGCGAAAATGCGGGGGGGATATTAATGCGTTCGGGCCAGACTTGGCCGGAGGCAGAGCAACGCTAACCGTACTTCAATCGAATTAACATACGAATGGCACTCGAACCAATTGCGAAACTTTCATTTCAGCCGAGCAACAACCTAAAAAAAAAGCCTCTCTTCTTTCTATCTCGACGAATACTCTATTATGGAGTTTTATTCAGCAATTTTGCGATTATTCGCCAGAATAAACTACTAGTTCATTTATTTATTGTGAATTTGTTACAGCCATGCTACATGTTAGTTACTTGTTTAATGAAACAATATTTGAAGAGGTTAATGATTTTTATGAATAGTACTGAACCAAATTGATAAAAAGCCAGAAATATATGTAATTGTCGTCGGTTTCAAAAAGTGAAAAGATATAAATTTAAAATGGGATAAAAATGGCATGGTTTTAACATGTTTCTCCTTTTGTTGAAAAAAAAATAACAAATGTAACATGATACATTTTACAATATAACGGGATAAATTTTTAATTTTTTAACGCAACAGATTTCTATAATTGGAACTTTAAAATAATTATAAAATTTTCTTTTAAAGTAAAAAAGGATGCAGAAATCAATTGTATTTTATAAAACTTATCGAAATGTTTAAAAAATACGCGTGAGTTTATAGATTTAGGTAAAATTATTAATTGGATGTTACAATATTATATTATCATTTTATTATTTAGTTACATAATTATTAAACTGTTTAATATGTTTTCTATAGCTGTTTAATTTTGTTTTTTTATTGATTTCTTGCCAAATCCTATATACATAAAAAAAGAAAGTCTCGTCCCTTTCTTAGAAAAGATATATTACCGGCTTGAATATCGTTAATATCGAACAGTTGAGGCCTCTTTTCCGCGATGCTGATTCTTGCCAAGATCATGTAACATGTACATACTTTGACAGAGTGTCAACGTCAGATTATGTCTTCTTGACATGAAGAAAATCTTAATGTGTGAAGAAGATCATGAATAAATATAAATTAAAACCAAATAGCGCGCGCAATGCTATTACCAGTAAAGTATTTAATACCAACTTAAATTATTATTAAAGTAAATAATTCGATAAGTTTTGCTCATAATAAATGAAGATTTGCAATTTAGTAACATACATTTATATGCATCAACTTTTGAAGTAAACTTTCGAATCTTCGTAATTAGAATTTAAGTAACAACGATTTTAGTTTCGAAACATTTTCTCGATTAAACAGAATTAATCGTTAATTTAATCAATACCAATAAGTCCGCAGAATAATACGCAAAACGTAGCAACAGTCACGGAACAAAGTAATGTACAATAAAATATTAAGTACGGAATTTTCCATTGCGTAGGCAGGCCAACGAATTTCTCAACGTTTTTTTGTTGTTTTTCACTCGGCGCGGTGACGTACGACGTTACGCGGGCCATTGTTTACTTGAAGGTCGCCTCGCTATCATTCGCTCGCCGAACGTCGTGCCGGCAGGCAGCAGCGAGAGTCGCTCCGTGCGTCGTATTACTTTTGCGTTATCGGTTTCCAAGACGCGATCGCGGTGAAAGTGGGAATGAAACGCCATTGATTTGTACACGTTTATTAGTAATAAGTAACGTTCGTCGACTAAATATTATAACTTGTATAAAAAATGATTTGCACGTTCAAGCGGCGGCTTTTATCAACGTAGATTTCACGAGACTAACTCATCTGAGATATGAAGGTAAACCGTGATACTTTGTCGCGATTACATCTCGTTTGTGCACCGCGTTTTTAATTATCTGTTGATTTCGTGTAATCTGTTTCATTTTTGGAAAAAGAGAGAGAAATTTGTGCGACTTTGGCGTTTGTGCTGTAATTCGTTCTGTCGTTCTTCGCAGCTTGAACAGGCAGGAAGTAAAGAAAGTCGCTTATCGCGCGTTGTTACATTATGTAAATGTAATCGAAAATGATCTCGATTAACTATTACAATTAATAAGAACTATTTATCGCTGGAGGTTTTGCTCACATAATTCACTTCAAGGATTAGATTAAATGACAATAAAGATTGTAAAATATCGTTTTGTTTCGGACTAATAACTACTTCTTTACCGCAGATTATGCTTGGATTCCGATGCTCGCGTTGCGTTTTATATATCGCTAATTTAAAACTGATTTATTCTACTTCCTCCGAATAAAAAATGCAAATTGTTAGTTTGAGTAATCTGTACGACAGAAAGTCACGCGATATTTATTAATAATATTTCGTGTGTCTCGCGGTATTTCACATCGCGTACGGGAGTGCCGAAAATTTCGCGCGATCGATGATTTTCGCGAGTGAGTGTTGGTGTGAGTGCAACAAGGAAGTCTGAGAGGAGGAGGAGGCTTGGGAGGCATCGGGCAACGGCGGAGCAATCGTAAGGTATGTTTTACATTTTTATATTATTTGCTACTTGTGCAAAATAAAGTATCCGTTCCCTGTTTTTGTTTTATTTATTGAAATGACTCAAACGAGGATTCCGAATAAGTGTTACAAAACGAAAGTAAAAAATTTTGTGAGTTGATATTTCAAAGGAAGACTTTTTTGAGTATTCTATAGTTATTTTAATAAATACCTATTTAAAAAAATATATAAAATATAAAGAATATTTAACGCAATAATTTCGATTTTACATAATTATTCTATAATAATCATATACATATTTGTATTTTTACAGTTTAACGCATATATAATACTTAACGATATACAACTCTGCTATTGCGAATCGTATCGGTGAGTGATAAGTTACCTTTGATTTTAAATGGACGTGGTGCATAGAATACCTTTTTTGAGTCTATTCAAAGTTTTTGAAATACACAATGCGCAAGAATAAACGGCGCATGCGAAGCGTGCGCTTTGTGATCTCTAGTATTTTATAAAAGTGGTACACAGTTAATCACAGTTCTCATTAAATGAGCAAGAAAAAAATTTCTCGTAACGACACATTAGTGAGTACTGTGCTCAGCGGTTTCAACGAAAACTTACATACAGTTACAAGCAAAAAGACGACGCATTGCGGTCAGCTATTAATTTAAGCTGCATATACGTAAGCGACATTTGGGTTAATGAAACGCACCTTCTTTTCAGAACGTACTCCACAGAATTTGGGAATTTAAAAACTATTTAATAATGTTGAAAGTCGCCGTTTTCACACGCTTTAATTTCAGTATCGTTTATACACAAGAATGCGAATGTGTAAAAATATTTTGGTTTTTTATTAGACAACAACTGTTGAAAAAGCAGTCGGAAAGGTTTAACGAAATAATAGTAAATATTATTCATACAATATATGTAAAATATTTATTGTAGTTTGTTATTATAAAGCACATAAATTTACACATTGCATTATTTAATTGGCGGTATAAATAGTCTTTGTATAACGACAAATTAGATCAGTATTTCGTGGACAGGATATTTATTTCTAAGGCTAACACCGTGCAGATGAGCGTGCAGGACGAATTACTATGCGGGGACTTTCCCATCGTGGATAGTAATTGATTCGCGTAGAGCTAATTACGTTGCATAATTAGGCATGCTATAACAACTGCATCGCGGCAGTAATTTGCTTCTGTGATAAGAGCGTAGCGTGATTACTGCCTCTATTTCCAACGGGATAAATTAAGGTTATCACAGTAAATCCAGCACCTTTTTTGCTAAAGGGCTGAGCGCTTCATAAACGGAAAACAAGTCTTTCACGTTGTTATGAGCAATCACAGCACCTTCAAGTCTATGACTATGACGCATAGTGTACCGTGACATCAAGCTAATGTCTTAACATTAAACAAACTTGTGCGAAAAAATGACTCGCGCGAATAAAGAACTCTATTACGTGCGCTGCATACAATTATTCTTGCAGTTTTATGAGAGTGCTTTGAAAACCTATTGTATCCTATTTCTCAGATAAAAAGAATATTACATCTATTTGATACAAAATGTAATATCTTTTATTACAATAGAATGTCGATTAATTTGTGATTATAATACAGTTACATTAATTACAATTTCATATTAATTTTTTTAAGAATATATTAAATTATGTGGTTCAATTATTGTTTTATTTCCGATAACTGTAATTGTACATTCAAATATACGAATAATATATTTTCTAATTGATTACAATTGATCGATAATTATTGCATAATATTAACATTATATGAATTAAAATATAACTTATTGTAAAAAATTGATTCTTTTTTGCATTTACGAAGAATACGATAGAGGAATTTCGAACCCAAATATACGTATAATAAATATTAGTAATTAATTTAGTCAATCGTACAATCATATAATTGATATTTTCTACTCGTGTCTCTTTTCCAATAGCACGCATACATATATTCGCGGAAAACATCTCCCGTTGAATGGTGAGAATTACTTGCTAAGCTCGAAGTGAACCATCAAAATTTTTGATGGTTAATTATATATTGACAGGCTACCGCGAGTCGTGCGGATAACCACTAACAACATCCTTATTAATAGTTACACTATCCGTTATTATTATCCAGGCATCTGTGTAACGTAGCCCTGTGTAACGTGAGAGCTTGATTAAATCGCCTTTTGCTAACCACCGTGTCGCGGTCGACGCGGTTCGTTCCGAAAATCCCACCTACATATGTACACGAGTAAATATGTACACATATTTTAGATCGCCATGAGAATGTCAGTTTAAAATTCTGATGGAAGCAAATTCGATGAATGATCGCGTGAACGTGTTCAGACCTTGACAATAACGCAATATTTCTTTCGCTGTTTGATTCGTAACACGTACTAATATTTCTAATTAAATATGTCAAAATTTATTTACTTTTACTTGTTCTTACTGTTGCTCTAAAGTTATCTCATTGTAGCATAATTGTTTATGAATAATTATTAATAGTTTTGCTATCATGTATTAATTTATTAATAATCAATTTCGTACTGTTGTATTTAAAAAGAGAACTGCGTTATTTACTCCTGTACATTCACGTGTTTCATACAATTTATCTTTGACATTTTTACTGTATCTGTGCGCGCGCAAAAAGGACAATCCACCGTGCAAATAATTAAGAAATTTCGATTAATGGGGAAAATTTTGGGCGTCATTGTCGCGCAGCACAATGGTGCGCCATTGAGGCCGCTCGATATTCCGAAGAATAATTTATCACCTTGCGGCGAAACCCGCCGTCGTCTACATTCGTTTCCTGACCGCGCCCATGATAAGGGACAAAAATTATTCAAGTTCCCATTTATCCGGTTTATCACGTTCCCTTCGCGAGACAGCGGAGCACTGTTTCTGCGCGCAGATCCGTTTTGATTTGTTATTGACGTTGCATACACGCGGCACGAAGCGTTCGTCGATCGTCGCCGTTTTCCTCCTCGTTCCCGTAACGAGCGCTCGCGTAATTTACAACGTGATATATTTAATCCGCATTAACGAGGGGATTATTAATTGCGTTGGCACAGCGCCACCGCTAAGGCTAGGCATGTTTTCCTGCCGGCCGGAGTGCGACGTGTAAATCCTCGCGACTCGGGAGAGTGGGAAACAATGGAAATGCATGCGCGATTTTTCGCGGTAGCGCTAGCGAGCGCGCTCTCAGGATTTGCGACACTGAAAGGACTTCATTGATATTAAATGCCGCCACACTCGCGTCCGTTACGGCGCACTTTACCGCAACGCAAGAGCGGACGAAAAATTGTCCGCTATTAATAATTCGGTCCGAGTCCGCGAACAGGTTCTCTCTCTGATGCTAATTTTATTTGCGCAATTTAAATTCTTGCGACTCTAGGAGTTTCGTTCTCGTGACACGCGATACGAATATTCACTTTCGGTAAATTCGTGTATGCGGGAAATTAAAAAGATTTGCTATTATCGTGTTGCTATTATGAACGGATACCAGAGCAATCGTACGGTAATATTACTTTCACACACGTCTTTCGACGAGTTAAAATGTACGCCGTTACCAGAGCGCGTAATTCAACTATTAAACTCTTGACAAATAAAATAGATATATTATAATTTATACGCGTCATAATTTTGATCATTTGATTTACATAAAATATATAAATGGATACTTAGCCTCTTTTGACATTTAAGATACTCGCTGGTTCACTTTTAGCAAGAAATCATTATCTCGGATGATTATCCACGGCATATTAATTTTTTACCGATGGCAGTTTATCGTTGCGGTTTTGTAAACGCAGGTAGCGGAATGGCGCAAGCTCTAGACTTTAAAATCACCCTTAAAACTTTATCGCCTTCCTATACACATCGAGAGCGTAGAAAAGTGGCGGGAAAGAATTCCTCGTGCCGGGGCCATAGCGTGACGCACGTAGCGATAGATTCTGTAAATCCCCGATACAGTTACGGTTTCCGCTGCTAAAAATACGAGCGGGAACGCGTGGCGGTGCGATTTAACGATCACAAGAGGCGCGCTTAAGCGGGAGAAAGTTCGCCTCTCAAACTTTGGACGAGAGTCTCGCAACTCCGCCGTCTATCTGTCCATTTGCCGTTTACGGCGTTATACTGCTGGAAACATGGATAAGGTCTATTATCGCGTGGCGGCCTCCGACTTTAACTCGAGTGACAGTTTAGTCGAAGATCGGGTCGGGTTTATATCTGCAGGTCTCGGATTTCAAGATCGTGTCGTTCGGCTTTCCGGTTTTACCCTTTTCGTAGGAATTCGCGGGGAACTTGGGATTCTAAAAGCAGCATATGGAGTAATTGATTCTTCAATTGGAACAGCTGGGACTAGTAAGAACCAATTCCCTTAGAAATTCGAAAGAGTTACACTTTAGCTAATTCTCTTTACAATAATTTGAGGAAACCTCCGTGTCACACTCTTGAAATAAATCAATGCTAAAATGTTGATTTTATTTTAGACTTTAATCTAGGATCATAAATGTTTTACTACATACATACATATTTCTATAAATTACATACTTGATTCCTAATAATAATTACCTTGAAATAGTAATTATACTCATTTTATACCCTTTTGAATACACGATAGTTATATAGTTATATATATTTACACGAGAATCACTGTGCGAGAATACGAACACGTTCTCGTAAAATGACAGAACGAGAACGACCCGCGGCGCCATTATTTCGGCAATGGATGAAATTAGGAGTGGTTCCCGTTTCGGAGCGAATTCCAAGACAGGATTCCTTAGCGGGATATCCTTCTGTGGTTGTGTTACCGCATAAATTCGTGCCTCTTGTGTGTCGACGAGGCTATCCGTGTGTGTGTGTATGAGAGAGAGAGAGAGGCATAAGAGTCGAAGCCATTTACGCAGACACGCGACTTACGCGAAATCTCTCTCGGAGGAGTCTCTCCCGTTTTCAAGAATTCTTGGTGCATTCCACGTTTCGAAGGCGCCACCGTTTTAGTATTATATATATGTATATATTGTAGAGTAAATGTGCGTGTGTGGAGCAGATGGGGGAACAAATTTGCTTCTTCGTCGCTCTCGTCGCCGAATACGAAGGGTGGTTGGTCCCGGCGCGGCGCGGCGGTAAGAACGCTGGACGCGCCGGTGGCGTTTATCGGAATGGAAATCTCGCGACGCGTTTCTTCGACTCCGGTTTTGAAACTTTGATCGCTCGCGGCTTTGTATAAACTACGCCAAGTTCGCGAACTTCGGAGAGGAGCGCGGCTAGATATGAGTGGTGCATTTTGAGTTAAACGTAATGCGGAAAGTTGAAGGATGGACGCGAGCACGAATGCGCGAGAGAGTTTAGGTCTACGCTACGGGGAAACGCTGAAACGAAAAACGGATGGGGAGACTTTTCGTCCTCGCGGATGAAAAGATTTTTTCCCTCCCCTCGCACATAACCAGGCGAAAGTCCGGAAGAGCGAGTACATAATTAAATGCATACGTAACTTCCAAAGGCTGAGCATCCCAACTGAATGGAGTAGTAACATCCGGAGTGTAATATATTCTCGAAGAACTAATCTCTCGTAATATTCAAGTGCTTTCTCAAGAGTACTGAAAAGCTTAGTATTCCGTTCGTAGCACTATGATTAATGTAAACATAATAAGCAGAATACACGTTAAGTATGGTCAAAGCAAATTTGGCGAGAAATAGAATAACCTGCAGCCAATGTCGCACAATGCATGCTACAGCAACAGTGCCTATAATAAGTATTTAAGTATCACTAATTTTGTTAGATTGGCAGAAACAATTTTTCTTGATATCTTTATTAATAGAGAAAAATTACTCTATTCATTTCTTGCATACGATAAATTATGTTGACTCTATTGTTCTAAAATCGGTGCAGCTGTCGGTTCTCCGCAAGATTTCATTCTTAGAATGCCGCGACTACGAAAGCAAGCGGGATTCTTCAAAAATGAAAATATTGGAAAACCATTTGAAGCGGAAATCCCCACTTCGAGACGAGGTTTAAAGATGGAACTGCTTTGATAAAGTTATGTTTGATGGATTTGCCTTGGCTCAATAGTAAACTCGTGTAACGATGTTTTATAATAAAAAAATTTTTTACGTTTAAAACCGGTCACAGCCGCCAAAAAATACAAGTGTGACGAAATGCCATCTATTGGTACCGCAACAAATTGTCATGTTTTCAATTGAATGAGGTTATTTTCAATTGGCAACGTATCCACTTTTATATATGTGCATACACATATATGAATTTGATATCATGTTTTGCAAAATTTATTGTTTTTTATTTATTAGAAAAACGATAAAGTTATATATTGAAAAGTCACATGTTTTTTTTCTTCAATGTATTACAAATTTATTGAAACATTCAGGTCACGGTATATTTATATACATAATTAGAATTAGATATGTATAGATTTAATTCTGACTCAATTAAATTAAAGCTTTCCTGTGCAGCTGCATGCATTATAAATGTTTCCTTTCCTCTAATAAAATTTTAATTGAAATAGAAAACTTTTAAACAGGTAATAGTTTTATATTAATAGGAAGTTATATCGTTCCTCTTTTTTTGACCATATAGATTACTCGTCAACACTTATTATAACTAGAATTCATCGGCATTGTTAAATATTTTACTATTACATTGAAGAAAATTATGACACTATCCTAAAATATATGCATCCATTTTTCCATATATCCAGTTATCAGAGTAAGTTAAAACGGGAACGTCAGTAAAGTTCATCCTTTCCTGCATGAAAGATGCGATCGTGTGATACGACGAGAGCACGATCTATTTTAGGAAATTAGACATTTGCATACTAAACGTTGCTATTTTCATCGGTCACTTGCGCGTTTCTGCTTTACGGTAACGCCCCAAGTCATACCGTGATGCATCGCTTTAAAAAAAAGGACAAGAAAAGATAAAAGAAAGAAAGAATAAAGAAAAAAGAAGAGAAAAGAAAGAGAAACGAGCGGTTACGTCGTTAGGAGGCGCGTTGTAAAGCTCTGAATATCTCCACGCTCGCTTGCATACTGCATTAATGTCTCCCGCGCGTTTAGCTTTTCATCGATCAAGCCACGTTGCAGTTTCGAGTGACGATGTCCTCTGGTTCAAAGGGTCCTTTGCCAATGCGGTTACGAGTTTCATCAAAACTTCGGTCCCGTCACGTTGCCGCGATAGCCAGGCCCAACCAAGTCCTGCGTGGTAATGCCATTTTACAGCGCCGTATTATCCCGCTCACGATGACCTGGAAGACGCGCACGTCACCTTTAATATCGTACATTTTAATATCTACGCTTTCTCCCGGGATCACGCGGGCGTTAATGAACGCCCGCATGTTTTATAGGCGCGCTGCACTTGCGTCGTGCGCACGTACGCGAGGAGAGCCGCATGATTAATTTCGCGTTAGAAACTGGAAAACCTCCCTCGATCCGTAGCTATGAAAATTGCTAATTAACGATTGCGAGGTCGCGACCAACGAGAATTTCGAGGCAGCGAAAATATTATGCTTACATTACAGTTTAATGTTCGTCTCTCGCGATGATCGCCGGAATCGTAATATACGCGCGCTTTCGAAATGCGAGAGATGAGAACTCGATTATAATTTTATCCGAATCGAGCACCACAGAAGTGCTTTTACATTTGGATATTCCCGTTTTTTTGGCGAAACTTTTAAATACGGACGAGTATACGGCTCATGAAATACATGCTCTCGTTAAACGAAAGTAATCTCATTTGTTAAATGCAATTATACATAATATTATGCATAATGTATAAAAGAATTGGAAGATCGCGGGGTTTTAATAGGAGTTTGCACGTTTCTTTGCCAACGGTTACAAAATCGGAGCTACGTGACATTTCGTGTGACATTTTCAGTTCACGTAGTCGCGTAAAAAGAATAAGATCCGCCTTTCTGATGCAAAGCCGCTACACACCAGTTAGGTTCTTATCGTGCTGTCGATAATTTTGATGCCATAAATGTGCGCGTACGTGTGTGAATACCGCATATCGCTAATTCTCCGCAAAATACGTCAATCTTGGGGCTGAGCCGAGCCCGAGACCGATCCTTAATACTGATAAACTGGAAAGCAGGCCGGGTCGACCGGGGGTCGTTCTTTCGGATGGCGCCGGGTCGTTAATAAATTTGTGTTTACGGTGTCTAGCATGCTGCAGGAGTATTTTTACCCCCTTATCCAATGCAAGTTGCCGCGACTTCCCGTTACAGACATACTCGTAAATAGTCCGAGCCGATTTTGCTATTATTTGCAATCTCGTAAGTAAATGAAATTATTTAATCGCGTTCTGGTATCACTTCGTAACGCATCTTCTTTCCTATTCTGTTTTTTTCAAAAGAAGAGATTAATTGTATTTCTTAATGTTAATGAGATGGATGTATAATATGTTTTGTAACGTAACTTACATTAGAGAAATTAGAATTTATTATCAATTAAACTGTTATTTATTAATTAATCAATTAATATAATTAATTAACACATATTGATTTATTGAGATAATTGATATTAATATAATATACATATAAATTTGATATACGAGAAGTTAGCTTAATCCGCAGATTATTTGTTGTATCGCTTTCGAAAACAGCTTAATCGTCAATAGATCGATTGACAAATGTCGGTCGTGCGGATTTATATAGCATGTCAAGTGGTGAAGTTTTAAAAGTTTAATTCGTATCAGGTATAAAATCGCCTAGGTTGGAGCTTGTAAGTTATGTTTTCGAATGATTATACCGGTGAAGTTGAAGCGTTACGTATGTGGGACAGGAAAGTTCAGCATGCAGCTTTATGTGCGCAAGTACAAAAGAAATTTTACGAAAGAATAGTGTACATTTGGTATCTAGTATATAGACGAATTCTATTCCAGTTGCTGGCCACACTGGTGCTGTAAATGGTGCAAATCGGTGCTAAATATTTGCATTTTATCGTACGCGATATTACGGGCCGGCATTATACGCGCTTTATGTGTAACGGGGAAATATTTAATTATGAAATTATTATCAATACGCGACGGCCCTCGTATTTAATTAGTCGGAATCGATTGGCGTCGTAATGCGCGGGGCCAATATTGCGCTTAAACGACGAGCTTCGACGACGGCGTCCGAATTTAATTGCGACTCGTAAGGCATAATTTTGCAGTTATCGCAATACGGCGCGACGCGCGCTCACCGTCGGGCGCATACCAACGCGGGATTGCGACCGCGTTGTTAAACCCGCAATAATCTCAACTCGTTGCGAAGTGAACGCGGCGGGGGATGCTACCCTGCGAGATTCCACACCCGCGGATTTCGACACCGCCGGGCCCACGTCGAGAGAGCGGTGCGCGCCCGCGTCCTTTGCATTGCGGCCGGGTTAATGCTCGACGTCTGCTGCCTCGTACCGCCGTGCCAACCGGTAGGACTTCGAATTACAATAGAAGCATGAGAACCCGGGACCCAGACATGCGACACGGTTGCTCGATTGGGGGTCTGTGCAGCGTGTTGCGAAGTGCTCGCGTCAGGCGTCTCTTTGTGTGCACCACCTATCGTGCAAATCGCACGAAAACTACCGCGATTTCTCTCGTAGCGCTCGAACGCGATGCGAACTACGGCTCAACGTCTGACACGATTTCGTTTACTGGCTTCACACTAGATTATCGCGCACAAACGAGACACCGATGGTCCGCGATAAACTTGATAGACATTATACGATTGTTAAGGAATAGCTTCCCTCTACGTTACGTCGCTTGCCTTTGTGCTTTCGACGCTTAGATCCCTCGTAATATTGGCAATTCGTAATTCTGCCAAGAATGGTAGGTGTTTTAAAACAAAAGGAAACTCTTGAATCGGTAAGTGTTCGACCGAGAAACGATCGACCTCGTTTTACTATTATACACTGACAGGAATGTAAGGGAGAATGACGTCGATCTGACAACGCGCCGTGGAAGATCGATCAAAATTGAGAAGATGAAATTTTTCATCGACGATCCCTTGCTTCTGAATACTAAAATGAGCATAATGCAATCTCTGGAAAGTGAAGAGAGAGAGAGAGAGAGAGAGAGGGGGGGGGGGGAAAGACAGAACATTTCATTTTTCATTTAGTTTTCTTTTCGTAGCAAATTGATTTTGAAAATTTTCGATTATGAGGATTGCTGTTTATTGTCTTGATATGTAAGTACATAGTTGAACTATGATTTTACGAGAGTAAAATTTATCTGAATTGTAAAACTGGGAGAGGTACTAAAAGTACAACGACATACACACAAATAGTTTCCAGTAACGTGATAAGATAGATAGTTTGCATACTAAAGTTTGCGACTCGAGTATCAAGTAGTAAAACAATTCAGGCACGCATATTACCGTAAGCATGCCTTATATGATAATAGGTAATTTGATGACACTATTGTCGAACTTTGCTACTCACCTCGCCTGTTTCAAGGAATATACTTTTAAGATCGTAGTTTGAAGTGTACGTAATGTAATCGGGGTTACATAAAGATGTAGAAAATATAAATTGATTGCGGGATATTTCTAAATACAAAAAGTCGCGTGTATATAAAACATTGTATATACCGGCTATTCTGCGCGATGCAAATCGAGGCGCGCAATTTCGTTACGTTCTTGAAAAAAAAAGTCGTACATTTTATATATTGATGTCTCTGAAAAATTGTTATATTTATTGCACGTCAATCACGTTTTATTTCGGGGTTCAATCGGGTTTTCTAAAGACGCGTGATTGATGGTCCCGTTCTCGCCGAAGAGAATGAGCCTCAAATCCCACGGCGTTCCACGAAAAAATTGATCAGCGAGCGGAGTAATCCGCCGGCTTATGCGCGACGTATCGTCGGCTACGGGAAAGAACTAAATTGGCCATTAGTATCATTGACGTAACGCCGTCACCGTCGACTCTCGCGAACGTCTTCGAGTCAGTCCGACACTTCGATTTAGAAACTCACGCCGCTTGAACTTTCCCATTAACTGGTTAATTTGAATACGTCCCGCGCCGCGGCATGTGACTAACGATCGAGCTCATTGATCTCGGCCTTGATGCATCACACTTGGTGCTTTAAATGCACCGGGATAGCGCGACCTAGAAACGAGTATGGTCTCTTCCCTCCTTCCTTTCTCAAACTTGACGACATCCGGAAATTCCGAAAAATCTTCTCCGTTAAATCAGCCACGCTGATTTCGATTAATAATTACTGACTTTTTAATGTCGATTATTTTAATAATTATGCTGTTGCTGAATTAAACTGTCTTTGGATATGTTTCTCACTAGAAAGATTCTCGGGTTAAAACACTTTTGCGGGAATTTGTAAACTGTATTATCGATTACAAATGGCTTCGCAATCGGTTGCTATTACAAATATTTCTGGTATAAATTGTAAAATTTATCGTACCGCTTGCAAAATAACGAATAACAAATTGCAGTATAAATCGGATAACTACTCAATTATACTCGCGATGAAATTCAGTCAATTTGTGTGTGTTGATAATTGTTGGTATCTCTTCCGAATCGAATCTATATAAATTTTCAATCGTAACCATATATTTGTAAAAAAATTATCTAAATTTTCCATAATAAAGTGAAAATGCGTGAATGCATATTTAAATGCTCAAATACCGAATTATCGTATTAACGTTACATTTCGTATTGTTAAATCACTTTGTTAAATGATAAGGAAATCTGAATAATCCGAATCGTGGGACCTGAACAAATTCAGGTAAATTAAAAAAGCGCGCGTTAATTTTGCTAATTTAATTGTTCCTTGTAATATTAAAATTCGTGGCAGAGACGAACAAGGAAAGACTTTTCTTTCTCAAATCGTAAAGTTGCCGCGAGATAAAGCGGCACGAGAGCTGGTTGAATGACATAAGGCACACGCGAGTTCGAGATTGGGATGGGAACATCGGCATGGAGATAGCGCGATAATGAATTCGATCATCGTGAAGAATTTCAATGAGGAAGCGCGTCGGCGCGAAATCAGTCGCGGGAAAGAGAGGCTAAGAGAGATCCTAACGTAAAAGAACTTTTCAATCTCTTCTCGTGGTCCTACGAAGGATGAAAGGATCTCGTAAATCGTACGATTCGTTTTACGTCCTCCTTCAAAGCCCAATGTTTCTGCTCCTCTCTTCCTGTGCCTTCCCGGGCGAACCGGGAAGCCCCGGCTGGTGTCACGCGAGGGTAAAGAGGGTAAATCAGTCCTAGACACTCACTTTAACGAGAGTAAATGCGCTTTCAAGTACGAAATACCCCTACGGCAGTTAAAGCACTATTTAGTTATTTTCAATTTACTAATATGCGAAACTTTTTAAATGAAAAAATCATTAAAGAACGAGCTTTCTTTTATTTGCATGTATATCTGTATCTAATTTTTTGTAAACTGAGAACAATTTTTGAATATTGATTGATTTCTCATATAACTCTGTCATCGCAAGATATTCATAGATATAATAAAATTTTAACGTTTCTCAAAATAAGCGATGTAAGTATAAATGGCGCAAGATCAGATTTTTATCTACTAGCTAGTACCGAAAAAACGTAATTTTACTTATATTGCAAAGAGAGACATTTCCCCCGTTAAATTGTAAAATCTTAATTTTCTGCCAATTGAATTTTTCTAATTAGAGATTTAGGTCATATACTAAAATATAAAAAGTCTACAATCTGGATTTTATATGCAAGTAACTACAGTAGATAAATTCAAAATGTAGTGTTTAACAGGAATTAGCATGTAATTTGCAAATCTGCATTTATAGGTGCGTTTATTAGTGTTAGCTTTTTGTATTAGCTTCTACTTACAAATTATGCGTATGGTAAATCGTCTTTTTACGATGAAGCTTTACCATATTTCTGGTGGTAATGACATTTCCTTACATGGTAGCGTTTTAAGGGATGTATCTCGTTAAATAGAAAAGACAAACGCTAGCACAATATGCGGAATACACTTCGCATCGTGGCCGGTGCTACAATAGATGCTAGAATAGATTTTAAAACTCGCTTGCAATCTCGCAATGCGAAATGATCTGGGATTTAGTCAAAGAGAACGAGAACGCAGCCGATCGGGGAGGAAACGTGCCGATGGGGGAGGGTGAGAGCGAAAGCGGGAGGAAAAGGTAGAAATACGCGAGGCAACTGGTACCTGCAGCGAGCGAATCAATAGCTTCCTCGTAAAGATCCTCCGTAAAAAACACGTCCAAAGCGGGGAGCTTCTTTGCACTTGGGGATGCTATCACGTAGCCTCGTAATCGGAATTGCGAATTTAACGAACCTCCGATTTTGAATTAATTCAGAAACGACGACGTATTAAATTCCTTTAATCTCGTATCCTCGAGTCGGGGCTTCGGCGATCCTGGGGGGGTCGGTTACCACGATCGCGGTGGAATATTGACAATAAAACGAGCCGTCGTTCATTCTCGTTACCGCGACAAATAATAACCCCGCGTCGCCGATGCCCGATGTAAGCCGAGAAAAACACTACGGGAGCACCGTATATCTCCGACCGGCGTTTATCGCGCGTTACCGGGACACAGCGACCTAAAACCTACACCAACGAAGAGAAGCGGTACTATCGTAAGAAATATTAAGGGCTGGCGAAAAAAAAAAGAAAAGCCCGAACCGGATGTTCGAATGGTCCATAAAATACGATGGTTGAATTGGCCCGAATTCTATGACGCGCGCCAGGACGGCGGTGTGAAAAATGTTCCAGCGGTGCCGCGATCGAAATGAAACGATCGCATTATTACTTGGGTGTGGTAGAAGTTATGCCGAAGGTCTCGGGTTTACCGCGGCTCTACGGAGCTTTATACCCGATCCGCAATCGAATTCTCTTTTTCTTAACAAAACTGTCGTGACATCGACAATTCTTTGGTCGAGCGAATAAAATTTCACTGCTTTAATATAGACAGCATTCTGACCCGCCTATAGACACAATTTTATTGCCAAGAATTTTAATTTGAAGTCTCGTTAGAAAGATCTTATGCTGATTATACGAATATTAAAAAATAATAAGCGAACGTGACTGTTTTATACAAATAACACAAATAACAGCAAAATAGCAACGCCTTATCAATGTTAAAAAGATTACGAATTATGTCATTTAAATAGAAAGGTACTAACGATTTTAATTGGTTATCAAAGCTACGCTTAAGAATGATGGTTTTGTTTGTTGCGCCATGTCGGACAATGGACGGATAACTCGTTTGTTTTTTTTTGTAAAAATTCGGAATTTAGGTTCAATCGAATATTTTTGCTGGTAACCTACTGTTTGGTAACGTAGTATGCTATGGAAAATGAAAGCTCTCGCTCTAGTCGACCTCGCGATGCAGTTTTTCGAAGCTGGTGCACGGAAGCATTTTTCCGGGGTCGCTCGCGCACGACATTTTCGAGAAATTACCTCGCGCAATTTTCTACCTTTCGCTCGTACCTTTTACTACCTGGATAGAAAATGATTTTGTATTTTACCGACGAATTTGTATCGCGACGTGTACCTGATTACGACGATACGACTCTAGAATTATTCAACAAATTATCCATGAACTCCAGCCATATTAAAAATTTTTCAGAGGCGCATGCACACACGACTCGTTATATAAATCTGAAGTGAAACTGGACTATGTTTATAAATTTCATTATGTAAAGCTTCATAAAAAGTTTATGTGATATCTTTGGTTCTGTTAAATTTAATCAAAGTATTTTGATGGCAAAATATTAATCCTTTCCGAAGAAATTCAAATCATTCGCAGCATTGATTCCCCATTTCCGGATTGCGATCGCATAATTTGTGATACATGCGGACACGAAATATTAAACATAGTAATAACAATTTCATCGAGTATAGGCGTACAAAATATGAAAAATACATAAGTCTAATGAATACGTAATAATCACATAATTCCGAAAAAGTAAAGATTACTTTTTAATTTAAGTCAGCAAGAAAAAAAAATCCTTTCGCGATAAGAAAAGTGATTTCTGTAAGAGAAGCCCGAAAAGTCTTCTATCAATTTCACCCGTTTGTAATTCCAAAAGAACCAATTAAGAAAAACGCTCGGGCACTAATTGATCAAAGAAGCAGGAATGGCGGTTGTTAAGCTGGAAAAATTCTTAGGGGGGTGTATACCGCGTGTATTCCCGCTATTGACCGGAAAAGGGTGATCGCGACGCAAATAGAAAGGGGTAAAAGCGGAGAAGGACAGGCGGGGTTGTAGGACACACGCGTACAGGGCGAAGGGGGTGGAGAGAGGGGCGGGGGGGGAGGGAGGGAGGGGCGCAAGGGTGGCGAGAAAAGAGAGTAGTGGTTTTCTCGTCAAAAAAGATGAAGTCAACGCGGTTTCGGGGGGAAGGGTGGCTGCACACGGGGCCGAGCCCCGCGGCAACGCGAGGGCGGGGGGGGGGTAGGGTGCGTTCTTTAAGGTAGGGGGCATGCGCGGGCGTCCGGGGGTGCAGAGCGGCTCTCGGAGGTTAGTCGCTTGCCAACATCACGACGTGCCGCTCGTGCTTCGGCCGATCGTTGGATTTACACACGCACTCGCTCGCCACCCCTTTCCACCCTCGTCGTCGCGCTGTCATCTCCGCCCCGTCATCGGTATCCAATTTCGTCATCGCTGGCCCGAGCGTCGATCGAAGGAAAATCGTCGGCCTCTCTCCGATTTACCCCTTCGGCGGTGAATTTCTCTCGCGAATCGAATCGCCAATCTCATCGAACTTGGAATTTGTTTTGAAAACAGAACGCGCGCGTTATTTTTCACACAAAACGACGTCGACGACGACAATTGTGCCCGCAATTCGAGGATGCGACAGTGTATCGGGAAAGTGCTCCGATCGACCCGCTAAAATGTGGATCGCGTTATCGCGATCGCGAACGCGGAACAATTGACGGGGTGCCAGTGACTTGCTCGCCGAGGTGTTGCTCGCGAACGAGCGAACGTTCGTTCGTTGCTCGAGCGATCGATGGTGGATCCTCGAATCGAATCGCGACCGATCGCGACGTGATGACGGAAGGAATGCGGCCGCGGGTGCGCGTTCACCCCCGGGACCAGTTCTCGCGACTCGGATAAAGCGGTGCCGCCGTTCTGCGACGAAGGGCGTTCTGCATCGCGAGGATTACGGGAGCTGCGACGAATTCGCAGACCGGAAGTGACTGCATTGCGTGCGTGTGGTTGCGGTAAACGGCGCGTAAAAGTGCGCGCGGAACGGCCTGGATCTGAGTTCGAGTTTCGAGGAGGAGGAGGAGGATCGCGCGGTGCATCTCCCGGCAGCGGCGATTTGGATGCGCGTCCGGAGTGAGAGCGCGATCTCGTCCTCCAGGAGATTCGCCGTGTCCGAAAAGTGTGGTCGCGAGATCCGTAAGTGAAATTTATCATCGTTTCTCTTGTATCGGCGTGTATGCGATACGCCGTTGAATCCCCTGTGAAGTGAACGTATGAGACGTCGCCGAAAAGAGGCGTGTCTACGGCGGGATCTGATCCTTGAGTAATCTTTTCAAGTGCGACGGACCTCTAGCCATTGACCGAATCACTCAG
Organism: Vollenhovia emeryi; assembly: GCF_000949405.1. Lineage (NCBI taxonomy): Eukaryota > Metazoa > Arthropoda > Insecta > Hymenoptera > Formicidae > Vollenhovia > Vollenhovia emeryi. The sequence continues at coordinate 989,062 of NW_011967215.1, read as the reverse complement.
CCGTTTCATCGCGCGGCTGTAATCAATAAGTTTACCATTAATAAGTTCTGTCCACAAAAAGAATTGCTTCACGTTATACTCACGTTTTAATTGTCAAAATTTTCTTTCCCTCCAGAAAGAGAAAGATAGCGAGTCGATTGAGAGATCAAAATCGGTTAGAGTGAAAAATTCGTTTTATTAAATAAACGTATCATATTAGTCTGTTTCTAATTGCCCTTTACTGAAATAAAATTTTACTGTGAGTGCTGCCCTTAAGCAACGGGTTATATAATTTGTAGGATTCACGTACCTACTGAAGATTTTCAATTCCGACATTATCAATTCTCTATGTAATTGTGCCAACGTTGGTACGCTCTTCTTACGATTTGCAGTCACTTAATTCTCCAATTACAGAGTGAATTTTATTAAATTTTGCAAAATTGTACTTGGCTAATTTAATTAAATCTTTTATTGAATTTTCCATAATGTCGTTCCTTTGTGTACAAATGTATTTTAAGGCTGATTGTATTGAAGCGTATTCAGTGGCTAATAATAAACGAAGGGAGAGCAATTGGTGTTGTGCCAATTATCGCACTAATAACCGTACAATGGGAGGCATGTGTACGTATTCGTATGAAGAATTAATGATGCTTATGGTTAAAAGCGCGCAACAACAATAACAACAATTTCGGTAGCGTTTTGGCATAATAATGACAATAGGACTCTTAATACAACGGCGGGTCGCGACGTTGACGGGCCGCGGCCGATAGATTGAAACACGCATTATTGCGTTACCGCGTAACAGCCGGGCAATAATATTTATCCGCGGTAACAGCAATGGGGAATTTTTGCCCGATTCTCTAATTGAATTTGACGTTATTTCCGCGCAAACGACATCGCGGTGATGAGCGAGCGTGCGAGCGCGGGAGACGGCAACGAGATCGGCGAGACTTCGATTTGCACTCGAGACGAAAAACGTAATACAATTTATCAGCGACGCCGCGCGAATTTCGGTGCCGAATATGCAATCGACTGTACACGCTGAATATGCAATGCGTTCTCCAACTTATATCTTTTGCGGAAGGAATTTTATTGGACGGCGGCGCTCTCTCGGGCGCTTTTGCGCAATAAAAATGCTCAAAGCTAATCGATTATCCTCATCGAGCCGAGTTTAGATCCTCGTTTTCAGCGTTTCGTTTGCCGGCGGACTTTGCGTACGCTGCACTACTGAGAATTAGCCATGCAGAGAGAAACGTGATAAAATATTCAAGCCGGTATAATATAACTTCAGTTGATCATAGTGAGTGTTACATTTTTATTTTGTTTGAGCGTATACAAATTTTAGAGCGTATTCAACTTTTCAGCACGAATATATTTTCAAATTTACGTAATAGTTGGCCTAGATTTTATCGTTGCATCCACTAACGGTAATCAATATGGGTTTTTTAAATAAAGATATTTAGTTTAACATATAATGTAATATTTAATCAAACGTTCTTAAACATAAAGAACATACCGCGATCTGCACCGATGATATTCGAGAGAAGATTTTACGTTTAAAGGAAGGTTTTATGAGATCGCGGGGCTGTTGTCACATCCGCGATATGAGATTTACGATATTGTAAACACGCGAGACAAGTGATTTCCGCCGACAATCGGTTACTTATCTCTATTTGCGAGGCGTAATTTCGCGAATTTTGTCGTCCATCGATCGCGTCCGCTCCGTGCCATTTCGATATACGCGTGGCGGCGATTCGCGTAGCAGAGACGGCCAATATTTTCTGACACAATAGAGCCAGTCGTGGAGATTACGTGCAGCTCCGTACGATAACGCGGCTTTGGTGTTAAGCGTAGAATTTTTCCGCCAAACGGTCTTCCGCGCGATGCCGTAACGAATCGTCCCGGCGGACGGAGCGTAGTCCATCAGCGGCGCGCGGCGGACTTGTTAAAACGAGTAATTAACAGGCGCCCATTATCGGCTTGTTGCGTGGCACTCTGGGGGTGTCAGCGATTCTTCATTGAAACGTTATTCAATCACTTGCATTACGTGCTCTGCTCGCCATTTCTATCGTGAAATTAATCGATTTACAAAATAAAAGAAAAAAGAAATAGTTAATCGCATATGTTGAATTAATTCAACTAACAATTTCAATAAGTTTGATACCTGGAAAATAATTTAATTCGAGAGATAGCACAAAGGATCAGATAAACTGTAAAATTTTATATTGTTATATTTTAAATTGTTGTAAGCAAAAATTGCTAATTTCTTTTTTATTCGCATTTATTTTTTTGAAAAACCTTCGATGTGTCGAATAGCTTTATATACAATTCACATGCTGCAGAATGAAATCCTTCCGGAGAAGTAATTGATGATTTAATTTTTTAAAACGCAGACAACGCGCTATTGGGAAATTATATGACTTTGTTCAATCCCGATTTTCACGTTGATATTCTGTGAAAAATGGATTAGTTTCCTATCGTTTTAAACAAAATGTGTTATAGATATTTTCATCGCCGCTAGGAATTGCTTTCTCAAATTCGTAAGCGATGATATGAATTACAGAATGTATTAATAAAAACATTAATTTAACTTCTAAGGACACATTTCTTATACAGTTAGTTTCGTAGAGCCAGACATTTCAAGAAGAATATTTTAAATGCTGAATTAAATTATATATGAATGGTGTTCAGAAATTTAATTTTTATTATCATAATGTCATATATTTAAATTACTAAAACGGTATTATATAATTCCATTATGTTAAAAATGTAGCTTACCTTCTTAGGGCTATTGTCGCTTTAAAGACACTTCTGGTCAGAAATTTAACTGCTAATATCACAATGTTATATATTTAAATTACTAAGTGATATATAATTCCAATATGTAACAATATGCGTTGCGTTAAAAACGAAATTTACCTTCTCAGGGCTATTGTCGCTTTAAAGACGCTTCTGGCCATCCGACGCGTTCGCTGCGTAATACAGTTATGCAAATTAAATTAATAATAACGCTGTTGGCGAACCGACTGTACCGGATCGCGATCTAATTGTTTCGCAGGTCATACCGATGACGGTCTGTGAGAACGGATCGCGTGGGAACGGGAGGGTAGGTGGGAGGCGCAATTAATTACTTTGATTATGATTAGCCGTGCGTTATGCAAATCGCTTAGAGAGGTAGACGCACGACCGATATTCGGCCACTTTGCTAATTGCCCTTCGATTTGCTAGTGGTTTTAACGCGTGTGAAATAGTGTGAATGCAAAACTCAATTCGAACATATCCGCTATTAAGTGCGAACATTATTATCTGCGCGGCCGTAGAAACACTTTATAAATCATCAAAGCACATTGAAGGCACTAAGAGCATATTTGATCGCATTCATTAAAATCTCGCAACTTAATTTAATTCTAGTGCTTATTTGATTAGAATACCTTTGATTAACGTTTAAAGGTAATATCTTTTATTAAAGATACTTATCGTAAATATAAGCAAACATTTTTTATCAGCTGAATTTTGCGTCAAATAACTTTTTGAATTAATTCACCGAATAGTTAACCAAATTTAGAATTTACATAGCAATTGTTATCTGCGTATGAAAAATATAATAACATTTGATTTTATTTATGTATAAATTAATAGAAAGTTTATTAATGGATTAACGAAACAATTCTTGAATCTGTCTATTGATGTATAAAATATAGATATTAATCATATGATCAAATTCATAAAAACTGTATAAACAGTAATTACAATGAATAGTCTAATTCGACGTAGGCACACACCCCCGCATTTTGTAATTCCGTTTCACTATGATTAATCAATCACCCACTCACTAGAGCTTACTGATCCCATTTCAATAGATACCGTTTTCCGCGATTATAATTCAAAGCGTTATCGAGTCACTGAGCGAGTAACTTACGGCGTGACAGCCGAGGTAATGCAGAATGAGAAGATGATCGATTAAGCTATTTTCAAGTTTCCCGATACGCGCGCACGTTTCGCAATTCAAATTGCGCGAGACTGATGCCGCGCGCCTCATTTTCCCGGACGTAAAGTGGCAAGATATTCGAGGAGATGATCGACTGTGCCCCGCCATTCTCTTTCGTCTTCGTTAATTTCCGTGCACATCGCTGTTCGCTATGTGTATGTGTGTAACAGACCCGCTATGGTGTTTCCCGACAGAATTAGGACCTGCCCATTCAGCACAAATGCGACCCGTAGGAGCTAGCTGTCATAAAAAATTCCATTTCACGCCAGCACGGGAAGAGCAATAATGACATACCCCCCTCCCCTCGTCCGGATTTCTTTTTTTCCTCTAATGTTATGACACGACCGACAAGAATTACGAGGGACACGAGCGTCCGTTTTTACGCGACGTGTGATCATAAGAGATCACGAAGAGATCTCCTTTCGCTCTCGTCGGCGTTGTGCGATGTGCGATAAAAAGCAACAATAACGGATTTATTTGTGAAAAATATATATTACGAGTTTTTTACATTTTATTATTAAGGGAATGGGATAACTCGGCATGGTAGTCACAGAATTTGTACAAAATGTTAATTTATTATAATAGATGGATATATATGTGCGTAACATTATGAGTTTTATGAATACGGATAGTACAAACGGAATGAAAAATTACCAATGAAGGGGTTTCTATTTCCTCATAAAAATAAATCTGTCACGAGAAGTTATTTGAGTTACAAAAAAATTCACTTTGGATAAATATGTTTTTACCGTACGTTTCCCGTCGTTTGCTGAATAAGCATGGTCAATTAATAAAGTAACATTTGATATTAAACGGCAAATGCAACTCAAAGTTACGAACGGAGAGCGCACACATCAAAGTTATCGTATGCAGCATGACAAGTAATTTCCGGTAATTTCGGTCTTCGATACATTTTGCGTAACCCCGCATTCAATATCGAAATGAAAATCAGGTCGCGAAGTCATCGTCCAGTAAAGTAGAGCAGGGATTGGGCTTTGAGCAGAGCAGCTTGTCGATGAGCATACCGCGTGTATATGTCGTGATATTAAATTCCTAAACGCAACGTATTCCGCCGGGAGGTGACGATAAAAATTACAACACGCTGGAACGTGGTACGACGAAAGTTTGCTGAACATATTAAAATTGCAGGAGCTGACGTTGCAATTCTTCAGAGAAAGATTATTAAGAGTAATGGCTTATTCGTATGTAACATTTATGCGGCTTGTGTTAGAGTGCGCCAAGTTGTATGTTATCCCTCTGCATTTTTCAAAGCACGTGAGTGCGATTTCTTTACGTCGAAAAATCATCGCTGCAAATTTCGCAACATTATAGCTAGCTGCGTGATGTATCTATCGCGTGGCGTAGGATTATAAAATTTCATTAGCGTTTATGTAAAATGTTACATAATTGTGTGACTTGAGCAAAACTTGGAGAAATTTATTTGATCGTATAAATATGTTTCTTCAGAACGGTCAAGTTTTTCTAACGCAAAACACTGGACAAATGAATTGATGAGGGTATTATCGTAAATTCAAGATATGATGTTTCTTAGTTGTGCACTGCAAGAAACTTCGTTCAGTGGACTGTAATTCCATTGCTATCTGACTATAATTTCCGAGCGAGTGGAGTGCTAGCCTCCACATATATTTTGCGGAAAGCGGCCGAATGGCGGCGTACTTTGAACATAGTCGTAATTCGATTATCGAAAGTCCCTCGCTTTACTCGTGAAAGTTGTCCAAAAGTTTTTACTCCAAGTTTTCTTTACATTTTGTATGTATAATATATATGCTCGTATCTTTTAATCCCCTTGGATTTACTTTATATCACATTATTTGTTTTAAGTTATTATACATGTGCATTAATAAAATATTTATGACAAAACAATGCAACACAATCGACGTTTAACCGTAAAACTATATTGAATTATATTCAATACAATACGTTCAATACGTTAATATATAATTAACTTAATTACAACTTGTGCTCGACACAATGTGCAGAACATATAGAATTCGCAGAATATGTAAAATAGCCATATTATATGCGCGGCTATTCGTCAAATAAATTTGAACGTTGAATCCTTAACGAGGATTTAACTCGGGCTCTAATTTCCAGGTAACATTGTATTTAATGTTGATATTACAAAGACTAAAATTTTTGGCAAAAATACAAATTGCACGAATGCGAGAATCGTGTTAATAGTTTGCACCTTCCTCGGGGCAACTTCGTATTTACTTAAGCTTTTCATATACCATTGTTTGCTTTAACACTTTTGAAAGAGAAACACTAGAGGCTGTCGAATTGAGTGCAAATACGTGCATTTATCGCAGTTTTACTTCAACCGTGTGACAAATATCGCGCGACCGGAGAATAATTAGACGGGATTATTCCTCGATCGAATCATCAAAATTATTTAATAGAAACACACGTATCGAACTTCGCGAATCTAATGTTTCGGCGGTTATTGGCCAAGCTGTTACTCATTCATTCATGTATTCCTAGTTGAAAGAACTGGAAACATTGCTAATGCGGAGAATCCGGATTAAGGCTCGATTAAGCAGTAAAGATTATCATTAATATACACTGTAGGGATTATAGCGCTGATTCATAAAACGAAACGACCGGGCCGGTGCAAGGCAGGCGGAACCGCCGTGTCGTCGGGCTAGGAATTGTTCCTGTCTTTGTATAATCAAGCCCCGTTGCCCGAAGCGCGACGCGCGGGGGTGCGTCGCGGTCCCCGAGGTAGGAAGAGAACGACTTTATCAAAGGTACATTACTTATTCCCGTCCCATTGAATTAAACGTCCTCCTGGACGCGGCGTCGAAGTTGCGGCAGCCTCGGATGAGACCCGATGTTGGTTGTTACAGACGTTACCTTTGTCTCGCGAAGAGAAATACCCGCAATCTGTGTCTCGTTTGCTGAACGCAACTTTCTTCTAATTGTCATAGTAAGTATCGAAGAAGAAACACTGCGCGAGTACAGGGTCCGCGAAATGTAATTACGTCGAGGCGAACTAAACTCGAATAGTCCGGTCTTATCGAGCCGTTATTGTTATCGCGCAGTTTAATTTCCTCCGTCTCTGGCAGAGGTGATTTGCATTGTAGATACTTGCCTGCTGGTAGATCATTATCAACGGCTGACAAAAGAGCTGCTATAAATGCTGACACATCAGCTGATACGATTTTAATCGCTCGCGCAAATTTATATTTCACCTATTTAAAGAGTATCCGCGCAATTTTATATATGTCCACAAAATATATTCGTAGGATTTTTAATAAAAGTTAGCGCAAGATTTAAACAAACGCGGTCGTCAGAAAAGCAACGTATTCTAACAAAGTGCGAGTAAACCTTTTATCGATCATAAGCGGTAATCGTTAAAGCGGAACGAGCGATAGCTGTAAACATAAATGGAACGAATCTACTCAATGGCAATGTCGGAATTCTGAATTTCTTCTTTCGCTTTCGATATTCAGAATAACATAAATGAAAAGGCACGAAATAAAATATTTCACAAATGTTATTCACAATATTTATCTGCCACGTTAAAAATATTAGACATGACACTGTCAGGCAGCAGTACAATTTGAAAACGTACTAAAAAGTTTAGCAATTTCCAAATAGTACAAAGGTCAAGAAAAATGAATATCTTATTTGATATAAAATAGTATTTTTTTAGGTGCTACGTCAATGATACAAAATTAAACAATATAATATAATCACTAGTCACTCGTTGTGGAGGAATCCTACGATCTTAACTTACAATTATGTAGATTTGTAGTGCGCAATATTAGCGATATTAACAAACGCGGTATATCTCCTCTAGTTCCGGTCGAGTTGATATTTTAATGCTTAGCTGTTTACACGTTAATAAAACACAAAGAATATCGGGATATTGTATGTAATTTATCAAATGCATTGAAGCATCAGCAACGCTAATATATAATGGCACTGCATGGATTACGATGATTTTCAATTTCTTTGATTTACAACGACGATCCAGTATTGCATTGTGTTTGTTCATATCCAGCATGTCGGTGACAATGACAAACGATTCTGATATCGATAGATATTTTCGTTTCAATCGTACTATTTATAATTAACAAGATTGAGCGGGATATATCGTTTCTGTTTGTATGTTACAGCGATGATTAAGCTCCCTTAAATTCTTTGCCAGCGTGTAACTGACAATTGACCCGATAGAATATCTAGAGATAGATTATTGTCATTTTGGCATATTCGCGACCAATCAATCTCATGTTTTGCATAAAGTGTGTCTTGGATCTTGCAGGAGTGCGTGTAATATTTTTACATATGTATCTTTTATAACTAGAAAATCCGGTAATATCATAAACACTATGAGCACAAAAATGTTATACTAATGTAAATCAATCAAAAATTTTGAGTGAAAAATAAAAATTCAACGACTAACTGAGAATGTGTCAAATGTAGGATTAAGGGGCCTATTCTGTAAACGCTAATGACATCATTACACGCTTTACGCGCTTTTCTATGGTATATTATATCTGCGCAAAGCACGTAATGATGTCGTTAACGTTTACAGAATAAGCCCCTAAGTTACGCATGTGCGTAATTTTATAATTCGATAAACGTGTTCAGTGTAACTCACATGTTGTGTAAAGAGAAAAACTGTACGATTTAATTTTCTAAGGACAATTTTGTTAGCGCGCACCTAACATTTCTTGTGCGAACGCTGTATCTTCAATTGCTTGTGAGTCCCGTGCTTCCGCGTTGCGTGAATCGCTAATATATTCGAGCTTGCGAAACGTGTTCCTGACTTTTTGTATTCATGAAGGGTCGCTTCTCATTGTACGTGTGAGAATTTATACCCGAATGGAGCATAAGTAAAGGAGGACCGGACGACGAAAGAGGGTAAAATTTATTATGCTCGGACGTATCCGGGTGCCGCGACACCCTTAAAAAAAGTGAAATGTATAGCTGGTCCAACCTCGGATCCACAATGGAATGCCAGTGTTACGTCGCGTTGCGGTTTTATTTTAATTGTCACGTTGGACGGCTCGCGCGCATAGTCTAACGTAAACTTTGGCAAAAATTTGGAAATAACGATGTAACAGGGAAAACATGCAAATTGAATTATTGGATGTATAATATGATATTATATTCGAGAAATACGATATCCTTAACATTGTATGAATTACAAATTTAATCTTAATTACAACGCTAAACGCAATGAAAATTTAATAAAGTTACATAGATCTATATTCTGTTAGCATTTAAAATATTTATTGATTACAGATAAATTGGTGAGATAAACTTTAACATTTGCATTGGCAAGTAACGAATGACAATTTGTTCATCGTCATATCGGTTTCTCGAAGCTGTGTTTGCATTGTTCATGTATGATGTCTGCGAGAAGCAGACTTTGTTTGCACTCGCGAAATGAGACACGACATGACGACGTTTGTAATTCCGTCTGATCTTGACTTCGTGAAACTAGTATTTCTTTCCCGGCAAGCGCAGGAAAAATATTAGCAGCACGTAACGCGTGAAGCGATACGCCATTTCCGAAGGACACTCGAATGCACGAACTACGTCGGGTTCAATTTCCCGGGAATGAAGATGGAGCTTACTCTCTCATGTTGTTACAGCGCTATTGCACGCTCCATATCCCGGGGTTCGCTATCATTGCATTCGCCAACGGCGAAAGCATCGGGCTTGCTCGATAAATCTTTCGTACATATTGATATCGCCATTGATTAAATCGTAGTCGTAATTAAAATTAAAGCACGGAGAAACGTACGGGGCGTATATATGCAGTTACTTGATCGGAACGGGTGATATTTTTTGACGAACCGTCCGGATACGACCTGATTTTTCGAAAATTCATCTCGGAATTTAAATAAAACTACGCTGTAGTTTTTATTCAAATGAAACCTGGCGCCGGTAATTTTAGATTCCGATGCTTCAATAACATTCAGATTTATTAACCCGCGTGAGACAACTGACGCATCCGATCCAAGTGTTGAATTACGAAAACTTTCCTCATTTTCACTCGATATGCATAAACGGATTCATATTCTAGTTTTCGAGCAAACTTGTGTACTAACGTAAAATAAAACGGCAAAATTAGCAAAATAAAATTAATATTTTCTTATTACTAATTTTTATATTGTGTGTTCTATGAGTATACAATTTACGGAAAGTAAATCAAGCTATTTCATGGAGGTTGCAAGTTGTACGTAAAATTAAATTGCAATTTACAAATAATCTCGGATGCCTTTCCACAGTAAAACGAATAACACTCGTAACGAGAACAATTTTATGTATCATGGGCACGCTTTGCGAAAGTAATCTTAATGTTAAATGAGTTGTAAACAGCGCAGCATAGAAATTTTTTAATACGGTTATTTCTGCAGAATAGAATTTAATTCTTTCCGCAAATTTACTCTTGCGGTATATTTGAATATTCAAGAAATATATCTACTTTACAGATAATTTAAAAACGTACAGTGGAAAAATAACTGTAACTTTATAATTTCTTTCCATAAATTATTTTAATGTAGGTATTCTCACAAATGAAACATGCTTGAGTTAAATACAGCAGTTTAAAGCGCGCTGTAAATTTTATTACGTGCCTTACAAAGGTGAATGAGGATTGCATACGATAAAAATAATATCAGCATGCTTTTAACGTTTACGCTTTGTTATTTACTTTCGGTATACGCGCATACTTAAAAATTTTTGTATATTACAAAATACTACAGGCAATTAGCGAAAAATTATCAGAAACAATGTAAATTCTTTCCGCAAAAATTAACCTCCTCTTTTCTCATGCAACTGTAGCCGCACGATCACTTATTTTAATGCACATTACTAGAAACATCATTCAAGATGAAAGCGCCGAAGTGCGGTTCTTTCGTCGCGCAGAAAAATCGATGTGCAACTCCAATTTTCTTTCTATCCATTTGACATCTATTTTATTTTCGCATGCCACTAATGCTTCAGCAATTCTTTGCTTTCAAATCCGCCTGGGATTGTCTTACACCCGCAGAGGGAATGATAAAATTTGTTTCGGAGATTCTTTGTACTTTGTTCTCTAATATCCCATTGCTACACTTGCGTCTGACAAGTTGTCTATGTAATTTGGTATATTTCCATCTACCTCGTTTCTGTTTCTAGGACAAAGTGCAATGGTTATAAATTTAAAACACTGATCTTCGTCTGAAACCAATGTCTCAAGTTTTTAAAACTGTTACTCGAATAAAAAATAATTAGTACTTAGGCGTTTCTTTTTTTAGATTAAAGAAAATTTCAATTTGATTGAGACATAGATTCAGTTGTTTAATTATTTATTGTTTAATATTTTAATCTAATTAACAAGTATATCAAACAAACTTTGATCCAGTTACACTTTTAATTTTACTAATGCATTGCCTCCAACTCTCATGTTTAAGAGCAAGATTTTCAGAGCAGAACAATTTATTTTAATAAATTAATAAATATTAATAAATTACTGAAAATAAATTCGCTACATATGCAAACGTATAAGATTGGAAAGATGCAACAACGTTCTGTTAATAAATTACGTTCAAAGAACACAATTACGACTAAATTATGCTTTCTCGATTGTTCAGATAAAAATTATTATCTGATTTTTAAAATTACATCCTATTGTATTTGTAAATCCGAAATATAAAAAATTTTTAATAAATATTGTATATTCAGCATAGAATGCATTTACGAACAGCAATAATGGACAATAAGAGAAGCGGACAATATTTGTAATTAGAAACTTGTGGTCGAACTGTGTATAAGTGAAAGCGACGGGCATAATAAAAAAAAAAGATTGGGAAGAAGACTAATATCTTCGCATCCGGAAAACTGACCGTGGCACCATGGTCTCTCCCTCACTAACAAGAGAAGGAAAACAGAGGGTGGGCAAGACTGAGGAATAAGGGTGAAGTATACGGAAGAGACTGCCCTTTGCATAACGTGCGCCGACCTACAAGCCCGCCGGGAGAACGTATTATTGCAATTTCACATGCAAAAGTTATTACACGAAATTGTCTGAAAATTGCACCCCGGCTCAGCCGCGCTTGTCCTCCTTCGCCCGCTTGCCTCCTTTTAAAATAAACCGTCGTTTGCACTTTCCCGCCCGGTTTGCGCAAAATATACACGAAACGGACTTATCTCCGGCGTCGCAGAGCGCGGTCCAAGTCGCGTACATACTCGCGACGTTAAGTCCGCCAGGAAATATCGTCGTGCGAATCCTCCGTGATATTCAGCGGCGACGTTTACAGGAATGGATCCGCGACGCTTGCAGGTGGCAATCTGAGATTTGTGGAAAATTTTCCTGCGCGCTGCATGGTGTACGGTTACACGGTGTAGCAGGTGTCTGCAAATTTTGTCTATTTGTCACGATTCATATATTTGATCAAAACCGGGGGACGAGAATTGCGCAGATTGAAATGCGTGATGCAAACGTAAATGATAATCGGGATACCGCGAATATTACACTGCGAGCTCGTGTAGGCATGTATAATGTATTTAATGAGGACCGTGGCATTGATATACAAAATTTATGGCGTTTGCACAATGGAATATTAGATAGTATCGTTTCATTGTTATTTGCTCGATGTATGAAACAACGTAAATTGTTTGATTGTGAAACATTAGATCCAAATGGGCAATATTTAGTTGCAATTATCACGCGCAAATATACACTATAGATTTATGTATCGATAAATTAAATAAAAGTCGACAGTTTTAACGTATGAGAGAGAGAGATAGCGCTTAAAATATTATATTTGCATATTGCCTTTCCGATATCGATTATTGTGTCGTTCGACTTGACTCCGTGGCTATCTTTCGCAAGGGGGTCCTGAGATATACCAGATGGCGTGACGAATATCGCGTTCGACTTGTAATTACGAGCACCGGGGTATAACGTGGATAATCAAACGGTCAGACGTTTCTATTCCCAATGGAAAATCACCCTCTCGCTACCGGAGGCTCATGCATGATTCCAGCTTCAAAATCGAGGAGAGGGAGAGTTGAATAGTATTGTCGCTTTTATCTAAACGATCTAATCGAAAACGAGTTCATTTGTCGTTGCAATATGTATACATTTCTTTCCGCAACGCCGATTAATATGTATGTTATTACTTGCCAGTAGAGTTTAGCGATGCGACATGAACGTTAGATGGACGCGAAAGTCATACACGAACAGGTCACACTAATGCGGCCATGCAAAGTGCCAAACGATTCTTATCGGTTTTTCATGCTTGAACTGTCTATATGTAACCAGCAATTTGGTTTACCCTCGAGGGATAACCATCTCGTCGTCTTAAACAGTTCAATATGGCGCGGACATTTCGAAGATGTGAATGCATGATAAATTCCTTCGAGTTTTCTTTTATTGTAGTCGCAAAAGTGAATTCTTTTCGTTGGGTTTCTCTTGGTTCAATACATTGTACCTCGAGCGTTTTTTTCTCTTTGTAAAAATATAAATTTCGAAAGAAGTTTATATATTTCCACGCTGTTTCAATTTTCTAAATGTATACCAAGCCATTTATTTCTTTCGCGGTTGAAACGACTATTGCATTTCATATTATTTATATATTGCAAAATAACAAATATGTTATTTATAATAAATGATTTTATATTAAAGCGTCATTTATCTTATGATGTTTATCTGGCCATTTATTTTATGTTAATTAGAATAGAAAATTCGATGTTGTTTACATTATAATCGCATGACAATCATTTTCTTCGTGACATATATGTTATGTAGCACCAAAATCTGCACATGTTTTACTTTGGAGTGCGTGCACCGTAAACTTCTATTGATTTTTCTTATGTCTGTGAATGAAAATAGACCCTTTCCATATTTAGATCATGTAAAGATAAACATACTACGCAATAAACTATGTTTTCATGACATCGGTTATGCACTTCGTATCGGAAAATATTCGAACTTTAGCTGGAAGTATGGATGTCCAATCTACCCATAAATTGACTGTACATGGCACGGTCAGTAAATCGATACGGCGGTACATATCGTAAGAATATTTTATTTCGTGTCATGGAGTCATTGCACTGAAAAGTTGATAAGTGTAGGTGGATGATATTTGTATAATTAAACTCAAATTTTATTTAACATTGTAAAATACGGGGGATTAAAACGAATATTACCGCTATGCAAACTAATTTGAAGAAATGCATTTGTAATTTGTTCAACATCTAACACTTTTAGACGCGGCTTTTTTCAATTTCATTCGGCACAACGAGACGCGATAAAAGCAATAAACAATAAATAATTTTAATATACTAAATGCATCTCTGACATTCAAAACTTTAAACATTACATATTTGTATCAATATCGACATCATCACATTTCTTTGTCCTCACGTTTTACTCATTTATATTTTTACGTTTCTATTAAATTCAATTGGATCACTCTTAGAGCCGTAAGAAGTTACAGGTGTAAATGGAATTACAGGGTTGATAATCAGTGTTTTTTAATTTACATAAATTATGTGCAGATAATCCGTGCGTAATTTTATAAACCTGCTAAGAAGAAATTCTTGGTTCAAAGAGATCGTTGTAAATTCTGTTATCTTAGGAAGTCCCTGTAGCGCGAATTGCTCGTAAACCTCCCGAGATTTTTAATTATCGTTAACGCGGTAATTTTGCCGCCACACAAATCAAAATGATAATACACCTTGCGCGAGCGATAAACGATTATAATTGGCAATAAATTATGGCTTTGTGCCTGCTCTAATTTTCCAGTAGACGTATTCGTAACGACTCGCGATGTCACATTTACTGAAATATGGACATTTAAGTACTTATACATTAAAGATCGTTTAAATGATATAAATCGTAAAAATCCCAGCTGCTTCGATAAAGTATTAACTGCCAGTTAGTTTTGTAATGAAGAATTGTGTTATGAAGATAAAAACAGATCGAGGGAAAACTCAATATTATTTCTCGTGCAATGTTTGATGTAGCGACGAAAATTATTTAACGAGCTTTTGTTGAAAGGAATTGTTTTATCTCTCACTTTCCAAATTTAAATAAACTGTAATATCAACCTGAAAAGGTAATTTTGCGCAATTTAACCAACCACTTATAATGTAATGAAGCTTCGATAATTTATTTTTAATGTGCTAAAGTTTACAGCTAAAATTACGGAATATTATTGGATTATTAAATTAAAGTTGGATTTAATAAAAATCTTGTTCTGTAAATTAAGTTTTGGGAAAAAATCATTATAATTGATACTTCATGATTTTCCGAGGTAGAAAACGATCACAGAAACCAGGTTGTTCGTCAAGAAATTCTTCAAGAGTAATTAAAACTGTTCTGCAGACAATGAACTTTCACGTATCGCATTAATATAATCAAAAACGCATAATACTTCATTAAACAACATCGCGGTTTAGAGAAACAATAATAACGGGATTATCAGAGGACAGCAAACACCAGGATTGCAGGATAACGCGCGATACAAATACGATAGGTGCCCCAAATGCGCAAATAAATATGGCAAATTTTCCGGCCGCGTGCATATAAATTAGAGACTTTGAGCGTAAATAGGAGGTAAAGGAAGTATACTAGGAACATTTGCACAGCGCGCGTACACGGCGGATGGTAATTATCCGGCTGACGATTTTTCTCTCCACGCGTTTCATTGTATTATACGTAACATACGCACGACGAAGTCCGCCGAATTAACGCAAATTTATGCTCGCATGCTTACGCGCAGCTTCCGTTGTAAGCCGATCGGCTTATCGCCGACTTACAGGCCATAGAGACAAATAAAGCGTGAAAATTAGCACGTTGTTTCTCGTAGGGCGGCGCTTTACGATTGAGGATTGGAATTCCAGTGAGTCGTGTTCCATTTTCGAACTCGCACGCAAAGTTCAATTCAGCCCGTGTATGTGTTCGTCGCAAAACTTTCTGATATCGATTCGTCGAACAGTTATTTCGTTAACATGTTCGTAACATAGCTGGTTTACTGACTCTATTTTTTAATACTTTATTTTATCGACACAGTGCGCGCGATAATTGAAAAAGTTTTTCTGAATGTCTCAAATCTATTGTAATTTTAATTTAGGACATGGCAGTACAATTCTATTGTATATATCTTCTTTCATTCACACAACGGTCTCTCGTACGCGAGTGCGAGGGAAAATTCGTATTGATAATAATAGATTAAATGCACGATAATATTGTTGAAAGAAACATTTTTCAAAATTGTGTGTACAATAATAAAACTACATTTTATCGCGGGGTCAAATTTTTACATGTATATTTACGTAATAATCAACTTTGAACGTGTAATCCCTAATATCCGAGCAATTTTATCGATAAAAGAGCGATAATTCTTAATTCTCGGGACATAATTGCAGACCTCGAGGAAACAACGCACGTTGAGAAACGAGCGAGCTGGAGAACGGTCGACAGTAAAACGGGGGACGTATCATCGTTGTCATCAACGTAGGAGAACCTGGCCCGTGACCCAAGACGAATAAATCCGCGTTGCACATGATTGCCCCGGGCTCAAGTTCTCCGTACACAATCATCCGTACCATAAAACACGCCGGCGCGTGCACGCGCTTACACGCGGCGGTTAATAAAACGCGCGAGACGGATTCTGTGTGCTTAGAGGATAATCCGTCGGGCGCATCTGTCGGCCTCATAAAGTATTCCTTGTCGCGGAAGACCCGAGAGGACGGGTAAGCCGTGTGCGGCAGCGAGCTGCGGTTAGTCATCCGTGTCAAATGGGCAAACCTAAACAGATTACACGCTGATTGGCCCGGTCTCGTCGTCTTGTTGTCGGCTAGAAGCCACCCTATCTCGACAGAGATGCCGAGGCGACAGATGTGTCGGCTAATTCCACCCCCACCCCTCTCTCTCTCTCACACACACGCATACTCACACACACTCACACACTCACTAACTTTTTTCCTCGTGACCGTGTCATGTTCCTTGCGCGTGGTATGCATTTAATGGCACACCGCGACGAATTCCACAGGGGGTGGCGCGCCACGTTCTTCGCGGTCGTTTGTCGCATGGGGCGAGGTTATTAAGGGCGAAATTCGCGTCGGAAATGCGTGCGTATATCTTCGGCACCATTATACCGCGACGTGCGGTATTGCGCTCGAGATTCGAACGACCTAGACAAATTCTCACGGCGGTTCCGATTTGTTTAAACCGGGGAATCCCCCTCCCCCTCCCTGTCAGTTGTACCTACCAATTAAAATCCGCATTAAATTTCGCGAAACTAATTTTACGTTGCATATTTATTAAGGCTGACGTTTCAAATCTGCCCCGCAACGAGATAGATTCTAACGCTATTGATTTAACGCTACTAATAATTCACCGAGCGAACTTGCGTGTTTAATTTGGCGCTTCGTAGTTTCATCTAGGTAAATAATGTATTATTGCGATGCAATTACATGGTGCCATTTGCACAATTATGTTTGCACGGGGAATTCGCAAAACGTTCTATCATTATTTACTAAATTGTAAAATAATATTAGCAGAGATATTAATATAATATCACAACCATTTCATAACATTTGAGTGCACGTGAATTAAGATTTTCTCAGTTACGAGATTGTTTTAAACCAAATTTTCGTTGAAATAACATAAAACATTTAAAAAATATTTAAAAGAGAAACGACGATTGGTTCATCAATGTTAATTACATCCTAATCAATTGTCTTTCTTTTCTCGAGTCGAAACGAGAAGGAAACAAAAATCAGTTATTTTAACATTGGCAGTACACAGTGAGTATCGACGAAATCAATATCACCCTCAGAAAGGATTGCGATTAAATTTAAGAATCTCATGGCGGCTGGAGGTTCGTGCAAAATTAATAGCTCCCCTTGCTTTGAGTTCGGTTTCTCGTCGAGTCATCGGGTCTACATTTAAACTCCCGGGACACTAGCGATTTCTTAAGAATTCGACTCTGACGTTGGGGGGTGCGGCGTATTTTTGCTAAATAATTCTTAACTGCCGAAGTCCGCGTACCCGCGCGGTAATGCGCAAGAAAGCTGTTATATACGCGAAGCCCGGCCTCATACGCTATTCCCTTTGACCCGGCCGTGATACCCCAAATCCGGCAGTCTCTAGTACTTTCGTGACATGCGCCCGCGCACATATCCGTCAGACTTATGTAAACGAGAAGGATGCCACGCCAGGATCAAACGGGCGTCGAGGGAGAGCGGCGAGCGTTCCGGGGGAAAACAAGAAGCGACGTGCGGCGCTTTGTTGGGCGGATCACTTAGATCTGATGGGTAATTTACGTTCCCCGACGTCACGCCGTGGAGCGCACGAAGGGCCCCGGAAGACGCCCCGCCGGATCGATGATAACGATTAATTACGATTTATCGGCGTTATCGCCTCGTCGTACGGTGACTCATAAAGCAATTCCCGCGATAGGCGAGCGTGCAGCGCCGTGGAACAACTTGCATTAAGTGTATCGATTCGTTTGATTTACTAGCCGAGATCCAGGGATATAGCGTCGAACCGAGCCGCGCGATATTGCCATATTGTGTTTTGCGCTCGCTGCAAGGCTCGTGCGAAATTAAAAAACACGTTTATAAACGACGAGTTGCACGGTAGCGCGATTATTGCTCGGGGAATCATAGGTGTTGCCAGGCTAAACAGCCTCTGGGAGTTTTAGGTATCGACACGGCCGTGTTCCGATACCTCAGCTACCGCTGCTAGTCGTTTGCGTTCCTCATTTTCATCAATTAACGGATCATGTCGCGAACAGTAAAACTGCGACCTCATTTCGCAAAACAATCAATGGTAATTTTCGAGCGATAAGTCGACCCGTCATCCGGGTTAGCGTAATTTTCACGCGAGAGAAAATCCGTGCCAGTCGCAGCAGTCAAGTTCAATAACTAAAATGTACGCGTACAAGCCCGCGATAGAAATAGGATGCTATTTTCACACCACCGGGAAAATTATGTTCAATATACACGTACACGTGCGTGAACATTTTTTTTCTGATTATTGTATTATCTACATTAAGGTCTAAATTAAGACCTGACTGTTGCGTAAACCTTATTAGAAAATTTTCATTTCTTAATTACACGAGAAGTATGATGCATAATGACAGTAATCAGAATATCTCGAGGTATTTCGTAATTGGATTGGAATGTCAAGATCGTGTCACCACGATCGTGTCATCACGAAATCGAATTCAAGAGCGCGGAAGCGGATTCCCCGCCGAAAAGTCGTCTTTATTTGATTACACGACCGATATGTCGAGCGATCCGTCAGGGAACGGGCGAGGCAGAATAATTCGACACGAGAGACGGATTCGCGAATGCTGCGTCTCATTTTGAACGTCTCGAAAACGAGTTTTACCGCGAGTATATATTTCTCTCTCGATTCTCCTATTCGTTTTCCTTTTCTCCTTATGCAGAATATATATAACACAGCTCTGCTAGATATCTCTTCACACGCACACACAGCAAATATCGTATTTATTTCGATATCGGAGCGTCAGCACAGTTATTTAATTTAAAAGTCTTAAGGCACTAAATGTGAAAATCGATACGTCATGAAAACCTTGTTTTATTTCCATTACATTTTATATCAATAAAAATCTTATTTTAAGTGTATCAGAATAATTGACGTGAAAAATCGACGGATTACGACAAATGATTCAATCTCAAGTTTCTCGAAAGATACGGTTTTAGAGAAATAAAAAATGTACTTCTGCAAAATTCGATAAATGTAAGAAATTCGGTGCACGTGTAAAGTTTCGAGGGATTATTTTTCATATGTATGATAGATGAGATGGAAAATGGCGGTAAAGCACATTGGAAAATTTTTTGATGGGTCGTGAGGGCAGCTTTCATTTGGATGAACGGCGATGAGATTGGTACTCATTCGTTACTGTAATTCGGCGCGAAGAACGGACCAAGGGAAAAGAAAGGGTTAGCCGTTCTAACGATAACGAGGAAAGGCTCGTTGAGCACGGCCGCCGTTCCAATTATGTAAAAACAATCCCGTAAATCCGAGTTCGCTGGCGAGTTCGTCGAACGACCCGGGTACGAGGAAACGATAAATTCGCCCTCACGATTTAACTCTCGCTACAATTTCACTCACGCTCGTAACCTTACGAATTCAACCACCGCGGGTTCATACACCAAGGACGCATTTTCGCCGTCTGACGGTAGACGAAAGTAACGAGTTATGTATTATACGTTATGCCATATTGAGAGCACCGAATAATGCTAATCATAATTGCAATATAAATGACAGGAACAAAGAGATCAAATTGCTGCAAGATGTAAAGTTTTGTGCTCTTTGAAATTTCGAATTCTCTCGAGATTGCAACCAGTTGAGAACTGCGTTTTTCCCATGAATTAACGCAGTTAAATTATTAACAGCTGTGCCCCATTGTAGCGATGGCTTTGTGAGGAAGAGAAAAGAGATGAAACGGAGGCGAAGAACGAGGGCAGATAATTCATATCAATAAGTTGAAAGGATTTTCGTTTAGTTGTTGAAAGGATTCGACGTGCGCCCCTGTATCCCTTTGGTTGTTAAGCACGACTGCGTTCGAAAAAAGTCCAAGACAATAAGTGAAAATTGCTCGAAAAGCTCGTTCCTTCGCGCTCGCTATAAGTAGAAACGCGGAAAAAATTTAATGAAACAGAGCGTTTCATAATAATCGAGAATGAGTGCTATCGTCGGACAGCAACTCCAATATGCGTCTACCACATAGCATTGCGCATTGTACGCAGAAATACGTATGATATTTGTTTGTTGTGATAATAATATAGGTAATTAATAAGGAAATGCAACAGTAATTCAACATGCACCTCATAATCGTCTAATTAACCACTGATTTAGTACGCGAACCACGCAATTCGTTTTCTATCTTTACATTCTTTTTAATAAGATCATTATTTGCCTTAAAACAGGGGGACAGAAAAAGGATGCAATTTTAACAGATCTATGGTAATGTAACTTTTGTCCGTCCGTCCTGTGCTTGAGGCAAATTACATGGCGACGTGACCCAAATTACACGACACCGGCTGAGATTAAAATTAGCTCAGGCCAAAATATAATATCCTTATTTCCTAACCAGGTTTTGCACGCGAATCTTAAATAAATAGTTGGTACATGCAAAATACTGCGTTTAAATTGGTCCACGTAATTATTTTCGAAGTGAGATTCTCAAAAAGGAATGCCTGCAAAATATTTTACAGACATTGCGGAGCATCCCATTGCGATGCAATCTCCCGAGTCGCGATTAGATGTGTGAAAAGAACGCCTTGTTTCTCCGGCAACGATAAGTCGATGATATCGCCCTAAATCTCGAAGTTTAGCGCTGTGCAATAATTTTGACTGCGCTCCGTCTCGTGGCAAACGTAGCTAGTGTAGTCTGACGTTATGTAACGAGTAGCGTAACGATGCGGTCAAATATTTCGTGTTTACGACGGTAGACAAGCATCGTTAGCATCATGTGTAATTGGGAGCTGCGGTCGAGACTCGAGCCCGCGCAACTTGACGTAATCGGTCGCGTTATGTAGAGTCTATCTGACGTTGACGATTCATCCGGGGCTTGCCCAATTATCGTGGCCTCTAATTAACGATTGTGCGAACAATCGTCAGAACGGCAGCATTGAAGCCAAGCGTTGCGAACCTACAAAACCCACCTTTCTGCAGTTGTGCGGAACGCCGCGACACGCGCTCATCGATGCGTTACGGGGGCGTATTAACCGTGTTACTCCTTGTACACGCTCAGATATCAATCATTCTTATCGGTCGCAATTATCGTAGCGCTATTGTATTACGATGTTGCGCGTGATTTCATTACTTGACTCTCTGACAATGACAAATCGCCGCGAATGATTCGGGACACGAAAACGGTGACTTGGATTCGTTAAAAACGGACTCTCTCGTTGACGAGGAAAGCTTGGTTTAAAATCAGGACAATTATTGCCAGGACAATTATCCCGTTTCTGCGCACAATTATTTTTTTAGATAAAAGTCTGAGTATTCGTGGCGGACGTTAAAGACTCACAGAAAAAGTTTCCGGATCCAATGCTATTACAATGTATCATAAAATAGGATCGATATAGCTCCAATCATATTTGTTGTAGAGAAAGGAATATTTTTATCTTAAATGAAAAATTCTAAAACCTAGAATAAAATGATGGTATGTATCGTCTTTTGTCGAATATCGTGGTACCAATTTCGTGCGTTGTAAGATGGAGGAGGAAAAATTATTCTAAACACAAGAGTATATAAACTTACGTTTATATAAGTTGCTCTTGTCTCAATATAGTAAGTCGATCTTTTTTTTAATTCAATAGAGGAGAATAGGAATTATTGATTTTATTTTGATGTTGTCTTATTTTTATACTAAATGGGGTTGTGAGAAATATAAATGCGTCAAGAAAATTTTTGGTCTCGGTAACAGAAATCTTTTCCGTGGGTGCGAACGCGCTTTGACGAATGAAATGAGTATAACTGGTTCTTTCTTATTTGCACATCAGAGGCAGAAACGTTTAGAACCCAATTGCTCGCGTGAGAGTTAATTCGCCTCTCTCATGCACTGATGCACCGTTAATTTCGACAGCTGCACAATTGCCGAAAGGAGTAACGCGAATTCGCTTTCGTTTTTAGAAAGCAGCGGCCATACTGTCCTCAAAATGTCCCGTTCTGGTATTGACAATGTAAATGGATCGTCGCGTCGTGAGCGTATAACCGCGTTTCCTGCAGAAGCGAGAAAGGGCGGGGACGTGCAAACGTGAGAAATCCGGCGGATCTGCCGAAAGGATCTTGTTAATTGAACGCTTAGCGACCCATCGTGGTGTACGCAGCTGGACAGGATCGATCGCGGGAGTCACGTCGTAGAAATTGGAGCGATCGTGTTCCTTTTCGTTCTGGTTCCCGGTGCCAGGACCCACGCTCATCGTCGTTGCCGGGCTCACACATATATATACATATATAGGTATATGGATCGAGCTAATCCCGGAACGGGTTACGGCCACCGGTGTAACTGGGACGTGCCGCAGCTCGGAATCGGCGAGCTTATCGCATTTTCTTGCGCGATTTCTTGTTCCACGCGACGTCCATAACCCCGGGAGCCATGAAAAATGTCCTGGAATCGTAACGATCTCGAAATGTCGAGGGGCATCGGAAAGCTGCGGATGTACTACGGTACTCCGGTGAGCTGTAGAGTTTGTCTCGCGGACTTTCTATGCTGCCTCTCGAAAATATTTCAAAACCATCGATCAAACGGTCGTCAATAATTTGACCAGGGAGAGCAACACGGAGAGGAAGTAAAATATTATATTTTGTTCGTATTTGCAAAACTTTGATAAACAAATTTGTTTCCACAAGCACCTTAGCGAGAGACTATTCTAAACGAGTTTCGATTATCGGTTTAACACAATCACATTGACTTTACGCTTATAATGACTTTTCAATCAGGACTTCTATTATACTAATCTGCTTCGCTGGTTTACGCGAGCCGGGATGATTATGCAAAATCGCGACTCGAATTTCGCATTGTACGCCGATGCAGATCAGCGTAATGACGTTCCTATTAATCGGACGCGGTGCATCTCCTAAATATCTCGCTCGGTCACGGAGAACCGAAATTCTCCGGATAATCCGGCGCATCGGACTTGGAAGTTTCTCCTGCGCATAGAGTAGAGAAATCTCGCGACGGCGAACGCGGCCGGAATCCGGCTTCCATCTCGTGGCTTATGCTGTGACAAATGGCGAGTTTCGTAGATAATAGGCGGGGCCCCCAGATTCGTATCATGGCGACGATCGATCGACGAATCCTCAGAAAGACCCGGTTCTTCGGTCCTTGTCGGCAAATGGAATGTATTGTATTGTATATGTATTACTATTGTGTGCACTGTATATACTCAATAAACATAAATACGGTAAAACACGCTTGCCGACGCATCAAGCTGCATGTATGCCACGTGCTTGTAAACGCAACGTTTATATGCACAAGTAATCGAAAATGTCAGATTGATGAGAAACGTCTGGGAGGAAGTTATCTCTCACTCCCGTTGTTACACAAAACTAGCGGCCTTGTGCGATACATTGGGGATACTTATTGTTAGAAGTACATCGGTCAAGAATCTGGGACGTTCATCCCGATTAATCTTTATTTTTTCTTTTCCTCGGAATTTTAGGAGCCGACTTTTAGAGTAACGGGCATTTAACGTTGAGGCAGACGAGGTAAAGAGTAGGTACAGGATCTTTGTGGAAGGCGATTCCATCAAGATATCGAAAAACGTTCCCGCTGCTTTCGTCGTTCGTAAAGAAACGATAATTGTTAACTTAATACGTTATATGGCACAGAACTTTATATAGATTTAGCTATATCTTACAGCAAAACTATTTGTCACATAGTTATTTCGATTTCTTCAATTATTACATACGTACAGATGTCATGTGCAGATCATGTAAGAGTACGAAGTACTAAATGCTCGATCTTGTTTAAAGATCGTGTTTCCCATTGAGTGTCTTAGTCAATCGATTGTAAGATTAATGTTCGCGGTTTGCCGAAAAAAGATCAATGTCTGCCATTTAAGGCTCGTTAAGGGATATTCATTCGTGGAGCCAATCGCACGGATTTATTCCCTTCGGATACTAAATGGAACGTTTTGCAGTGTAAGCTCCACTTTGCTGGCCCACGTTACACTCTGTATATTTCTTATTGCTCCGCCGTAGCTTAAACCGAAATTTGTATTGACCGTTAAGCGGGTATTACGAGGGTAGCTTATCGTTTATCCGTATTTAACAAAACGACCGCGCAGCTACAGACTACGTCTGGTCTAAATCGGCGGCGGTGGATCTGGGCATTGTGAAGGGCTTCCACATCCAGTTATTAGACCGTAACATCCGGCAACTTAAGTGCCTCGCACAGCATAATTCACGAGAAGCCGTGGGGCTCTCCCAGAGGTGAAGTTTCCGCGTCTCATTCTGATATCGCCGGCACCTACCGCCTCTTGGAATTCTGCTGATGCGACATATCGTTTCTCTTGCGGATTCCCGGGCGAGCTTCATACGTGACAAGCGTAATTGCGGTCGCCATAACGCGAAATAATCCGCCGTGCGAGCGTAATTTTGTGCTAATAGAAATCTTAGATCACCGCGCCATTCCTTTTAGAGTAAAACAGTTCCCAGGCAATTGTTCCTCCTCCTCCTCTCCCCCCTCTCTCTTATTCACTCACATCGACCAACTGATGACTTTGCAGGATATTTTAATATCTTACTGACTAAAATAATCAATTGCGGTTGCCTGGAAAAGTAGAAGGCAGGAAATGTTAAGTCCTCTCAGTTTGTTCTTCTACTCCCAAGCTAGAGAATGATATTGGCCGACCTACTTTAAAAGTATCGATTTCATTCCGTCCAATCTAGTTTATATCCAGTAGGCATTCCATCGTTAAATATTTTTTTAATATATTGTCGAAATAAATTGAACTGTTTCCGATATCAACGATTTAATTTTAATTTGCAATTTGGTCTTACAAAAACAGGAGGTTCGGCGAATGAATTAATATTAATTCTTTTTCTGAGTATACTCAAATATTAAATTAATCACGTGAAAAAGCGAGCACGTGCATATATGTATAATTTAGAACAATATGTACATTTATTATTTGTACCTTTCGGAAATGCACGCGTTAATGTCATTCATTATTTTGTATTACATTAAAATTGTAAGTGGCGTTTACAGAGATTGCTTTATCGCGAAGCCGTGTTTAGACTGTCACTCGATAAAGAGAAGTGACATCTTTAATTAACTGTCGATAAGAACGAGCGTCTTCTTGTAAATATAAATGTTGACGCGTAGATTTTGCAACGTATTAAGCATTATATCAGAGAAATTGACACAAGCAATCTTGGCGGAAAATAGAAAGTGAATTTTCTAAGTATATCTCATAACATAACTCGAGTAAGATATAATTACATTGCAGCGGTATGTGATGAAGACGTTCTATTTCGCCGCCGCTCAAGAAATTATTTATTTAGATACTGCTTTCGAATTCTGATTAGTATCGACGGAATTGCGAGTGTCTACGCCCCTTTACAAATGATGAACAATTATCGTTAGCCGTCGTGACGTGTAATTAATTGCGCGTAGCTCCGCTCTCGAACACGAATGATATTGATCAATGTATGCCCGAACGACCGGACGAACGTGGGTTAAGAAATGTGTTCGCACAGTCGTATCTAGCTGCAAAATCTATTAAAATAAAGATTAATCCCCGTGCGGATTGAAATACGAACGAGGAGAGCGAATTCGCGATCACTCGCGAAATTGAAATTGGCGTGATTTGTTGCGACAACGCCTGTCTACGTCGTTATTTTAGCAATTTCATTCTGTAAGTGAACAATCACGAGCAATGCCGCGCATTTCCGTCATTGTATGAAATATCGCTTTAACCCTGCCGTAATCGAGGCAGGTAATTATATCGTCTGGTGAATCGTTACATATACTTATACGAGAGAATATAAAGAGTGTTAAATTTTCTAATATCACTTCATAAGCGAGGAAAATATTTTATCTGGGACTTTTCTTGAAAAATAGATCCAAAACATTTGAAACACACGCACACATATTTATTGCATATTTAATTACTTTTCTCTTAAGGGAATGCTGGAGTATTTCTGCACTTTTTACACCTTTTGCTCCTAGAACTGTCACTTCATAGAAACATTTGTGTAATATACAAATTATGTGGCTTTTGTGCACAGATCGACAGTGTTCCACTAATCGGACTAAATCAGAGAACAGTATGGTATAATTGAAATTAAGTTTAGAAACCTAAAAAACAATCTATTCACTCGAACAAGTTATGGATTAGGTAACCTAATAGATTTTTTGTTTGGCTTCCCTTAATTATAATATGATCGTTGCAGAGATTATAATTCTTCTCTTTTATTTGACGAATAATTAAGAGCGATAATTAGGATGATAATTAAATGACAGTCATATTGAGATCTTGCTTAGCAGATTATAATTAATAATTTCATATTTCAACATTATAGCCGACACGACATGAATAGAGAAGGCACATTTAATTAATCAGGATTAGTTCTAATTAGCATGCATAGTTCAATCAAAGTTTTCGTCCAATTAAGAAATATACATCAATAGAGATCAACAATTGGTATTAACGTAAAACACTTGTTTCATACGAGTGATGAATAGACGCCTACCATTAATTAATTATCCTCTTTATAATGGCTTATCAATGTCGGATGCGATTGATTGCAACGTGCTCCCGATGGCAATTAGTTTAAGATTGATTAACGTATTGTTAAAGTCGATAACATAGAATAAATTTACTTTGCAATTGCCAAGGATTTACTTTACTTTAATTGCAAAGTTCTCATCCGATGTCTCTGTCTGCCGTTCGCGAAATCTGGTCGGAATAATTTGTATAACATTCACATTTAAAGTTTCTATTAAACTGAATATGAACTATTGAATTTAACATCCAACGTGCTATGCTTGGCAAATATGAGAGGAAGCTTTAATGTTAATTCGGGTATTCTAGTAGTTAAGCTGCGCGCTTGTATCAGGAAAGCCGAAAGTTTGAGAATTGCTAGATTACATTCCCGATAGTTACTAAAACGATGAGTGAAAAATCCACTTATAAAACCCAAAGTTTCATGTCGAATTTTATATGTTGAAGAATTCGACATTTCAACCATATTGCAATAAAATCGTAGCTTATACTATATAATTTGATAATAATCATAACTCTGACAGCATTTCGCGGCTTCGTATATCACAGTCAGCTCCACAGTCTAAAGAGAAACAGAGAGTGCCATCTCTCGAAATGTTTGATGAGACGTTCGAGGCCGACAATTAACGAAAGTCGAAGATTTTGGGAGGCAATAACTCCGAAGGTACACTTCGCTTTTCTCAACGCGATACAAATCAATTTCGTCCGATAATAGAAAATATTGAGCTATCAGGGGAGATTTCGGTGCCGTGTTACGAAGAACGTGCGGCTTATGGTCATCAGCTTCGGCCGAACAGGCCCTCGTGCGCGTGCGCGGGCGAATGTTCCATGCATGTGCACGTGCAGGAAATCATGTACGAGATTACGAGAGATGGTCCTCGATACTCGATTACGGTACAATCTCATCTCTTCTGCCCTCGTACAATCGGCCACGGTCTGCATCGCCGCTGGTGTACGCTGTCTATCCTTAGTCGGTCTTCATCCTCAGACCCGAGCGCAGGTATTGCGGGAAATGCGATGATTAATAACGGCGGATGACCGTTTATTGTGCCCTCGCTGCGCTGACCCTTCATCCTCGGCAGCCGAGGGATGCAATAAAACCTATTAGAGCCTCCAGCACATATAGCGAGCACCAATGTGACCCGCCGCGATGACCTGCATATCCGCCTCCGTTCCTGATCCTATCAATCCGGCTACGCGATCGTTCGATCGCGCCTGCCTTATTCTCCGCTGGCGCGATACAACGGCGCCACGGATAAAGCCCCCCAGTCGATGGATTATGAGGGAAGTGGAATTTGAAATATCGGGGGAAGTGTCGTCGGCAGTAAAGGGGACACAAGGGAACGTCTCGCGACGCGATGGACATTACCGTAGAACGCCGCGGTAATATTATGTCGTTCGCTCTAATAAATTTCAGGAGTGGTGCCGTAGAAACTCGATTGATATTACAATAGCGCGTTTCTTCTGGATTTCATTTGAACGCGATATTTCGGGAGATGCCGCAATTTGCCCATTTCAGTTCTGGACTCGAGCGACGGAAAGAACTACGACGAGTTCCGAAATTTTGTGCTGTTAAATTTGTAGGGTTACATTTAACTCAACGAGTAGTCGCCACTGCTCCTACTCAATATGTTGTTAATTTAATTAAACAACGGAGTTGAAAGAATTCATAAAATGGGTTGAATAAAAGATGTAGTCGTTTTTCTTAAGTTGTGTTGAACTTGTGTTGAAATAATTTGACTACACGTAATAGTGAAAAGTAACAACATATATATTGAGTAGGAGCAGTGGCGACTACTCATTGTGTCAAATTTGACTTATTGAGTCACTGCGAAGTTAACACTGCGTCCTCGTAAATCGTTTTACGTGCAGTGATTTTAGATAATAACGAATTATCTAAATATATGGAGTGGATTTGGTAGCAGAGCGAAGAAACGTGACTGTGGAAATAGCGCGAGCAACCTCCGCGTTGACGATATTTCGAGTAATCTCGAATATGCGAATGCATTATGCCGCCTCGTTAGATCTCCGAGCTGAATTACGCCGTAAAAAGAAGCGTAATAAACCACGCGCTTCCCGCAAACCGTCACACGACGCTTTATGTGCTGGGGTCGGAATTGGCAACGGGTGCGTAACCGCGCGCGAGTACCTCTTTCAAAGAATACCGTTTGATTACCTACGCCAAGTTGGCGTATTTCCGCGCATTTCAATATACCCGTTTGCAAATGCAAATTTGTAATAACGAGCCCCTATCGCCAATTGTAATGCGCCCACGTCGAATTAGGCGCATTTGCGCGAAGGGCGAAAGAGAAATGTAGATTCGCCGCGGCCTCTGACGCGAATGCGGCCCTCATCGGGCAATTTTAACAATTTTCTTCGCGCTGTATTCTCATATAATTCGCCATTGTGCGGACACGTGAAAAGTGCCCGCTAGTTGCTCTGGAAGGCCGGAACGAAATAATTAAGATTCATATCCGTCGTGGCGGTAAATTGAGCGATCGGGGGAAAGTGGAGCTCTGACGTAGCTCAGCTTATTATCGCAGCTATTTTCTACCCTTATCTTTAAGCACAACAATGAAAGAGCGACTTATTTGTTCTGAACTAGAGCTAGGTCTACCAGCAATTTTCCAGGGCTGCGCGTACCGTTCTAAGGTCACAAAGACACGCGAATCGGCTAGCTAGCCATCGCTACCCGCGTGCATCCGGACATCGGTACGCGGTCATCGTGGAGGATCAACGGATCGCATGATTCCAAGTGCGTCGTGCAGCGGCGATGGCCATCGCGAAGTTCACGCGATCGCCAGCCAACCTAGCGAATGCGATTCGCTTTTTGCGTGTGTGTACACACGACCTCGTGGCACCTCCTTTATAATGGATGAATTGCGCCGAGAAGTTACTCAGAGCACTAGTCGAAGTACACGACCTGGTTTTTGAGAAGTTAGAATTTACTAAACGTGACTGGCAATCAAATTCGGTATCGCGCGCGTATAATTTGGCGGCTGCGGTCAACAACGGCCGCCTGTGTTTCATCGTCGCGAAAGTTTTCTGATCCCGGAGTAGATATTTTTCCGCATACGTCGCTGACTTGAATAAAAGGGTAGGAAATGAATGCGAATTGTACCTGAATATTTGATAAATAAATATAAATTTCTCTGCTCTAATAAGTTTCATCGGGAAACATTAAATAAAAGTACCAACACGTAATGATTCATTTATACATTTATTGAACGTACATTAATTAATAATTTTTTGTCGTGGTTAACAGCATAAACTCATATCTCATTAAATTTTTCGCTCAACTTTTATATCATTTGATAGTGTCTAAAATAATGATAAATAATGTACTTCTCTGGCCGTGCTTTCTAGAATTTTTAAATGCTTCGTTATTAGGTATTTACGAATGTCAATTTGCGGATTAATAACACGTCTAAAACGAGTTATCCGACAGGACGTCGCGTCTACAAAGCGAAATGTGAAAAATATTATCCGCGTACAGTGCTTTATCAGCGCCAGAATTTCATAAAGTTGATATTAAATAAAGCGTGCACGTTACGGGGATCACAAAGAAATTATTATTTTAAAAAAAAGAGGCTTTTTCCGCTGGTTATATTACAGATTTTTTCATACGTATGTTTAATGAAATCCCTGATGGTGCTTTGAATGCCTCTATCATACGTCCCCTTGCATCAGCGCGTTACGTAAAAATATTCGCATTGCAGAATGTGTCCCATTTGCCCAAAGCAGTTGCGAGAGTATTCTGTTCTGTCGCTGTTTACAAATTCGTCGTGAAGAAGAAAAATTCTGGATTATTTTAGACTTAAATTCCGTCTGACAATTTATATAGATTTATGTAAAACTGTTACAAAATGAAATGTCTGACATGAATGCGTATCGTTCTTTATTGCCGCATTTCTCATTACAAATCCCATGGCGAAACTGCTCGAGTATCCGTGCTGATATATGTCGTTTTGTATTGCGATCGGTATCTTTCGATGGAAAAACTACCGTCAAATCTTGCGCGTCGAAAGAGTTTGCGCTTTACAATAAAGTTACAGATTCATATCACGCAGAATACATTACATGCATTCACCGCACGGCACGTTTTCATGCGCCACGAAGAGAAAATATCAATACACTCGATGTATCGGCTAGAAGCATCGCGAACGTGCGCGCTACCAACATTTCTAACTGATTTACACGAGAATCGTGCGATAAAAGCGTTTGTTATAATTTCTTTTACCTTTTTTGTTCATCATTAAAGGGTGCACAATGCTTGCGTATCTTCTGAAAAATTATCGGTTCAGCTATTCTATTAAGAATATCTGCAACATCAGTTTTCTAACGTGTATAATAATAGCGTGATATTTTATATTAATTACATACATGATAAAAAACATATATAAGGAAAAAACAACAGCGGTAGCAATGAAATCATTTTATGCCATTTCTTTTATCAGAATCTAACAGAGGTTCTGCGCGAGGCGAAGTGCCGGTAGAATTGGAGGAGTACAAGCGACTTTGGACAAATATTTTAATTACATTTTTGACAATTTTCTAAGGATTGCGATAATCGGGACGAAAAGACGACTGAAAGTATCTTTTATCGTGTACATAAGCTCTACTGATTTCCGAAAAAGACCCTTTTCAATCTTTTCTGATACTCTTTTACCCTTGTTGCACCACTTCTGCTGCGACGTCGTAAAGCGCGAGGTACTCGACAATCACGAGGAGTTATTACATCCGTGGAGGGGTTAAACCGGCCGGGCCTCGCGCCGGCAGTGTAATCTTAACCCGCGCGGAGGGGTTTACTCTGTAATATATGTCACTCGCGATGCCGCAAGTGCAAGTCGGTTAATCCGCGTCCCGTGTGCGTCGGTCACGCCGCGACAATTAAAGGGGATCCTTTTAATCGCGCGCGGTTTAGGACTGCTTAAAATGGAAATTTCGTCAGGCCGCGGGGTCGCGTGCGAAGCTGTCCCCTCTCCCACCCCTGAGGTAATAGCGCTTTTACGAGCTCGTAAAATAACGCTCGGAGCTACGATGAATTTCATCGTGGCCGCGTACGCTACCTGCGCTGTCCGTCTCAATTATACACCCCCTATCATCCACTCGTTAAGTCTAATACCTGGGACGCGATAGCTTCTTTCACCGTCCGTTGACTCCTTGATACACTCGGAATATCAGACACCGTGCAATATTTGACTCTTGACAATTTATGTTATCTTGGAAGCAGATATGATTTGAACTCTCTAAAATTTTTGGAGTGAAATTTTCACTCGAATCATAGTGTTATTGACCACTTCACTATATTCGAGCGAATATTTACTCCAATAGAGTGAATTAATTCACTCTAAGACAAAAGTGAAGAATTTCTCTCTTTTTTTCTTAAGTGAAGTCGTTAGCAAAAGTCACTCCAACTTAAAGTACGGCATTCCGCCACTAGGTGGCCGCCGAACTCGTAAGTAAGATGACGATATACAGGGTGTTCCAGGAGGGAAGGTTAGGCCTTTCCTTCTGGAACACCCTGTATAAGGGACTTCGTCACGGGCCGGGACGGTTCTTCCGCGACAATCAGCGGAATAAGCGAAACTGTCACATAAAGTATAAATTTTCAGTACTGGTTGTGAATATTAGAATACAGCTTCTATATGCGATGATCGTAGTGAACCAACAATAGCGAAGCTCTCGTCCATGTATTTTATACTGCTAACAATAATCGATTAAAGTGAAACATAGCACTCTTTTCAGAGTTGAAGAATCAATCCAAGTAAAGAATGAATAACGGCACTCTTTCAAAAAGTGAAATTGTACTCCAGTCGGACTGGCAGTATTGTTTCGCTCAAAAAAATTTAGAGGAACTGTCATTTTGCGAATTTTTTTCGTGTACTAGATATCTTTCATCATTAGAAGCAAAATTGCTCTATATAACAGAAATACTCGCATACTATTTTTTATCTACCGAAATATGAAACGAATTGTGAGATCGTTATTCGTATCTCCAAAGGTTATTTCGTACAGCTTCGCCCCTTTGTAGATACAGGCGTACGAACACGTAAAGCGATTATGACGGCATATCACCGTACGGAATTGCACGGTTGATTGTCACATGTCGCGGGTGACACGCGACGCTAGAAACGCGATATGAGCCTTGTAAACGTTCCGCACAGACGGCAGGCGAATGCTTGACAGCCTCACTCTCTCCCTCTCTCTCTCGGAAAACACCGGCAGACATTCTGCTTTGCGGCCGGGCTGCGCTTTTGCCAGCGGCTTGGTGAGAATGCGCCGCCAAGTATATAACATATACGCAGCTTCCAGGTTTGTAATTAGTCCGCGAGATATCTACGTCGGTCTGAGAGCGCGGCAGCAACATTGCCGCACGCTAGAAATGTGGTCGTACACGCGACACACATGTAACGACACGACGTACGCACGGCCGAGATTTTCTTCTTACAAGTGCATTCGGGAGACCGGGTAAAAGGCGAGAGAGCGTGCGTCAACCACGCACTCTTAAGCCTTTCTAATAGCGAATTTGGTTGCTTGCACTAGTGTGCACTCAGTGCACACTACGGCTTGTTTACAGTCAATTCTTATATTTAAGAATCGTCTTAAATATCCCTTGAAATATTTCGTAGCCAGTACAATGATCTGTATAACATCCGTCATATTTTTGGCTAAATACTCTTTGAACACGTATTTAAGACAAAATTATATATAAAAATTGACTGTAAACAGGCCTTATTGTGCACTCGGTGCAAGCGATCGAATTTGCTATAAGATTTTCAAAAGTACACCTTCAGCAGGAAGGCCTTAGATCATCTCTCATCCATTTCACGAATGAAGGGTCTGAGAAAAATGTACTAATGTTATCGATACCTCCCTGGGTATTGTAACTTATTATTAGATATTAATAGCTGATAGAACATCATTCCCGAAGTCTTTTGTAACAAGGCATAAAGTTTGTTCCTCGGTTTGTTCTGTCCCTTAAAGCAGATAGCATGACGAAAAGACGTTTTCACTTTTTCTCTTTATGGCTAATTATAGATGCAATTTTAAGATATATATTTAATATGTACAATGTACTGGAATGGTTACTCCTTTTTTCATTGGCTGCAAGTTAACTTCTCGTTAGAGAGAAGAAGAAAGTTGCATAGTTTTCACACTCAAGTTTGCGCAAGATAACGGGATAAAGTAGAAGACTTGACGGAATATTTCGGACGTACTTTTTAAGTGTGAAACTTCCTGTTACAAGTCAAGATTTAAAAATTTGACTTTCTTCCCCTATCAACAGTCTCGCGGATAAGACTTCAATTAATTTCCCGCTATCGTTTGCTCGACAGAAACTCGCGACAACGCGCTGTCCACTGAGCTCCCAGGAGGCTCGGCCCGTTATTATTCCCCTTTTCTTTTCGTATCCCGCGTTCTTTCGTCAAACATTGATGCTTCAAGATTGATTCCCATGGAGAATTGAAAGAACTGTCTTTCCGCTAATCTAGAGACTGTTCGGATTCGATCTATCACGCTCGCAAACAAATAATACGATAATCGATCGATCATCATCGCACGCGAGTGGCGCAGAGCGAATTTTCTTAAAGCGTGCTCGAACGGACAGGCAATCCAATGGACGTCGTTCACGCGTACTCCCGAGCATCGATACGCGTTACAAAAGAGAAGAACGAGCGAAGTTCTCTCCGCTAAGTTGTTTAAAATCGTTTCACCATTTAAATATAGGCCACGTCGATTTTACTCGTACCCGGAAAAGAAATAAATGCGGCGGCATGCTTTCGGCGCGAGGCGGACAATTTGCCAATAGGGGCTGAAATAATTCCGGAATTAATTAAATCGCGCGTCTGCCGCGCGGCTCTTCTTTCTCGGCCATCGGAAGGAAGATTCGCTCTGAAGTTCGTTGAGTACAACGTCCGCAAACTCTTTGCTTTCAATTCGCCACATTTTGTTTCCGCGCGGAAACTTGTCCCTTTAATTACGGAAACGGGGGCGGGGAGGGGGAGAACGGCAGACCGAACGCAAAGTTCCCCGCAATTTTGAAGTCGCGGGAGCTCGGGCAAAGGTTCATCAGCTTGAGATTAATAGCCCATCTGTTTGTTTTACTTCCGCCGACTCGCTCAAGTACGATAAAGTTCTTCCGTGATTAATCGTGCCCGAGTCCGCGAATTTAAAACCCCCGAAGCGCCTCGCCGACGACATTCCGGTTGTTTCAATGGTACTGAAGGGCGCACGGCATTAACGTAGCCTTAACGAATTTTCCACGGGGGAAGATAACGAATTCAGGGCTTGTTCGGAGAACCCAGTTGGCCCTTAAGTCTTCGGAGGATACTTAAAAGTTTCCAGCGCGCGCAACGAGAAGTTTGTTCTATTTGCAATAGCATTTTGATTCTCGTACAGGTTCATCTACGATGAGCCAACACTGTGAGAATGTGCAGGTTCTTATAGTCGCTCGATAACAGCTCGCACTTTCACGCTTCATCAGGATTTAAACGAAGCTGTCTCTCTCATTTCACCGGTACAATGTTCATGTAAGAAAATTTAAGTTCAAAACTATGTATCTATAAATTGCAGCGAGGAGAATTTTGGAAGAAATGAATTTATCACGTAAAGCCTGGCATATAAACCGCGGATTCGATCATTTAATTTATGACGATTGTATAAGAGACATTGTTTAACGTGTGGAATTACACTTAATGATCCGCCCTGAAGTACAAGTTATTTTCGACCACGAAACTTTGGAATATACGAGGAATAAAGTGTAGAAGGTGGAAATAGATGAAGACAGCGATGTTATTTACCGCTAAGATGAAACAATAAATATCTATCATGGTTGGGAACTAGCAAAGTAAAAAACCGCACCAACTGCGCCCCTGTTGCGTCCGATAGTTTGTTGCCATTTTCCTCTTTGTTTACCCTTCCACGTAATATGTTACGTCGATTCGAGTTTGTGTCGTTTTCTGTGCCATACTTACCATTTTATCTTCAAGATAGTTTCCTCGCGCACGGGGCGTTGAGAATTTTAGTAACACAATTTTTTAATATATAGTATTTACGAATTAATAGTAAATTGTTATTTTACGCTTTATTCAATATTTAATGTCTGTGCAAATTTTTCATTTGTAACAATCTCTATTTTAAACGTGAAATTATCGGAGGGTATTGATCGTCGCGAAATTTTATCATTTTCATGAGAAATATACAATTATTCATAATCGTCGATATAAGAAAATGCATTTAGTATCCAGTTTCTCTTATAGAAATGTCATATTGGGAAAGAGAGCACTGAAATAACTACTAGAAACTCAGTAATTGAATTAGAAATTATTGATGTACAGTAATTTTCTAGTAATTATTTCAATATTTTTTTAATTCCTACACGGAGGGAATTTTCTCTTAAAATTTACCCTGAAAATTATGTAACCGTAGGACATCATGGCATTTTGAAGAGCTTTATAAGAATTTTTGAAAATTTTACCATATATTTTACTAGTAAAATGTGTACTAAATATAATTACTAGTAAAATGTGTGGTAAAATTTCGAAAAGCTTTCATAAAATTCTTGAAAATGCAATGTTGTCCCACGATTACATAATTTTCAGGATTTTCAAGAGAAAATTCTCTCCGTGTAGTATTACATTTATGTAAGGGTCTTACAAAAAGATTTATTGAGTACTGACGTTAGAAATTAGAGCCATTGATTTTAACAGTTATTAGTTCTTTCGTTGTAAAAATGAGGTCTGCGTGATTCCTCCCTCTCCCCTCGTTTTCGCGCGATAGATCAGCGTGATTCTCTCGCGTTAGGGCTTCCTGGGGAAGCTCTCGGCCCTTTCGCTCCGATTTTCGTGCAACTCGGAGCGGGATTAAATCTACACGCTATCGCATCGCGCCGATTGCGCATGGCCGGATACGATAATTCTCCTGCAAGATTCGCACGCAGATGCGCATCGCATTCAGGCGGGGCGAATCGCGCGCCGGGTGAAAGTAAAGACAGTCATAAACAAGAGATTATCCGTCGCCGCATAAATCCCCCGATATCCATCCCTTCATCTTATTATGCGTTTTCATACTGATCCTACCGTGCACTTCCATCGCCCCATCTTATCGGATCTAATCGAGGAATATAGGGAAAACGCGCATCCATTTGGCTTCTCCAATCTATTAAAGTACATTCCCTCCGCCGAGTTTTAGCCTCACCACCACCGTTTCACTCCCCATTTCGCTCCCCCGTGTCAGCCACTTTGCTCACGCGAGGTCATCCGACAACTTCATCGGCCCGCGGCCTGCGGTGTACAAGTTGTATCTTGTTTACGGCATCACTGAGAATCGCATGATGTACTCCCGGCTTGCTTTCCTAGACGCCGGTCATTATCAATTTCCATATCCGCCCTCTGCAAAGTCGGTATGATAATGTTAGCGAGGCGAGAGAGAATTACACTCGCGAGGAACAATTTCGCCCGAGTTTTACGCGTTTTCACGTTGTGCCGTTTCAAACAGGAAATTGGCGCTTAGGATGGAAAAGAGTTTCGCAGTAGCACCGCTCAATTATCGTTTAGCGCACTCAGCTAAAAACGGTACTCCATGTGCACACAATGCTTGTGTAACGATTGCGCTGGGCTCGTCATAGGCCAGTAATATCCGCTGCAAAATTGTGTTTCACGTGACTAGCTAGCGTGGATCGCTTGCTCTTTATAAGCAGCGTAAAGGCAATATCTTTTTGTTCTGATGGTTACCCGTTAACATGAAGGCTTATCTTCACGTATTAATACTTAATTTTCACGCTAAACCATTTTCTGATTCTCGTTAGAAATATGGCGATATTCGATTTTTAACTTTATTCAGAGGACTTCTAAAGGTGACCGAATTGTCTTTACTATTTCTTTATTTTATTGTTTTCAAATGTCAAATTTTCGCTTTAATAGACACAACAGTGTCAAAATGTATTAAAATTTTTTTTTATATATTATAAAAGTTTTATATAGAGAGCGCAAGGTTTTTTTTCTGAAAAAAAGTTTAATATTTACGGAGGATAATAGTTTCTATTGAATAAATTCGACATTTTCGGAAGAGTTGAATGCGCGATTGTAGAAAGTGGAGCAAACAATGGCAGATTCAAGATGCGCAATTTCGACGATTTCGGATACGTAATTAGCGGGAATAAATCTCGCGCTTTGTGTATCTGGCACACGTAAGGGATCCTCGGGATACTGTTCACCGCGAGATAATATTCAAGCGTCGCGCAATTGTAACGAACGATAATTATAAGAGAGCTAATAATTGCGTAGCTTAGTCCGTGTCGTCGCGCCGCGTTGAGGCAGTCACGTAATTTCGGGTGCCGCCTAGATTGTGTCGAGGTATGTATAAACACGTCATTCTGAATTTCGTATATCTAGCGCACGAAACGGCGGGGTTACACCACAGGCAAGTACAAATTTAATTAGCTCGCAAGAAGCGATGAAAGCGCGACCGGCGTATAAAGCTTAATTACATTGAAGCCGTGTTCTTCACGCTTTGCGTTGCACGTACTGGCGCTCGCGGAGTGAGGGATTCGAATATTTTAAATTGAATTCGCCCTTTTAAAAATTTTACATGACGCAAGCGAGTCCGACGTTTTAATCGCGTGGAGCGACGTCGAATTATTATCGAATATTCTGCAGGTGGTCGCACGGGGACGTCCTTACGCCGATCAATTTAGCAAGGACGCTCTATATACATATATGTATATATATAGATATACTTGTTGTAGCCTATTAATTTCTAAATTGTGTCTTTTGGAAAATTGACCGAGTAGATTTATCGATATCACTGAAAATACATGTCACGAAAGTTGATGGGAGGTGATAATTTATGGAAATTGCTATGTAAATCGATGGACGTGTCACAACTTTAAGAAGAATAATGGCAATTATAACATTTCAAAATGCAAATTTGCCGGAGCTATTATTGCATGTTTGTAATAAGCGAATACGCGCAGGCAAATGTGAGGCTCATTATTTTCATATTTGCTACGTTTATTCAACCTTTTAAATCGGAGTGAAGGCTTTCGTTACAATTACGGCCGAGCTGAATGCAAATTGCAGAACACGATTAGTACAAATTAAAAGTTCGCATAAATTTTTATTGAGAAAGTTTGTTAAGCCGCTTGAAGAGCATCAGGTTAGTATTTCATTTGCCGGATTTGCTGGGTTAGTGAAATACCAGTAATGCGTGAACTTATTAACAGATCGCGATTTATTATTCATGGTACATCTACATGCGCATCTATAAATCATTCGCGCGTTCTATAGCCGTAGAGCCGGCGGGATATATCACGGAAGCGAGCAATTATGATAAAAATAGAGCTCGCGATATTGCCTTATACAAAATAGATCGCGCGAATCCACAGCTAATACACGGTCTGCACTTCCGCAGTTAAACGCAGTTAAACGCCTACCTTTATCGGGTTTTAGCTTTAATCTTCCGTACATACATGTGCCGCGTAACTGTATACACGTATGTACCACAAAAATGACCAGCGATCTAGATAGAATTAACGTTTGCTCTGCTATTCGCATCGTTGACCCTCATGACGTTTTCTATAACATCGAAATGATTTATCTGCCAGGATTATTTAGGGATACTTATCGCAAGGAAGATCTGACGCGGGCGGGTAATGGAGCCGTCGGTGGTAGCAGCGCGAACATGATGTCGATGCGCGGAAACCGCACAAAAACCGCGACGGGTTCGGGCGAAAGAGAGAGGGAGAGATTAAGGTAATCCCACCTAACTGATGACGGTCGTTCCAAAGGTTTCAACAGATTAATTGGAAGATCGATCGACACTCGCGCTTCTTACCGTGACAAAAAAAAAGGATGCTATGCGTCGTAGCAACGTTGACGGAGGGGTTGAAGGGAGCGTTGCTTCTTGAGAAGCATTAAAGCATTACCGCGCGCGAAAGCGCGGACTTGCATAATTTCTGTTTTTTCGCGGCTTCGCCAATTTTTATCGTCTTCAATTTTTATCCCGTACTGAAGAAGAAATTTTCGCTACCATGGCTAATCAAGGTTTGCTAAAAATATTTTGCCGCCACGACTATAAATTTCTTAGCCACAGCAAACGGTTTGCCGTCGCACTTACATAATACAATAGGCTCAGCAGCAAAATATTTAGCTATCACAACTGAATTAACTGCTCATATTTTACAACTAAAAATTAGTTACCGCATGCAGTTTTTAACTACGGCCAGCTACATTTTTTCCCGCGTGGCTTTAGTCGTCGCGCCACTCGACGACGTAGCGAAATAAATTCGATGACACTTTTATTGTGACGCTTGTATACACGGAATAATATGTACCTGTGGCATAACATTTTAAAACATCACATTTATACACGGAGAGAATTTTATCTTAAATTTCACTCTAAAAATCATATAATCGCGGGGCAATATGGCATTTTGAAGAACTGTATATGAGTTTTTTGAAATTTTACCATACATTCTATTGGTCTAATGTA
The DNA here is from genome assembly GCF_000949405.1 of Vollenhovia emeryi. NCBI lineage: Eukaryota > Metazoa > Arthropoda > Insecta > Hymenoptera > Formicidae > Vollenhovia > Vollenhovia emeryi. The sequence continues at coordinate 948,357 of NW_011967215.1, read as the reverse complement.
TGCTAAATCTAATTACTAGTAAAACGTATGGTAGAACATCAAGAATTATTTGACGCCAGTACATGACTAACAATAATTAAGCTTTTAATCGACTATAACTGGCAGCGTGTTTTTAACACAGAAATTTATTGCGAAAAATATTACCTCAGCCAGGGTTTTGAACCTGGACTTTCCTACTCTCTAGGCGGGCGTCTCACCAATTCGACCACTGAGGCATGTAGACAGTTTAAATCCTGGCTGAGGTAATATTTTTCGCAATAAATTTCTGTGTTAAAAACACGCTGCCAGTTATAGTCGATTGAAAGCTTCATTATTGTATGGTAAAATTTAAAAAAAACTCTCAGAAAATTCTTCGAAATGCCGTGTGGTCCCACGATTACACGATTTTCAGGATAAATTTTAAGAGAAAATTTTGTCCGTGTAGGTGGCCATCGCTCGCGTGTCGATAACATTTATGTAATGTATTTCGAGGTATACTGTCGTTGTATACCTACAATAGAATTGCTATGACTTGTGTAAAATATCCCCCGGGATTATAGCATACAAGCATTGTATGCTAGCAGCATGTGTATGTCATTCGTGCGATAATTGTCTTCTACGGAATCGAGAGGGAAAGACGGAGAAAGCAATTTACTGAACGGAGCGAGAGCGTATTGTGGGCTAATGACAGTGCCGTGCTATTGTGGCAGCGGTGTAAGCGTCAGAACGTGATTTATGGCTAATAATACCACGTTACTTGGACGTTTCGTTGGGGAAAAAAGAGGGTAGATAAAGTACGCGAGTGCAAGATCTGTTATAATCCTTGTCGTCGCGGCCTAATCGATTCGCGTTTAATGTCTGACTAATTTCGCTCTCTATCACTTTCACGGATAGTCGTCCCATTTGGAAGACTGATTCAACGATAAGAATACATGCGCTATAACGTTACTTTCAATGTCGGTAAGGAAAGAAATTACAACAAAATATAATATAATACAGTAAAATATAATAAAATTATAATAAACAGAGCTGATTATCACAAAATTTATTGCAGGTAGTACACAGTAAAAATTCGTGTGTTGAAACGTTAAAATTTCCTTGTGTTAGCAAGACTTGATTATTGTTTCAATATCAAATTAACATAAAAAAGATATGTTATTATTTTCGTAACATTTTGATGTGTTTTATTTATGTTAACGTAATAACTTGACACTTTATGTACGTCATTTAAAAATTGAATATCATTTTGAGTTCTTTTAACACAGCTCTTTCACAAAATGAACCGAATCCTGTAATATCGACTTTCTTAAAAATTGGTTCAACTATTTTAGTTTGTAACTATTCGTACAGTTTACTTATCCTACCTGGTTTTATTACATCACACTTATGGTTAAAAGAACATAAACATAAATGTGAAGTATAGTGTTAATTAACATTTATTATTTGTCAAAAAGTAACACACGCGACGAATGTTATTTTAACTTACAATTTAGAGTGGACTTTTTGGGACATGTGAGAAATGTTGACATTAACATTTTAGTGATTACTGTGTAAAGCATGTCCTGCTGTACTTGAACATTAACAAACCCAAATTAATGATTTCTAGTTTGTGCGTATTACGGGTCTTTATTGCAATGATAAAAGTACATAACAAAATGGATATACATATAAGTGCCGTTATTAATTGTCTTCAGTCACAAAATAATATCAAAAAGGGACAAACCAAATCATAATCTTGGCGCAGTATCACGGTAATGGATGATAAAGAAGCGAAGAAGGGAGTATATTTATCTTCGCGGCGTGATTTGATTTAAGTGTTAGCCATCAAATATTTACGGTAGCTTCGCATTCGCCATCTCCTCGTACAATTGTTTTTCCGCAAGCTGATGTTCTTGAGGTACATCACCTTCAGTGGAACCTCGTTCCGCGCTCCGTATATTCGCGCTTCGCTTAAATTATTCAGAGGGTGAGAGAAACCAGGGGGTAGGGCTAATCCGAGGGCGAGAGAATTGCGGGGCGCACCTGCACGCGTTTAAGGCGGCGGAAAAAGGGCGCGCGAGTCGTTTAGCCCGAAATCAGCTTAGCGCGTTCTCCCGCGTTCTCCGCGTTTCCGCGCTCTCGTCCTCCTCTCCCCCTCCTCCCCCCCGTGCCCCCCGCCTCGTCGTTCATCCCTTCTCTCGGATAAATTTTATTATACATACGCTCGCTCTGGAAAATGAGCGCAGCCTCGTTCCACGTCCTCTTTTCTCGCAAGGCGGTGATTACAGCAACTTCCGGGATAATGTTTCATATCAGCATGCGAACGATGAGCGGGATGGAGGGGGGGGGGGGAGGGCGAACTGTCGGTGGAAGCGCGACTGCTGTGATAGTTCCCTGTTGTTCGGTTTGCTTTCGGTGCCCCGTTCGTACCATGCATTATTCCCGACGTTACTTAAAATTTCGACGGCGAAGTGCGCGCGAGGCTGAGGCACGGAACCCCACAAATCCCCGTCACTACCGCACACGCACCGAAAGTAATTTGGGAATGGTGCATCAAATTTTAAGCGGTAGATGCAAGCGCTCGATCACCATTCCCGACTTCCGACCTCCATGCCAACCGCCAACGTCAGTAATTTATTGTCGCAATTTCATTATATAAATAAATTTGCTTTATATAAATGCGCTTGTTTAATTACGGGTCATTTGTAATTTAAATTTTTATCTGTCGTGTGAAAGATTCAAAGGGGATACGACGTCTTTTTATATTGGAGACTGCAATGAAATTATAGAGGCAAACAATGTTAGCGGTAACATTGTTTTATTTCGTCATGTGAGATGTACATAATCTTTTTTTTTTTTTTAAGAAAAATAATAATCCTGTGGAACATATTGCTCGTTTAAAACGCGAAAAAAGAAACGCGCGTGAACGCGAAATAATTAGGCAGTTGTCGTAATCTCGAGCCACTCTAATTTAGATCGGGCAAATTATACACTAGTACATTCATATCTCGCGACGTAAAAACGCGGCAGTGAAGAGCGGTAATTTCGAGATTTACGCGCTGATTTCTGAGTGTGTCGAGATAAAAATGTAGCGGGCCGGCAAAAACGTAATTAACGTAGTTACGACGGCGTCGCGACACGAGCTGAAATCGTCGTCGGTCTACGTTGTAGATCGCGCGAGAAAATAATGAGTCGCGCGAATGTGCAGCCCGAGATCGAGCGCTCGGAGAAACGGAATATGCCGGGAGCGCGGCGATAAAACCTGCTAATGGCAATATCCAGATTGTTAGCCAGTGAGGAAAGAGACGGAATAACCGGAGGATTCCGCGATTAAGCTACGCGAAGCGTGAAAATCATTCTACCTCTTTATCGCACGAGAAACGTAACGCGCGTGTTTGATAAAATACACGTAGATATGCATACATCGGCCCAACATTGGGATGTATGACGTAAATAGCGCTCGTGTTGATTTACCATTTAACGTTGGCGGCGGTGATAACATTAATTATCATTACCCTCATTCCGAGAGGTGTATAACGGGCGGAGTATTTGAAATATGTCGCGGTTCAATAGTTCCTGAATAGGGACAGTTGAAGTTGATTATCCACGATCTACCACTCTTGCGAGAATTGGAGCGCGTGTCCCGCAGAACGTGGGTAACGTTTTATTCGACCTATTCTGCAATCCCCAAGGTTCTTAAGCGCGCTCAGTCAGACGACGGATTCTCTCAACGTACGTTTGACACTTCTGAATAACGGCCGTTCTCCGTTGCGAATGCTGTTAAGGACAGCGTTCGATTCGCGTTTGGTTCAATCGAACGCGGAAGGTGTACAGTGATGAACAGAATGGTTACGACACTTTTTTTTTCGTGAGTTTAGGAACGTTTACATTCAGAGTTACGTACCAAAATCTTCTTCTCCGAGGAATATTTTACTCGATCGGCCATTCGGAAACCATTTCGAGCGTTTTCGATCTATTTGTCAAGTAAAATTTTCCTCGGAAGATGTTTCGGAACGTAAACCTGAATCTAAATGCGCGTTCCTAAACTCATTAAAACAAAACGCGCCGCAACCACTCTGTCCATCACTGTACACACATGCGTATCTGTCGTCGAAGAAAAAAGAGGAAAAGAAAAGCGTTCCGCTTTTCTTGCTCAATATCTAAAGTACCGGTCGCGTATCGGTCGATGAATCTCCATTTAAAAGATCTCAATCAGCTATGCGTTGGCCGCTCGTTGAATACCTCCATTGAAGTGTCTACGTACGTCACTTGTGCAAAGTAGTCTATTTGCATATGGCTCTCATCGCCATTCTTGAATTCATTCCTACGTGCAATTTTACTTGCTTCTCGCGCTTTTCATTGTCGGCTGTCCTCGCGTATCTTCTGCCGACGAGGTCGCCGCGTCGGGATGTGCGGGAATAATATCTGGCCCATGAGTCGCGCGCGAACTTATTCTACCGCGTACGAAGTCGGCGCGATGCGCGTGAAATTCGCAACGAGTTTTATTGTGCTCCGTGTATTTTCATGTTCTCGTAAATACGCGGTTTTATCAGACGATACTTTTTGCCACCTCGACCAAATGCCACCATGGCGCGCTGACATTATATTATTTAGAACGTCGACCGCTATAAAAGGAGCCATATCTGCCCTTCTATCTCTTCGTGGTAGTAAAAATATCACCTGTATTAACGTTAACGCCAAGAATATCGGCATTACAGTTTTTTACAGTATCGGGCTTTCCTCAGGGTCTTGAATATATAATTTTTTAGTGACAAAATCCTTTAAAAAATGACAAATGAATGGCAGATGGCGATTTTCATCTTTTTCTATTACTGTATTTTTCATCATTTTAACCATTTTATTTTATAACTGCGTATTTTTCTTTTTTCATTTTTTGAAGTCTATCTCTGGACAAATTTAAAGGAGAAACACGTATCTCTTCGTTCACAAACGTGGATTCTCAGGTTTGTTTTATTAAAATCTTTTGCTCTTTAATCTGGAAAAGAAATAAAATAATGCGTTCGGTGGTTTTATACATTTCTACACATACAGCGTTTTATAACTACAATATTTCACATATAAACGTTTATGATGCTCTTCCAGAAAACATGGATCTTTTTATGTTTATTAGTCGGCCTGAATTTTAATGCAATAAAAGTAATGTATCTGAAAATTTTCTTCAACTAGTTTTAACAACAGATACCCCTTTCGTATCGATTCGAGCGCGAAACGAGTGCGAAGTCAATATTCGTACGACTTTTGTTGACTAGTCATCGTAGGATTGATGCGTCGTTACCTGTAAATGCCAGACCAGGTCGAGTAAGCACGCACGGTACGTTGGACAGTACTGGTTCGTCCGAGGCACGCGATTGCCCCTTCGGACATCCTGTTAAATATTTAAATGCCAGCACGGAAACAAGCCGCTTATTTCGGGACGGAAGATTGCTTTAGACGAGAGAATTTATAAGATTGCCGATCTCCCGTGAATTCGCGTGACTTCCCTCGCGCAATCCGGTCCTCTGGCACGTTGGAAAACGGAGGAGGAAGATGTCGCGCGTTCCATAAATTCTTTATCGATTACAGCTTTCGGCACATAATCGTTAATCTATCTCGTCTACATAATGAACGTCTTATCTCTATGACAGGAAATAAAGTATAATGCGACCATTTGTCTGCAAGTCGTAAGTAAAAAATGTGCTCGTGAGAGTAAAATGCCGCCTGCTACTCGGTATTGAAAGGCAGTTTTATGAATGGGAGAAGGAAAACATTTGTCTTCATGTCTCACAATTGCCTTCCTTGATTTTTATTCCGCACGAATGTATGAATAATTAAAAGGAAACAGTTAACGCAGCCTTAAATGAAGACAATCTTTGTTAAAATCACAATTATAATAATTACTCCAAGAATTTCCATTAAAAAATTGCAATTATAAATATAAAATAAAATAATTATAAATCTCTAAATTATAATATAATCGTCTAAAAATCTAAAAAAACAATAAGTAGAACTGTAAAAACAAACATTGTTAGTCATGTAAAAAAGATGCTTGTCTATTGTCACGGTTTATAAATTAAATAAACTGTTCCTTAATAAAATAAAGAGACAGCATAATTATCATATTATGTTGATTTTAGGTGTTATGGTTTTACAAAATTCATCCAAATAGAGAGCTCCAAAATATGTCTAGTTGGTTGGTTAAGGAAAAACGTGTGCGCGGTGCTTGCTCTGAAAATTTTAACATATACGCCGGTTGGGAACATATGGTGTTCGTGGTTGGCCTACGAATGGCCGAATCACAACCTGCGAGAAGCGTAACGTATCGTGGTAGAAGAAAAACACGAATATCAAATAAAGCTCGTAAATTAGAGAATCCGCGAATTCGGTTTTCGCAAATCTAATATTGATTTAGCGCTGACTATTGTGCGTTGAAATTATCGACAGCTTCTCGTTACATGAAATGTTAGAAGGTTTATGAAACATCAATCAAAGGATTATTGCATAACGTACCTACGTTTTTCATTTTTTTTAAATAATTTTTAAATTTAGGTATACAATAGTGCGCTACGAGAATCGATATTAACAGCTGGAATAGCGAGTGGTTGAAAATCTGGTAAACGGTTTTCGGTTCCTATTTCGGTATTCGAGATACGCAACCGAATCGTATTTGTCTTTTCGACGAATAATCTTATGTCTTTTTGTTATACACAAAAGGATCCCTGGTCGACAATTAAGCGAATGTACGAGACTCAACCTCGAAATGCTTCTAGTCCGGCGATCCCAGGGGACTACGGCGTATCGCGATACGAATAATATTCGGGCGGATATTTATCGGACTAGCAAGATCTCCTCCGCTTTCCTCGGCGAAATATTATCACGCTCGTTCAACCATTGCTTTGTCTCGGGAATTCGCCGAATACTCTTGATGTTTTATTTCGGTGTATCTTCCGCCTGATCACGAATCTGCATTTTGAGGAACCTTGTTTTCGTATCTGTTTCACTATTGATTCCCAGCGGAAATGCTCACCAATCTTTCCAATGCTCTTAGCTCTTCCGCGAGATAGGATGAGAGATCATATTTTTGACAGTACTCACATTACCGCCAGTTAAAATTTAAACGCTTTTTAGAATGTAAAAAGTATAGTTTGCGTTATCTTGATAAATTTTAGTAGAATTCTTAAAAGTCAAATAACAAATAATTGAAAGTCGCCAATTCTCTGAAGAAAAACGATCAAAAAATTCATTTTTCTTCTAATTTGTATTCATTTTCACTATTAGAGTAGATGTATTTTTGCGTTATGTATATTGCGTATTGTATTCAGCTTTTCTATTATATGTTCCGCCGTATGTAATATTTTTAAACTTTGAGAAGTTTATCCTTCGAATGTTTTACTTCCTCAATTCTCGTATCAAGAAATTATCCTTCAATTTACATAAATATTTAATTTTTTTCTCGGTTTTACTTTTCTTTCAATTTTTGAACATCTATGTACATTTAGTCCCACGTTTTTGAACTTTTACACGTAGCTTTTCCCATTTTTATTCTTTACACGCTATTTACGAACGCGTTGTACAAAAGAAACGAAAGAATTAAATCATTAGAAGAATTGTGCGAGATAAAGGAACAGAGGAATCGACAAGTGCCCGAGTAGAAGAATGTTATCCATGTCCCTATCGATCTCACACGATTCAACAAAAACGTTACATCCGTACGCCATGAAGCGTTGAGAAAAACTTGCACGTACCTCGCAAAAAAAAAACCTGGCACTTTTTATTCGGCGAAACTAGTTAATACCACGTTAGGGGCACCTTGTGCGTAGTTTTGGAACACGTTCCAGTACTCTCGTCCGCCGTTTTAGCCGTAATTCTTTTTTTTCTTTTCCTTTTTCAAAGGCGCATATGGTCGCACAAAGTGGACGCGTCAAGTGTATTGAAATAGAGAACTTGAAAGAAGCAAGAGGTTTTTATATAAATAGAATAAGATTTCTGCAAAAGCTTGTCTTACAGAAAAACGATAGAAATATTTTTTCAACATAATTCTTGCAGCTCTCTATTCTTGCTGTTGTGACCATAGTCCATGAATCTAGGAATAGATACAGATTAGTTAGAATTATCAGCGACAAAATTAAAACAAGGCCTTTTTAACAAACACATAAGCCAACACGTGATAAACCACGAGAAGTGCATTTTTAATTAGAATCGCTAAGAGACAAGACATTATCATCATAACATGTTTCCGTACGCAGTTTCCGTAGAAATTAGATAAAACCTTTGTTTTGTCACGTATATGGACGAGAACTCTCGGATTGCAGCGTCAGTTCGTCAGTAATTGACAGTCCACCTGATCTATATACGTCAGCATACATAATCAATCACAAGTATTGTATAAATGCTAATATTAGAATTAAAGTGAAGAAATAAATTCGTTTTTTTTAGAGAAATCTCGAATCTGACACTGTCCTATTTGCTTCAATAGTTTGCTGTCGCTTTATATTTACATTTGCATTTTACAAAATAGCATTACTTTTATATATTTTTAAGTACCGTTAATTTATTTCGTGGAAAATAAAGTTGAAAGTTTCTGTTGGCGTGACGCTCTATTTATATTAAATTCTTCAAATTTTTTTTGGCACAGTTTTCTATTGGAAAATATGTCGGTTTGAAGTTGACGGCGACGTATGATAAATAAGCAAAGAGTATGGACCGCTACCCAGCATAAAATTAATCAACTTCTTGCATCAGCGATATGCAACGCATTTCACGGCATGCATTACTCAACAACTATTGCTGTTCTTTAATTAAAAGTCTACTTTTAAGCTTCGAATGCTGTATGAAGCGCTGTAAATTGAATATCTTGAAGAAGACTATTGACGCAATATATTTTCTGCGTCACTTCTATTGATCATTTCATTAATTTTTATTAGTAATTAGTTCACTTTTATTTCTTGCTTTTAATTTATCTAAGAACGAACAAGCTAGACGGCTATTTAAAGGAAAGACTTTTACATGTTGAAGCAGTTAATTAAAATCGTGAAAGCGAGGGTTAAAAGTGACCTCTATGTTCCTTTTGGATTTCAGCTATTTCGAGAGGGGCGTATGTCTGAGGAAAGGAGAGAGGCACGAGTATTTTGTGATCATCATGAAGACACTCTGGATCGTGGTGGTCATCCTACTCGAGATACATTTGTACTTTACAGGTGAGTTTAAATTAAGGAAAGATATAATTTTATTACATTATTATTATACTATTACAGATGTATATCGCATACTGTAAGATCTTGAATATACAATTATTGAATAAACAGAAAAGCTTGAAAGAGCCACAATTTTTTAATAGACGTTTGGTAAGACTTTTTTCATTAAATTACTATTTGATAAAATTAAAAATGTTTTATGAAACGCAAAATGTAGAAAATTCTTTCTAATTATATGTAGAAAATGCGAGGGATAAAAATCTTAGTTTCACAAAAAACACTATTATTTCTAAAATTTTACATTTATGGTCGCATCAAGAGTGCGCGTTGCTATTTCATTTAGAATTCTTCAGCGCTTTCGGATATTACGCATTTAATTTTTGTCGTGTCAGGCGAATGTCGCATTTTGAAGATTTCATAGGATTAGAGTTAGAAATTGGTGACGAACGACACGCTCATTCGTATTTCTCCCTCGTGCGTCTCCCTCTCGCACATCGTGTGTTTAAGTATAGCGGCTCTCTCCTGGCCTAAATAATTTTGTTTCTAATTCGCCTCCGCGTCGCGCTCTTCCTCGTCGGTATTCGCTTCACGGCGGCATACAATTTTCAACGGTAATGATGCTGCCTGAAGAAACACAGGCGGCACGCCACACTCTTTCGTACTTGCGTTCAGGCGAGTTATTTTCCGTGTCGGCAATGGAAAACACTTAATCCGGCTGACAAGCAATTTCCGGTTATCGTGTTGCTGAAAACCCGCGGCGTACTTTCGCCTCGTTAGCGCTGAACTTTTCGACGGGCGCATCGAAATAGCGACGATCGTCCGTCTCGCGTTTAGTGTCCTTATACATCTTGACGATTCCCTTCTCGGGACATCAAAGCTGTCGGCACGGATATATGTATATATACACCAGCGGACAAATTTACAGAACGCCTCATTTCCGAACGAGACGATGCGGTACTGAAAATTTAGGTCGTCGCTGTAATACCTCCAAAGCTTTAGATCTAATTGAAAGTTTAATTAAATGCACATCGGCCCCTATTACCGGGCCGTTTTACGATTCCCGATTCGGCAAACTTTCTGAAATTGTGCTGGATTAATCTTCCGCTATGTGCGAATACTAATCACTGGTAAATTCAATTTAGAAAATTGCACTAACCCATTTTACTTTGTCTTTGCTCAAGACAGACGTTTAAGATTTAATACACCTATTCGGGCTAATTATTTTCTGCTTCGTTGTGTATTATTTTCGCGAATACATCGTGCCGTTCAGTTTGTGTGGATACAACTCTATTTATACTTACATTCGGAAGGAGACATGTATCGTCGCAATTAAATATTTTCGTTGTTATGCGTGGATAATTCTGGTTGTTTATATGGAAAGAGATATCCCGTGAAAATAGTAAATTCGAGTTCGTAAATGTTGAATTTATAACCGTATACTCGGTTAATTGGTAAAATAAATATACGAACACGAGAATTTAGGGAGTAATCTCTATAGTACGACAAGATTTATATATATTAAATATTTTTATTGTGGTGTCAACTTGTGTTGCATTATTAATTACCAATGTTTGTAGTTATAAATTGCGCGCTATACAAAAAAAATAAAAAATTTTTAATGTAAGAATATTTGTTTTAATTCTAAGATATTACTTTTTCTCAAATTGTACACTTCATTAAAATTATAAAGTTCTCTTATACGATATAGAAATCTCTGTAATTTTTTCACAAAGTAGGAATATCTACTTTAATAGTCCCTCAAGGCGTCAGGCTTAACCGCTCTTTTCTTTTCTTTTCTTTTTTTAATTAATTTTAGCTGCGAAAAATTCGAGTATTTTTCCCGCGGGAATTTCTGGCGAATCACTTTGAGATACTGAATGCTGACGGTGGCAACGATGTTAATTCATTTTGACGAGAAAAGTTGAGTGAAACGCGCGCTACGCTGATCAACATCGAGAGACTGGCCTGTAACAGCCTTTTGTATTATAATATTAACGTCAAATGCAGAATACACTCATGTACAAAGATTCTGTGTTGTCCATCGAGCCATCAGATCGAGCCTTTTTCAATTTGTATTTGAAAAAGAAGCTGAATGTAATATGTCACATAAATTAATTGAGATGTAGAAATTCTTTGTTTTTTCTGATTTTATATATACACATATGTATATAAAATAAATACAAAATATGATAAAGAGGGAAATACACCCACGCACACATATCTTACATTTAATGTTTCTAGCTATAAGTATATCTTTAATAAAAATTTTTTAATGTTATGTAATAAATATTCTTACATAACAAATTAATCTGTATCTTGATTAATTTGTATTTAAAATTTAACTTATAAAAGCCGCAATCTTTTGTGAATTGTATAAATGTACATAAATGGGAAGCTGAAATTTTGTTACGATGCAATTAGTAAAATAAGTCATTTAAACGCGTAAATTATTGCTATGAGAAAATGAGGAATACGATGGCAGTGCGTAATTGGATTGATAGGTCTTATTTACGATACGGTGTAAAAGAGAAAATACTAATGGCGAGTGCATTCCCTCAGTTAGGGTATATTATTAAAGTAAAATGTTCAAACTGCCTAATTGAAACAAAATCAGCTTTCACGATTATATGTATAAAGTATCTGGAATGTTGATTTTCATAAATATTCTTATAATACTCGGAAAATCAAGGTACTATTATAATCTGCAAATAGAAAGTTCTCGCGAATAAAGAGAAATAATCATGATGTATTTCCTCCGCTTTTCAACGTTCAATAAAATAAACAAATGAAGTAAGACTTAAACAATTTAATAGCTTATTACTACAATGAGAAAAATTTCCATCGAATAAATCAATTAAATAGTGTTTCCAATGTTTAACTTTTCCGATTACGTTTTCCGATTAAATTATGGATACATCCGTTGATTGAAAAACCGATCTTATCTTTCATCGGATATACAATTTAATTGGATATATCCATTTGTTATTACGCAATTGGATTATCCGATTATAATTAATCGGATATTTTTTTCAGTGCAAGAATGCACACTACAAATGTCTATGACAAAATCTGTAAGGTATTAATATTATATAAAGTGGTTACGCTGTATTACGTGTCCTTGAGTATTTCTCGTTCTACGTTATTATTTTACGAATACATATTATTCGTTGGTCGGGAATGAACGCATTTGTTCAGTATAACTGAAGTTAAAAAAACCGATCAATAGTTGCGCACTGGGTAGTATCGTATGACATAAACTCCAAGTAAACGAAAATATTGCCATAAACCTGCACGCGACGTGTATATCACAACGTTTTAAAAGCGAACTTTGCATCGTAGACGCGAGGCGTCAAGTTTGAAGCTCGAGCTTTCAACTCGTTGAACAAAAATAGAAGCTCTCCGGATATTTGCCGGCTGAAATCAGGCGGTGGAAATCTTCTTTTTTCTCTTATCGAGGAAATCTGAGATGCGCACAGAGACAATTGCGAACGAACGCGAGAGGCAAGCAGGAGGCGAGGCACAACGCAAGAAAGTTTCCGGCTGAATATCCGCGGAAATTCGCTTTGGTTTGGCGCATCTTGGGCACCGGTAAACGCCTAACCGAACCGTCGTAATTGCCATGACTAAGTTATTCACTTAAGCTACTCGGGCGGCGCTCGGGTTATGCGTTATCGTCGCGACGGTAGCTGCATTAATCTCGGAGCAGGAGGGTGCTCTGTCGTCTCTCGCATTCCCTGCGTCGTGTCCTTCGTCAACCATGGAAATCGCCCTTAATCCTTGATCATAGCCGGCCTTAGAACTAACAGCCCTTGGAGAGACTGATGCTATGGGCGCGGGACTTTCCTAGCACGAGAAAATACGTGGCGTGATTTCTCACATTTTACTGTAGCACTTTAGTAATTTTCATTTAATTGAATCTTCCGGGGGAGACTTTAATTAATCGATCCTATTCTACAATCTGCGCTAAGATCTGAGCACTAAACGAAAAAGGTCGTAACAAGTAACAAAGAGTAGATTTATAGAATTCTTATTTTTGCAATACCGTTGAAGAACTTTTTAGTGCAAAATTGTCAGTGTAACAAAGCATGTGAGCGGAACATTTCGAATATTTTCAAGGTCTTTGTAAATCAAAAGCGATTTTCACGTAGGGAATATCTTGAAAATATATTATAGTAAAAAATATATAGGATTATAGCTGTTTGAAATAAATTTTCAGACTTATAGAATTTACAGCGACGAGAAAAAATGTTAGTAATATTAATTTGTTGATATGACGCGTCGTACGCAGATGTTACTTGGATCGAGCAAAATGGTTTCCTTCTATCTTCAGAAAGCATTGTTGTAATTTATGTCCGCAGTGAGCCAGGCGAAGCATCAGCAGAACTCAAGTGCCAATAATGCAATCGCCCCATTGAATGCCCCGGAGGGTAAAAATGAAGATGTTCCTGAAGGACCAATTGGAGAGGTGCTTGCTCAAAGTGGTACCACGGCAGTCCTGCCGTGCAAAATTTCCGATCCTGGAGCTGGAACGGTAAGAGTCACACGGTTTCCATAACGATAGGTATATATTTTACTTCAGTCCGCTTAACGTTCTTTCGACAAAAAATATATCCATCTATCATTTGTTTCTTTCCCGACGAAAAATAATTGCAATATGACAAATTGTGTCAGTTAGGTAAATCCTTCGTGTTTCTGTCGTTTGCATTGTTAAAAGTAATGTTATAAAAATGGGAAATACGATTTGCTCGCGTTGTATTTTATTAGCAGTATGCAATTTGAAATGGTGGAAATCGAATATTATTTACAAACGTAGCTGTTAATATTGTGCTACTATCGTGACTAATATTGTTTCCAAAATTGATATTTATACATTTATGTAACGAATAAGAATTTTAATTCTTTTTGTATTTATCAATTATAGCGTACAATAGAATTAAAATTCTTATTTGTTACATAAATGATGTCAGTCACATATACAATATGAAATGTATAATTTATCAATCATAGCGTAGGAAAAGAATAAAAATTCTTATTTGTTACATAAATGTCTGAATATCAGCTATTGAAAACGATATTATTCACTGAGGTCAAATGCTTAATTGAAATACGTAAATGAGTAATTCTTCAGGAAATTATTTTTCTGAACGTACATTGAAATATTAATAATCAACATTTTTCCCTGCTCGATTCCTCTCTCGTACCATTTCTCTACCCATCTCAAAAGCCCCTCGTCTTCTTCCATTCACACCAGATTTTCCAGATTTTCATTTCCGTTATACGGACAGGTCCGAACGATCCTCATTTAATTTCCGTTTCCTATCGCGCACATGCCAAGCGCGAGCGATCCATAAAGAAAGGAGTATTCGCTGTTTCTAATATGCTCGGCGTCCGTGTCGTATCAGTGAGACGACCATTCAAATGTAAACCGCCGGGACGTGAATGACAAACGCGAAGATAACATTTCAAATGTCAAAGAAGTTTGTGGAAGAAATATCTTCCATCACGGGCCCCATTAAAGTTGAAGTACAAATTTTCTTCAATACACGATTTATCTCGGCAATCATATGCGGACAATATAATTTCAGACGCGTTTTATCTCCATCGCTTGTGTTACGACAGAAAGAAAATTAAGTGAATTACGCCACACGCCAAGACAACTACATGCGTGACTAATTTCTGTTATCGTATGATGCTGACGTTGATGCATCTCCACACATCGTGTCTACGGGTCTATTCAATGAACAATTACACAATCTGTTCTTTGATAAAAGAATCGTTGTAAAAATATCAAGCAAAATGATATATAGTATTCTTTTTATTTTGTAATGGGATTTAAAATTGCAATGAGATAAGACAGATTCTATTGTGAAGACATTGAAGACTCAGATTTTCTTGCAATAATAAGTACTTGTTATCGCTGCGATAAACGGTGTACAATATTAATGCATGTAAATTAATGTAAGATTTTTTCCGCGCACAGATAATTACATAATAGTGAATACGATTGCTTGCACCAGCGCGCACTGAGCGCACACTAAAGCTTGTTTACAGTCAATTCTTATATTTAACTTTGTCTTAAATACAGATTCAAAGAGTATTTAGCCAAAAAACGATCCTTATGGATGCTATATAAATTACTTTACAGGCTAAGAAATATTTCAAGAGATATTTAAGACAATGCTTAAATATAAGAATTGACTGTAAACAAGCCCTAGTGTGCATTCAGTGCGCACTAACGCAAACCACCGAATTCGTTATAAGACAAAGGCACAGCAGATTATTACTTTTCGTCATTGAGAAATTTGTGTGAAAAAGCGTATTCGTTTTTAAAATATATCTGTAGGAAGCTATTTCTTTCGAGTTGATCTTCCACACGGAGAAAATTTTCTCTTAAAATTTATCCCGAAAATCGTAAACGTGGGACAACATGGCATTTCGAAGAATTTTATGAGAGTTTTTACTAGTAAAATGTATGGTAAAATTTCACAAAACTCTCATAAACTTCTTCAAAATGCCATGTTGTCCCATGATTACATAATTTTCAGAGTAAATTTTAAAAGAAAATTCTCTCCGTGTGGGAGTTTCCTCGACTGACGGAGATCAGCAAAAATTCTAATAATATAAAATAAATACGGAAGAAGAAAATCAACAACCGTCATATCTCGTACGTCTCGTAATCAGGTTTGGCGTAGCGCGTTTTGACGACTATGAACCTCAGGCTTCTCCGATTTGCCGAATTCGCGAGCGAAAGCGCAGAGAGGTAGATATTCTATTCCTTATGGAGATATAGATTGCGTAACCACGCAAATATGTGCGTCCCGTATACGGTACGCGGTATTGAAAGCGGAAACGAACGCGCCATGCTAGAAGTATAAATGATAGGTCGATACGGTATTTTTGCCCGCGAGTTGCGAGCTGTTTGCTTTTTCCTCTCTTTTTTTTTTCTGCGCCCCTCGCTATGTACTTTAATACTGTAGCCGTCGGTCCAGCAAATTGCCCCAGTTTACGGTCTGCAACGGCGCGCCACCGCGGCATAGCGTATGCTCTTTGTCTTATTTAGAGTGCCGTCCCCGTGGAAAATCAACGGACAATCTGCGTAAACGGCGAACGCATCTGCATTCGTGCTTTATTCGCGGTGAAACGCGAGTTATTTTCGCCCATGTCGGATTCAGTAGCGGGCGTGAAGTAGACCGATTTACTCAAACTGCGTCGAAAAAAAAAAAGAAAATCGATATTTATCGTTCGCAAAAATTTCTCCCCGTAGGACACTGTCCGCTTCGTATTTCGTATTTTCCGCCTCTCGACGTTTACGCCAACTCGGCCTTTCTCTTCGGAAAATTGGAGATTACATCCTTCCGCATTGCCCGATTCAGTATTTGGAATGCAATTCTCTCGCGAACTATGCCGGATTCCGTGCTGTTACGAGATGCCTATTACGCCCTCGCCTCCGTGAAGCCGAGGAGCTCGCTGGAGAATATTTTAGAATATTTTAGCGGGTTTCACAGCGTTAAACCGACGGCGCGCCAGATGCTGCGTGACTGTACTCCTCTTTTTCTCTTCCTCCTCGCGAGAGGGGAACGGGAAGAACGAAAGGGCAATCCGCGTTATGTGCATACGCGATCGAGATGGCGGAAACATACCTCTCTCGATACTCGCCGGCGGTATACTTTAGAAATCGGAATGGAATTCGAGAGTCGACAGACGATTCTCTCTGCGCGACAGGCGACGCACGTTCCCGTGAAATTCCGACGGGTCTTCCGTGCCAACATCGCGACGTGAATGAGACGTAAGCCGACTTTAAACGCGCATTTTCCAACACACCTGCTTCATACCGTTAAAAAAAGGGATTTATATTTATATATATACATATAGAATTATATTTGGATCTTATACGGAGTGTGTGAAAAGGTACAGTTAAGCCTTCGATAAAATTGAAAGGTCCTCGATAGCGATTAAATCTCGTTGTTGATGTAGTTTTCATTAAAGCAGACATTTTTTCAAAGAAAAATCTCCTTGCATTGCAACTCCTTGGGTGCGGTTTCCGCGTTAAACACTGAACCTGCAGCATCTCTGCCTTTAGCATTTAATAAATTATATTTTTACCAAGAAACGGGGATTCTTTTGAGGCTTGCACGTTTCTTTCGCAGAAAGGACGGACGTTCGCTTTGACACAAATCGAAATTGCGTTTCAATAGTTGAGAAACAAATCGAAACGCGCTGCGTGTCAGTGCTGAGGCCCGCAACCGCCGTGAAGGGGCATGAAAACTTGGGAACACTCTCGGGGGATGTTTATACGAACTCCGCGGAGGGTTTACTCTTCTTCCTTTGATTTCTGGATTTTACAGCTCCGCTGGGCACGGAGGGCACGGACTACAGCTCGTAATTTACTTATAGCGAGAGTATTTTAGGTTTCCTCCCACTTCACGCATTGCTAAAGTTATGTACAAATTTAACGGCAGCAAAGTGATTTACGTTTTTAACGTCGCTTCCTTTTCAGGACTTCGTTCCTAATCAGATTACCGTTTTTGGAATTGATTTCTCTCGTTGTCGTTCGATTACGCGGATAAATTATACCGATTGAGAGCTTGCACGAAAACGAACGGTCTTAATTAAAATATTCAAATGCATTCATATATTAATCTCGAATAAAATTTTAGAAAACAACTCGATTTAGTGCTCAATCGCTTATTATTTATATCAGATAAATATTGTTTTTTTTTTTTGGTAAGTTGATTTTACGGAAGAGATAACTGACGGCAAATTTATCCAGACTAAATATAAAATAAATAAATTTATCGAAAATAAATATAAAATAATAAATATGTGTGGAGATAAATATATGAATATACTGACTGAATGTCAATAATGTATCAATCACACGCGTTACAGTAGAATACAAAAAAAAAAGCTGCTTCGATTTGATGAAAATCTGAAAAAGTCGGATCCGAAGTCCTGAGATGTTTCCGTCGAGTTTGCGAGATTGATATGTTTATTTATCGCCTTTCGCTCCATCGACCGATCGCTCGCTGGCGAGATTTTTGTTCTGGACGATACAAAAGTTGCAAAATCTAAGGCCACTTATGCAAAACTCCCTGTCACGAACCGCATATAACCTCGGCGGATCCTGCGCGTCGTCGTCGACCATGAATAAAAGATGAATTCATGCGCGTCTTGTGTACTACAGAAATACAGAAACAAGAAACAAGGCTGCCCCAGGCTTCTTTATGCCGCAGCCAGGGCCAAGAGAAACAAAAAAAAACGCCTCGCTATCGCGGGTGGTAAAAGGGCGGGGGTTGAAGAAAGGGGGGGGAGCAAGAAGTGCATTACATCTTGTCTACGTAACTGCCGTCGTACGGAAGTTTATCTTTTCCGCGGCGAAGTAACGCGTCGTGTATTCACAGTGATAACCAGATACAGGCGTCGTAACATTTGTTCAAACGACGAATAAACGGCGGCTGTATCCATCTGAATGTCGTCGATGACAGAAATAGCACGTAGTAATGACTGGCAAATGAATTTAAAGAACGAATCGATTCCTGAATTGCGACCCACATCGAGTCGCTCTCCAAAAGTCAATCGGTGCAGTATCACTGGAAACATTTATTATACAAGCATTGAATAATTCAGTGCTGTACATATAACTGTGAATATTCACTGTTGATAATCCACTGATTAACTTTTACAGAGCGCTTTCAATTTAATCTGATAATCACGCTGAATTATTATTACATTCTTATACACGGAGAGAATGTTCGTTTAAAATTTACCCTGAAAATCATGTAATCGTGGGACAACACGGTACTTCGAAGAACTTTATGAGTTTTTTGAAACGTTACCATACATTTGAGGTACTAGTAAAGAGTATAATAAAATTTCGAAGAACTCTTATAAAATTCGTCAAAATGCCATGTTGTCCTACGGTTACATGATTCTCAGATAAATTTTAAGAGAAAATTCTTTCCGTGTACGCGTTATAAATTGACGATAACAGCACTGAGCATAAATAGTCGACAATCCTGTAAATATTAACCCAGGGTCTATAAAATATAATATCGTTAGATATATTTATACTACGAATCCTTCCATTAAATGTTTTTATTTCGCAGATATCTTTTAACAGCAAGAACTTTCTCAAAATATTCCCTTCCGTACATTTCTATACCCGTTATTTTAAGGACGAGGCACAGATCGGTACAAATTCCCGCGCGTATTTTCCCCGCTAATAAGATATCTTATTACCGCTTATAAATTATTGGTAGACTTCTTTTCCTGTTTTATCAATGTGCTCCGGGATTCTTCAATTTAAAGCATCATTTATCTTTCCCGGGAATGCGCCGAAAAAGTTTCGCGTAAAAGTTGAGCGGCGGAAATATTCAGAGCCGTTTTTGCACCTAGGTTCTTATTCCCCGTATTCTCCCAAGTATCCGGTGTTATTTTAAATCCCGTGGAAAACTCCGGAGAGATATCAAACGTTTCTTTTTACGGCAGTCAGCGCGTATATATTTCGGAGAAATTTTCGCTCTAACGTAATTGAGAGCCGGGGAAGTCGTGAGTTACCCGATGGTACCGGCTGTTGAGAAGCACAATAGGCAATTTGCTTCGTCGCGGAAGGATCTGCGATCGTTTCTCCGGATGGAACCTGCGAGAACCGGACGTCTCAAGTATGCTTTCCGCGCGGTAATTAATCAATCATTATTCCCGCGGGTGGCTGATTCATGCACGAGACGCTGATTCATGCAAAGCGCTCGATCCTGCGACTTTGACTCGCCGTTACACGACTGTGCGTACAACGGGATCAACTTATTCCGCCAAGACCCTACTCGTATCGGGCGTAACGCGTGCTTATCTCCTGCAGAAATACGTTTGCGCGGTAACGTAACGTGTGGGTATATAATGGAAACCGCCGGCCGGAAAGATCACCTGCCCAGCTGCGGTGCCACTAGGGCGAGAACGTTGACCTACGGTAAATCACGCGATAAATGCCAAACCGCTGGGCGGTAAAGGACGCGCGGCTACCGCCCAAGTGTTACGAAGGAATCGACGCCGCGACGTTTTGTACCACGTACTCTCCTTTCAACGTTATCGCCGACGAAGAAAATGAATATGCGCGGGTTACTGCCGGAGCGGAGTGCTTCCTCGAGGTACGTCCTCGGCCACGATGAATCGTGGGATAAGACGGGCGAGGGTATAATGGAGGATATCCGGATGGTGAGATACGAGGGATAAAGTGCGGCGGAGTAGAGCTCCCTCCCTTTGAGGGCGTAGATGGAGCGAATGAGAGATCGGCGGGGTGGGGAATTACCGGAAATGAAAAGATTCGAGCGATGAATTCCTTCGTAGACATATTGAAACACTAAATTCCTGCCCCTAAAGTATCCACCTTCCCGCCTCGTCGTTTGTAAAATTATACCCGCTTTTTCCCCTACTTTGCGGGGATAACGCGAGTTTCTTTTTGCTGGTTCGAGGGGAGACACATCAGCGGGGCGGGCGGATTTAAGGGCTCGTTCCCTCGGATTCGCTGCCGCAAAGCTCTCGCTTCATTCGATTCCCGTGTGTGCGTGTGATATAATTAGTTTTATGTCGAATCGAGAAAATACGTTTCCGAAGCGTCCCTCGGTGTGCAAACTGAATAAAATGTATCGCGGTAAAACGCGATTGATAATCACAAATAGATAGATCGGTCAGATTGGATGGCACGGACGCGGAATCGATATCACGGAAATGATGAAAAATAAATTAAGCGTTTTAATGCTTTTACATGAATATACATGGAACATCCATTTACAGAGCTAATGTAACGTAAACGTATTATATGTGTTATATTATTTAGCGAGAGCTGCAATTTCTTACAAAACTCGATATTTTTCGCTGAACGAAATGTAATTGTACAGCGTGTGTGTTGCGTTCATTTATTGAATCGCAAGGTCAATAGTTCGATTAAATTCATTTAAAGTGTCGGACTCAAATTGCTACCGAAAGCATCGCGTGCAGAAATCCTCTGTGCGATTGGCTAACGTCAATCACTCCTAAAATGATAACATCAATATTTGGTTAAATATAAAGTAACAGATACAGTGATTGAGCGATGCACGGAGCAATCGACTAATACACTTTCGCATCACAATACATCAAAATCGACATATCGATTATAATTGTTTTCAAACTAAACCACGATAGTGTATTCTCGATAGCGCGCGCTCTCTCTCTTGTTAAACTATAATCAATGCGCAAACTCACTGTCACTTTAAGCTCGCAACGAAATTGATTTTTATTGTTGCGAGCGACAAAAGCCCGCGGTGAGTGCAACTTTCTGCAAAAGCTGTCTTTGAATGACCGTATCCATTCGCGAGAAAAATCAATAATTAAAAGTGAACAATGTAGTATACGTTTCCTAAATGTCCAGTATTTCTGGTAACTTGAGCTCGAATAAAAATCGTTTGAATACTTTGCTCGGAAAAAAAGGAAGGCATATATTTTATGAATATTTGTATTCCAAAACGACAGTTTGCGCTTTTGTCGTATTTATGTGAAAATATGTCATTTCGAAAATTAAATTGTAACGTTTCTGTAAAGAGAAAACGTATTATTTTTAGTAGCGATCGCTATGCAAGGTTTATAAGTGAATTTCCCGAACTACAACTGGTAATCGTGTTTAATATTGCCAAAGGGGAGTCAGTTTCACCTCCAGTTTCTCCTCGATCTTGTGAGTAATACCATTGCTGCACAGCATTTAAGTTTCCGAGGTTGTGACGCGTACAGAGTGCGGCTGTGTAGCGGTTGGCTTGATTCCCGCGCGGGGCGGATAGGTGCGGGAACTTTCCTCATTACAAGAATACTTTTAAAACGGTTCGTCTGATAAACGAATGAACTTTCGGTGTTCCTTATCGGCAATTCCGATACTTGCTATCGAGCAAGAGTTGAAAGCGATCGCGGGAGTGCAAGTAGCGGTGGGACGGCGGCCTTTAATTTCCTTCCTGCCGTTACCGCGGCTTCCGTTGCGAGTGGAAATATTCTTATCGTTTTCAAAATTACTCTCCTTTCGTAATCGACAAGTATTTTCAAAGCGATCGATTCATTATTTCACTTAACACGCGCCTCGATCACCGTAATCCCGTAACATCGTGCGTTTTCGTTTAATCGCAGCTCCCTGCCATTCGCTCTCGCGCGGTGTCTGGTATGTAACGGCACGGGTTTCCGATCGCGGATGGCAATTTTCGGCCGACGGATAAAGAATGTGTCGGCACGAGTCGCTTGGCATGCTGTAATCGGGGTATTTCCCAATTAAGCTCCCACGCGTCCCAGCAGGGCGACGTCAGCCTCGGCTTGTGTGCACTCGCCGCGCGTGTAGATACCATTTACTCGCTGCTGTACAAAGTCTTTCCCCGCTTAGGCCAGCGGCAATCCCCAAACGGTCTCGGCTTAATAGCTTCCCGCGGGAATTTCGAGGCCATCGGTTACCTAACCCGCGTCTAACAAGACTGATGATGATGATCGAGTCAGGCAAGACAACGTAAGAGGAAATTAAGTACGGACGAGGCCCCGACGCGGGTCGGACATGCTACTCCAATTTGCATTTCGTTCCAAGTTTTAATTGGTTTTAATCCTTTGGTGGGCTACACCCGCTTCTCCCTCGCCTCGTACAAACTTTTAACCCTTTCCGCTGGAAAGCCAAATAGGCCCGCCGCGCGCACAGACTTGAACAGTTTCACTCCGCCGGCGCCAAATATACCGCAATATCTTTTCGTACGTTCGAGCTAAAAATAATTAGGAGTGCTGCAACCTGCAATTTCTCAGGTAATTTAGACGTCGGGAATCTAGATCGAGTGTTATCTCCGACGTGTAATATATGTTGTAATGTGCAGCTTCGCTTGAATCAGCCTCGCTTGAAAGCTTCATCGCGACTGGGTCGCTTTGACCTCTTAATGAGCGTTTCTAGGGAACTCCCTTGGTGGGCGACGCAAGTATCTTAAGCAATGAAGTTCACGTGCTCGGCGGCAAGACGGGGACCTCGTTCGTTCTAACAATCCGTACGTGTCTGTATAACCGTATCTGAAGTTAGTTGAAACCGAAAGACGGACGTCGGAGGGATTTGGGATCTTTGTCCTTCCGACTGCTCGCGAAGACACTGCGAAGTTCTCGTAACTTCGCGCCGATTGAAGCAAACTCTACTACTCGATAACTCTCTCCAGTCAAAGACTAGCGACGTGCAGGCAAACACACACACGTACACGCATACGCACGTACACGTGCGCCGTAGATAGGTCCTTTTCGTGGTGGGATTCAGGATTACAGCGAGCACTCTGGATTACTGGGTTTGGCGCTACCAGAAATGTCATATCCTTGGGAATTGGTTTCCCCGGGATGTATTACGTGGAATCGGCCTAATTATGTTTCTGCCTGGAAGTACTAATACGGCGGAGTTCGCCCCGACTAGGGATTTGGATATAAAAAAAAAAGATTGGCTCGGCAACGCGACGTGTCTGATCTGCCGGATCGAAATTTAGGAGAAGGTATTATACCGAGGAACCCCTTAATTGGAAATAATTAAGTTTCACCAGATCCGTTATTATGTTTAGGAAACGTAGTGGCTTTATTATTATTTAAGTATGTCTCCGACAAATGGGAAAATGCTCTGAGCTTTGTACTTAGTATATTAATAATCATTTATGGCCAAAGAATTCTTCACGCTTGTTTGATATTTTATAAAAATGCATTTTCATAAAAATGATTCGAAACAAGCGTCGTACAAATCTTGCGACAAATGTGATATGAAGCCAATTTTATGGTGACATGCTATATTTGAATGAGGCGATAAAACGTATACGCGTAAAGAACAATAGCAGATTTGTATATCTATGACACATGATAAATATCGAATAAGAGAAAAATGTGTGAGTAACGTAAAAAGTATTTTAAGATCTTCTTTCAAGATATCCTTATCTTCTATACAAGTTTTAAATAAAAAATTTTTTTGAGAATACATAAGTGTATTAACATTAAAAAGGCTTTCCACTGCAATAATCTGTAAATCAATCTCTCGTACACCTCTATTTTATCTTTGAATGATTTAATAGATGCGGATTTACATGAAGGATTAAATAAATCGATTTGCATCGCGGTTGCGCCCAAATGTGGCTCAGAATTTATGATATCGCTGCATAATTAAAATATCGTGTGATGTAGCCGCTATTCGATATTGAGCATAGTTTTGTGGTTTGTTCACCGGGGAACGAAAATTACCTTGAAATTAGGGTACTCTAATGGCAGTGATAATTGATATTCGATGCGTGTGGAGGCTTCTCTCTCGCATTGCCTGATTTATGCTGTTTCCTATACATATATGGTTACTATAAATAACCTAAATGCTTTCGATTATTGTGTCACATAGACGGTTTCTGTTATTCAGATCCGGTAATCGTAATTATTTAATTTTTTTTTGTTATAGATCACATGGGTGAGACGGAGGGACAGACAATTGTTAACAGTTGGTACCAGCACACATTCCATTGACAAGAGATTTGTCGTCAGGCACACAAGTACCGATTGGCAACTCACAATACGCACCGTAACTTTGGACGATGCCGGCATCTATGAATGTCAGGTAATTTGGCAAATTTTTTTATATCTCAACGATATTTTTAATTGTCAGAATATTTAACCATAAAGTTATACAATCTTGATTTATAGTCTAAGTTTTGTTCGTTCAATTGACATATTCGTTTGTGACTCGGTATAACATATGTAAGTAGAATAAAAAAATTTCGCGACCTCTTTTTCTTCTGTTTGCTTATATTTATACAAAAGTCACACATGTATAATCTACTTTGTGCTGTTTAATATCGACCGATTAGTTCTTGCTCTAGTTTTTGTAGAACGCGTTACATGAGTTAAAGTTTCAGTACGATTCGAACATTTTTAGCTTTATGTAAATTGAGGAATTTTTAATTGTTTACGTTTCCGTGACACTTGGTTAAAGATTTTGTACGTTTAAAATGTCAGACGAAATGCCAAAGTGGCCGGTCACGGGTAGTATTTCAGTCTTAGTGATTAGTCACGGCTTTAGCCTCAGCTGGATTCTCTACAGGGCAATCAACATTGATTTGATAATACAATTTATAGTTTATATTACAACGTAATGCGTGGTTTATTGTAATTTGAAACTGATTATTGTGCGGAATATGTTTAAATTACGGTTTCTCGAGTTTTTAATATCATTTTGCATAATATCGTGTAATACATAAAATTAATATAAAATCGTTCGTTATTATATTATCCCAACTACTGTATAATCGCGTTTGTGTGATTTTATGCCTAAATACGTTTGTAAAACACACTGTGTAAAAAAGACACGATTTCCTTCGTTACAGCAATAAATAGAATTACGGTAATAAATAGGTTGACGACGAGTTTTAGCAACTTTCTAATTTTACCTTGTAAATGCTCTTTCAAATTCGCGTCTTACGAAAAATTAAAAGTATCGCCATGCTACAATTGCAGGTGACATCGCATCCGGTGCAGCAAAACTTCGCTCGTCTCAAGATTACGGAGGCATATTCGATAATACCAGGTGCGCCTGATCTGCACGTGAAGCAAGGCTCGAGCCTCCGTTTGGAATGCCAACTTATGGCTGCCACGGAAAGGCCGCTTTACGTCTTTTGGTATCGTCAGGGTCGTATGATAAATTACGACGAGGAGCCCGGCGTTGACGTCAAGCTAATGTCGAACGGCTCCATTCTGTTGGTGAACAAAACGAAGCTTTCGCACGAAGGCAACTATACATGCGTACCTAGCAATGCCAAATCGGCGTCTGTCATGGTCCACGTGATCGAAGGTAAGAAACACGAAGCGATATTCGCATTAGTTTCAACTAAGTTTAGCTTCGTAATTGATGTTAACTGAGGGAAATTACTGAACGCGAAATTAATCCAGTAACATATTACCGCGTGTTGTGGATATCGTAAGATAAATTATCTATCGTAAGATTATCACATTTATTCGACAGAGTATATCGTAACAATAAAATATCGCGATTAGAATTTTTATTTAATAAAACAAATATCAACATTTATTTAAGCTTCAAATTTTCGCAATTTTAAAACACTTGTCTTTCAGCATAACAGAGATTGTATATTTCATTAAAATATCATCTAATGCTACAGAAATATCTTTCACGAATTGCGTAACAGACATAAATCAGAGACTAAAGAATTGAAGCTATATTTCTAAACAAGTACAAATCTTTAGATGTCTCATTCTCTTTCATGTTCTTGGTGGGATGGCAAAATTTTGTGAGCATTTGCTTATTGGCCGTATACAAGTAGTCAGCAAATAGTTTGTATTTATACATTGAAAAATCTAATACTATGACGTTCGGTGCTTATATGTATGCATATATATTGCAAGCACCGAAAGACACCCTTACTACAATACATTTTCTCAATGTGCAAGTACCAACCACCTGCTGACCACCTGCATACGACCAGTAAGCAAATACAATGTTTTGCTTCTCGCGAAAATAAAAGAGACCAAGTACAAAAAATATATATGAATATCATAAATTGCTACGAACGTATTGCGAAATTTTATCATATTTTATCATAAGAACGTTCATGGGAAACGAAACGTTAAGTTAAAATAGTGCCATGCAAAATTATTTATCGAACAATCCACTTTTTATGGACAATATAATTTAGAGCGTAACGTAAGTACGAAAGTAGATTATTTATTTTTATATTTAATGCACAATGCAAATGTTGCGCGGTTCCAGCAATATATCACATGTCGGCACACGTCAAGGAATCTTTGGCGTTTCCCGGTGATTAAATTTCATTAGCTTTCCTCTGAATTCGCTATTGTATGGCAATGCTGAATCATGGATTGCAGCGATGCGATCGCTAAAGGTCCGCTTTTAGCGAGGTTTCCACGGCGCGAGTAGCGGTTTGCGGATTGTGTCAGTAGGCCGAATTCGCGGATTAAAACGCAATGGTAATTGACTCGCTCCAGTTACGCTGGAAGAAGGGATCAGCCGCCGATCGGTCGGGAGTAACTTCCACGAAACTTGAATATTCATTAGAGTAAGTGCCGAACAATTAAACGGCTCGTAAGGAGCTCGTTACGATCGGATTTAGCAGCTCTCGCAGATGCATTCATCCCACAATCCTGCATAGTTCGCCTACGATAACAGAAGGACGCTTCAAAATTGCACGGCCGTCCCTCTAACGACGAAACTTTTACAAAAACCCTCGAGTTTGTTCCGCGAAGACGAAGTTCGAACGCAATTTTTCGAAAGTACGGTGTATAACTTCGGGCAGGCTTTACTTACACCTTAACGCGCTTAGTAACTACGTAACAACGCGATAGTGTCCGTGGGGCATTATCAAACTTATCTATTATTTCCTCCTTATACAAGGCAATACCTTTCTCCCTCACACGATTTCAGTTTAATTTTTATTTCCTTACTCGTACCGCGACATGGCCTCGGCATCGTCAGTCGTCAAAAGTTTTTCCACGGCATTAGTATAGATTATATTAAACCTCTTTGCATTAAACTTTCCTTGTTCAGGGTGCACTTTTCTTATAAAAAATAATAAGGGAAACAATATTAGGTTGTAAGGAAATGCAGCAACTAAAGTTTGAAAAGTTCTCTAAATCAGATAATGTTAAAGCGTTACATTCTACGTCCCTTAAAGCGTTACTACTATAGTCAGATTAATTATTTTGGGAATTACAAATGCACACTCGAATCCAACTTTAAATATTCTATTTTTATAAGTAACGGGGTAAAAGTAGACATACCGAGATTACCGTAGATTTTACAAAATATTTTGAAAGCCTTGCCGAGACTTTTTGCGCCTAGCGATTTGTTGTAAACTACGACGTGAGTGGAGAATTACGAGAAATGGGCAGTGTACTTGCTAAAGTGTTTTAGAATTAAATTTTAGCATTCTAAGGGGCAACTTACTTTGAGGGATTTTAAAGCGGCGTGAAAAGAGAGAACCACTTTGGAAAACTCAAGAGGTTCGACAGATATTCATCCACTGTTTGCCATGTCTCCGTTGATGCCGAAGCACGTGACAACCAGGGAGCGTCACGCACGTGACCAGATTGTCGAGAGGCATTTTCTACAGGGAGAAAATGTGAAATGATCCGCGTTTCATCTTATATCTCAACTAGGAACGTTGGACGACACGAGATCATTTAAAACGCTGTTCCTGGTCTCGGGGGAAGACTTTGTCGCTCCGTATGGGAAGAATACTTTCTTCGCTTTTCCTCAGACGTGAACTTCTGCTCCAGTTTACACATGTACATTCTAACAGTATCTCCTGTTATCGATAAATAAGTAATAAAGACAGAACAGTGGCAAGGAATATTCTTCGTTTATTGCCGTTGATCTAATTTATATATTAGTTTTATTCGCGAATATCTATTACTTTTCGAATTTGCATGTCTGAAGGGAATCTGTTGTCTCATATTTTGTTTTTAAAGTCAAGTTACTGCGGTTAGAAGGAATAACGATTTGCATAAGAATTATATTGAAATTTCTCGTGGGATATGTGCTTCTAAGGAATAATAACATGTTGAATCGCGTATCGCAAATATTACTTGAGATCGTGTGCGGGAAACAAATGCTAATAAGATTCCCGCAAACTTTTCAGCGCATTCCTAAATAAATCGTCTCCGACTTGTAGGAAAAATATGATAAATTTTTGTTGGTCATAAGCGGTCCTGCGGACGGGGACGCAAGTGTGTCGTAGCTCCGTTTCAAGCGTCTTACCGTGTACAATCCTGAGTCCCTCGACGAGCGAGTAATCTAAAATTAAACAACCCGCCAGGACCTTGTATCCGCGCTACTCCTTTCCGCCATATGAAACGCAGCTTTCTAATCTCATTGCAGAGGAGGAGAAGCCAGCGGCGATGCACGGGGGCGACAGACGGAACCTCAGCCCGGCAATTTTGGCGAGCAACTTTCTCGTCTCCCTCCTGGCGGCCGTCAGCTGGAGGATACCGAGTTTCACGAGCCTTTACCCCACGTGAATTACCGCCGTCCCGGCGGCGTCCTTCGGTCCGTGTGTCCCCCGCGACCTGACGGCGGGCCCGGCGGGGAAACGAGTTCCCGAAGTCGTTGTCCCGCTGCCTGGTGTCGGCACAAGCCCCGCTCATTATTCCCGAGCCGGGAAGAAACTCCGGTGCCGGGGATGATTGTGCGCGTGATACCGCGAACTCGACGAATACCTCGGTTCACTTTACGTGTGTCTCTTTTGCGTATACTAGATAGACGCTAATCGGGGGTTGACAGCCGTGATACCCACGTGCTCGGTGTGCTCGTCCTGTGTAGCTCAAGGACAAGAGAGTCGCCGGAGAGTCCGTTTGCCTCGGTACGCTGTGCGCACCTATGAAGCCGCTCTTCGATCCTTTCGCACCTTATCTTCCACCCTGGCCCGTTCGCGCGCGAGTGCCGTGTAAATGTGCTTACCGGGACGACTGTACTCTGTTTCGGAATTGAGCTTGCGATTTACCGTAGGATACGTTTTAATCTTAAATTCTCGCGTAATCTATGCGTTTCGTTGCGCGCGACGTTACAGTCCAAGCCCTCCTGTCCACGGTGAGAAGTCAGATTTCAGCATGTAAATACGAACGCGATATATCTTGTTAGTACACGGAGAGAATTTTCTCTTAAAGTTTATCCTGAAAATCATGTAATCGTGGGATGACAAGGCGTTTTCAAGACTTTTATGGGAGTTTTTTGAATTTTTACCATGCAGTTTATTAGTAAAAAGTATGGTGAAATTTAAAAAAACTCGTACAATTCTTCAAAATGCCACGTTGTCCCACAATTACATGATTTTCAGGATAAATTTTAAGAGAAAATTCTCTCCGTGTATTTAGAGATTCTGTCGTGATAATAAATCGTACAAAGCAATCATACTTGAAAAATAAAAGTCTTGAGAATTGTGAAAGGTCAGTGATTTGGTTCAATATGTTGTGTCCGGAAGTGACGATAAATTGAAAATCTCACCATGTGGACGTAATATCAGATATGCCACGTTAGATTTCGCGATGAATTTATCGTGAGTGTATCTCCATTTTGGTAATATGTTCTCTTTTTATCATCGTTTAGGCTGTGCTGTATAATTTTCCCGCGACAAAATTGCTGTAACCGCGCGAATCGCAATGAGACCAGATTATGGAACTATGGTACTAAGGTACGTCATAAGATATGCATTGGTGAAAAAAGTCGCGTAAGCGGAAAGGGAGCCCCGATTTGTTTGGACAGGAAACTCGGTTTCTCGCAGGAAATTTGTTTCCCAATGGGAGCCTTTCCGCTCGATATGCGGCTCGTTGATATCTTTCGGTGTGCGTGATCGGTGAGTCGTTTTCTTCGTACGTGCATTCTACATATATACATATATATATATACGTATATATTCGTTACGTACAGACAAATGTACACGGCGAGAGCTCGATTTATCGTTCTTCCAATTAATCGCGGTGTATTCATATTTTCGAATCCCAAAGTGA
The DNA here is from genome assembly GCF_000949405.1 of Vollenhovia emeryi. Classification (NCBI taxonomy): domain Eukaryota; kingdom Metazoa; phylum Arthropoda; class Insecta; order Hymenoptera; family Formicidae; genus Vollenhovia; species Vollenhovia emeryi. Next base: position 917,689 of record NW_011967215.1, on the reverse strand, counting down.
TTTGTATCGCTTATCGTTTGCCGCATTCATTGATTGCATATGTTTTTGTTTGGCCCAAACATCCCTTTCGATAGCATTTGATCGAGCTTTCACCGTACATACGACACGTTATTGCATAACGTAGAGGTTGCTGCGAAAATTCTATTTGTCGTGACCAGCATGGCAAGGCTATTAATAATGACGAATTTTACTCTTCGATTAAATCGCTTAGTCCGCTACCATGAGGCCTCTTTTATTTTCCGAATCAAATTCAACGGGAAACAAATATATCTGAAACATGCTCTAACAGACAAATAAACACGGATTTAAAAAATAAAATGTTATTGGTTTGAAGATAAAAAAATATTGTGCCGACGTGCAATGATAAAAATATATTTCGAAAGTGCAAAGGCTGTAAATTCCGCCCTAGAGGGTAATCGTGTTATTTTTTGCCAGTAGCAAAGAGTTTAAGTAAATCTTTCTTCGAACTGGTGTACGTTTCTTCGAAATCGCGACGAGATAAGACAAGCAGATTTCTCGCGACAACTTGATTACGCGAACCCGAGGTGGATGAGCGACGTTCTCTTTGCGCTGTAGAAGCCTTACCTCAATTCCCGTCGACTCTTGCAGTGCCACATCGTCGCTGCGCGAAAAAAAGTTCTTTCTCCACACCTCGCGATTCTCCGGGTAGGTATACACTGAAGTATCCCCGCTGTTTGTTCGCCCACAGTGTATACCTATCTTTAAATAAATGATAAATGCAAACTCAACTGAACGAATGTCCGATATGAATATAAAGAAGAAAATGAGGAGACGCGGCGAACGTGAGAGGGCGAGTGTTTGCTCTCTGTTCATTCGCTCGTTCGTTTTCTTTTTCGTTCCTCTTCTAGTGTACACCCACTTTCATACGTCCTCAAGATTGATGAATAATCGCTCCCTCGAATGGCGCGCGTCACGCGAGCGATGCGACTGATCGAATCTTTCGAGACGCAAAATACACTCCTTCTTTAATTATTTTAACGATTTATAACATTATTCTATCGACGATTGCAATTTTTCCAATCGAGTCAAGCTCGGTTCCTCATTTAATTGAAATAGCGAATATAACGCAAATAAACCGAAAACCCAGAAGACAGGATTTATAATGCGCTTAAAAGACATCTTCTTTGTGTCCTTTAGACCTTTTTTTCCTTCGGACATCGGGCATTTAGCGCCAAATTTTGGAGTATAAAGCAATGAAAGTGAAAAGAAAGAGGTGACGAAGGAGTGTAAGTACTTTGGAAAGATTTTCGCGACTATGGTCTGGTGTTTCGCGAATGCGTCGCGAAAGCTCGATACGCCGATTTCGCGGCTCTTCTGCGATGGGAAATGCGATGAGCGGTCACGGTCTCCAGCCATACATCGAGTTTTATGCGCGGCACGCACGACACGCGGTGACGCAGCCGCTCATCAACGTTATTTATCTGAATACGTGGAATCAATGTAAATACTAAACATTCTAACTACGCATTCAATAAAACATTAATCGTGACTATACGAATATAATGAATTTATTCCCCAGATCTTGAAAAATATCCTCGTTCATTGCTTTGAATCAAATTCAATGTAATTTCGATATGAATTTTTATTAACACTTATCAAACAGTTTTTAGAGTACACGATGTAAAAATGTGGAAGCGATAGTAAGATTATATAAAAAATTTTATAATATGACTAAGATAATTGCGCGCCATAAAATTTCTAATAATTTCTTTTAAGTCTTATTACGAAGTAAAAATATTTGAGATAACTTTTCTTTCTAAGAAGATTATCCTTAAGTGTGTATGTACATGTGTACGTGAAGCTTTTACATTTTTGTAATATTATACATAATATTTCTTATTTCTTTAAATATTCTAGTAATTTTTGTGTTTAAGGTTGCTAACAATTTGCAATATTATTTTCCTTTTTATGTATTTAATTAATAAAGAGATGCAAATATATATAAATTATATGATTCTATATAAAATGTATAATGATGTAATCGGCTTATCGGCATAATTCTGTCTTTTATATTTTACATATATACTAAATTTAATAAATATATTTTTCCGGACAGAAGCAACGAAGACCTACTTTCACAGGGCAAAAAGCAAGAGTAATTTAGTGTATAATTCACGTTAACGTTCATTGGCTTCTCGACGACAGCTTTATGATGCAGGTAAGAGAAAAACGCAGTTTCACCGCATGTTTTTGCAGACCACTTAACATTTCTCTCCACAGAAAATGGAATCTCAATGGCGGATTATTATTACTCGCGTCGTGACTCGCACGCAATCTATTACAATCTATTACCACTTATTTTGCGTGAACACGTATGTTCGCGTGTTTATTCTCTTTAATCATTCGTATAACAGCAAAATTACGAATTCCTATCACGTTTAAGTTAAACTCTTAACTGTTACAAATTCCAATATTTTTGCTAGTCTGGATTTTATTTGTTAATTCTATATTTTAATTTGTAATATTAAATATTACTACACGTAACTCGGTGGTAAAAATTATGGTAAAATTATACTATAACTATTATAATCATCGTTATAACTGTTCTACGATAATAGAAGTTAAAGTAGATTTGCATGCTTTTAAACAGTAAATGCATTTTAGTGAGTTTCAGGTAGAACCTCATTTGAGGGAACCTGGAACTTCTTAAATGAACATTATATAAACGATAGTAATGCAATTATTTAAAAGAGAAATTAATTGAATTAGCATTCTTTGTGATTTTATTTTACTTGCATGCAAACTATTTGGTATATGTTACAAATATACAGGGTGCTCCGCAACATATTGAAGACCGGTTATGGGAAGGTAGAGGGGACTAAGACAAACAGAAAAGTCCTGTACTATTTTGCGCTTGGACGAATAGTTATCGAGATACTGAATTTTAAAAATCACCGTATTAGTCCAACCCACTTATATCGATACGTTCCGTGTGATAAATTTGGAAAATTTTTATGACATGATGTAATAATCTAAAGTTGACACATTTTTTTATTATCTATCTTTTATCTTAATAACAAAACGATGGAGGAGCCAGAAGTATTTATAAAAGTTTGCATTTTGCTTAGCATTCAATTCACTTTTATTAACTTACTATTTATCTGTTATGCTATACAGGGTGTCGGATTCGATTTGGACGACTCCAAAGATTGTAGTAGATTGGATCAAACTGAGAAGAAAAGTTATATACCATTTTACAAAATCCGTAATTATTATCGCGTAATTAAGAAAAACGTCTGAGCCAATAAGTGCACGGAGGAGCAGAAGGCCGGACTCGGCAGACATGCAAAATGGTGTATTTGTTGACATCTCTCAAGATCCGATAGCGAGAGGTGGAGTCACGCATCGATCGATGAGAGACGGCGGCGAGCGGGCAGCGGTGAGCGACATATGACACCGCAGCTAAAAAGTTTTTCTGGTGGTAGGAGAATAATACACCATTTTGCATGTCTGCCGAGTCCGGCCTTCAGCTCCTACGTGCACTTATTGGCTCAGACGTTTTTCTTAATTACGCGATAATAATTACGGATTTTGTAAAATGGTATGCTCGTATAACTTTTCTTCTCAGTTTGATCCAATCTACTATAATGTTTGGAGTGGTCCAAATCGAATCCGACACCCTGTATAACTGTTTTATTATATTTTTACAAAGATGCGATATGGTTTTAAGATTAAACTGCCCGAACAATATAAAGTATTTGTCAGCTATCAACTTGCAGTAATCACGTTGAATTCAAAAGCGAAAAACGAACAATGGCGTATGCAACGTGAAACGGAATAATCGCGGTGAGTCTTTTGTCACAGCGATAAACCGCACATCTACTGGGAACACCTGAAATCTTCGAAATGCGAATCCTGTCTCGATCTCGATTCCGATTTACACCCGTCGTAAAAAAGAAATTCGCTTAATTGTGCATTCGACAGAGATAGCTGAATAAAGTTGAGGTTAAAAACATTTGACCCAGACATATTACAATTCTTTCATAACAGGGTAAAAAAAACACTAATAATCTTCAATAAAATTCCACTTTTGTTGAATACAGTACGGCGTTCAGTTAATGTAATAAGAAATCAGTTAGACGGCGATAGCAGGTAATAATGAAATTTCAAATTATCGGAAAGAAACAATGAATATACGGTCTTTCGGACTATGTAAGTGGAACGTTTCAAGTCTGGGCTTGCAATTAACGTAATAGAAACTTAAATTAAAAGAGGGCGCTAATAAGTCTGGCGTATAATACATTTAGAGCCTTAAATAAATTTCTCTGAATATCAATTTAGTAAGATTTCTTTTGTCGCTCTTCATAATTTTCTCAGATCTTGTTAAACGCGTATTTTCTTTTTAAATTGCTACTTCTGTAATATAATATATCTTGGAGTTTATTATAAAGCGGTATGATTTACGAGTTTAACGTGTGTTAAATAATTAAATTAACGGGTTTAGAAATTCTTTAATAGCTGCAGTTTTCAAATTAAAGTATTGTAATAGCTACAGATTATTTTGCACAATACTTTGTTGTTCGAAGTAGTTAATGCATATCTAGATATGCGAGAGCATTTGAAAAATTGCTGATTATACACATGACTGTATCTATGTCACACATGCATAAGTACTTATATTTAAATTCCACATACTAATATCGCTATAGAGCGCAATATTCGTGCTTGGTCGCGACGTCTCTCGTTTTTATTATTTCGCCTGATATTTCGGCCTGATACTTCGCCCCCCCGCCCCTCCCCCAGCTCGTCTTCCTTTTATTTTCCACCCCCGACGGGCAAAAGTTACGCGATAAAAGCTCGAAACTCTTTCGCAGCGGCTGCTAAATTGAAACACCGTCGAAATAAAACGACCTCCCTTATTCCTACCGTGATCGTCGAGTAGCAGGTACCTCTGTGCACGCCCGTACAGGTGCACTCAGATTGGTAATAAAGATTCCGACTCCTTTCGAGGCTGCGTAGTGTATATGTATGCTCGCATGTTTCAACGAAAAACGACCGTTGCAAAGAGTGCCTCTGTTTGTGAGGAGTGAAGCAAAAGATTGTCAGAATTCCGCGGAAAGAAACGGGAATAAAATGTACGGACTCATTACACGGACGGAAATTATTCAGTCGTTCTATTGCGAATGTATGACTAGCTGCCGAGTTTAGAGCGATGGACGGAAATGTCGATATTACGACAATCCTCTCAAGTTGAATTTTGAATGCGAATTCATTCCTTTCGAACCATGAAAATTATGACAGCGTATATGCGAAGTAAACAATATTGTTTTAAAATTGAATAATATAATGCGTGCACACCACAAGTTTGTACAACTTATATTATCCTTATATTATTATGGTATGCACGTGCCTCTCTTTTTGTAGTTTGAAAATCATTCTGATATAATTGATATCGAGTTCCACACTCTTTTCGTTTTTTAAACGTAAAAAATTAATAGCACCAATTTCAAAAGAATTTCGTTATTCATAGAATTTGGTATTACAAGCGTTTATATTATTACATCATAGGTATTTCAATCGTTGTACGCGTGCGCGCCCAAAGACTGTACATAATACTAGGCGGAAGTTCTGCATCATCTATATGTGCCGACCTTTTGGGAAAATTGGTAATAATATACCTTATTGGCACAACATATTGCAGGATCAATATATCATAAGTATGTTCTTTCGCAATTTTTCCCTTTCTTTTCTTTACCAAGCACCGAAAGTAATGATTCTCCGTATCGAAGGAACGAATAGAATGAGAGAAGAGTAAAAGTAAGGGGGACTAGCGGGATAGCGTTTAAGTCAAACTGAAGTTAATAAGATAGTGTCAGTAAACATAGCGAAATAAAATTATCAATCTTAGTAATTTATCTCAATGGGTAACATGTTCCATTCATATTCCAGCCAATTATTTTCTGACGTGACTAAACACGACGTAAAATATTAACCGTTCCATTAACTATATTACTAACAAGAAGAGGGTAAAATATTCCTTGGAAGTCTCTTCCCTTGAAAGGGGGATTTTTTCGCCAAAAAGGAAAATACGAATCTTATTGCCATTTAATTCTGTAATAAAAATTGAGTAAAATTAATCTGAAACATTTTTCGGCAGTTTCGAATATTACCGAGAAAGATTTTAGTCATTAAATTTTCAAAGGACGTTCTATTTCTCGAACTTGAGGACAGGTTTAAAAAAATGTATACGTGTTCTTGCAGCTTTGATGCTTAATAACATATATTTCATGGAGAAACAAATCATTGATCACTTGAATGTGGAGTTGTAAATGACACATAGAAAAATGCAATAAGAAGTGGCAATAATTGAACAGTTAATAATTGTTAAGAATTATCAATTGTAAAAAGTTCTTAAAAATGCGCTTTCAGAAAATAAGTTTGTTTTTTTATTGTTGAACTTGTCTTTAAATATATGCTTTGTAAAAATAATTCAAAATGTTGAAAAAGTTGACGAGAGAGAAACTTTCTTGATAGATTAAAAGCAATTTTTAAACAAGCTGGCATATTATTATTGTTATTCTATATTCTAAATTATTTGCGCGGAATAGAACGTGCTCTTTTGTCATTTCGTGCTGTGGCATCTAATAATCTTTTCAATGACGTCTCTCCACTTCCGATCGGTTCTCGTCTGACTGTAGAGCGAGATTGTTGTATAGGTATGCGTGACGCGCATCGCGACCTATATTTCATTCTTGAATAAGGATGACATTTGCGGCCTGATCCACGGCGGGACTTAGTACGCAGGAAGCAGTAAGCGCTTTATAGCGACAACTAAATCTTGCACGTACAAACGGGTCGAGCGGTATGAGAGATGACGCCGGGAAAGCAGTGTTTTGGCTCACTAGCGCCGGGCTTTGCCAAACTTTCTTCGTAGCTCGGGGACAGAAATACAGGGAGTGAAGTTCCCTGCTCCTTAGAGTTACTCGTTCCGGTCGTGTACACATAATAAATTTACTGATGAGTCAATTAATGCGGGATTCTTGTGTCAATTTCTATCATCGATATTACCCCGAGAGAAATTCATGATTTCCGTTTAAAATTAATTTCCAGGGATATTATAGTTCGAAATAACGATAATAACTAAAATATATCCTTAGAGAGAAAGTATATCGTAATTTCTCCCTCTGCTTAGAATACTAATAAATTACAATCAATTAACAACTGAGTTGTATTGTTTTTTTAACAACTATCAAATAAATACAGCTGAAATAGCAACGGATTTTATTTCATGGTCGATAAAAATTGAAACTACCGTACAAAAATAAAAATATTTTAAATTCAAGATGATTCTTGAAATGTGGATGGTGATACGTGTATCTACTAAAAATACTATCAAATTCTCCGTAAACGATGTTGCATAACTGGCATATATCCATACATCAGTTTATCGCAATATATATACGTCCTTTTCGACTCCGACTTCGCTTTCATAGCCTAGTACATTTTTTAACTAATAAATTTACATACTGACTTAATCAACATCTTGATCTTAAGCAATCTAAATAATTCGATTATTAATTGTGGGCCCCAAAATGGGTTGTAACTGACTTTTTTTTCCCCAGAGTAGAGAGGGTTTTTCGCCGAGTGTCGCTGTCTCTTAAGAGCCGGTGCTCTTATTTTATTCGGGGAAGCGCTGCCGGACCAATCAGCGGCCCCCCGTTTGTCGATTATGACTTTTCGGAGGACATCTCCGAAAAGCGACCATCACTCTAGCTTGACAACAATGATGACGGGCGGTATTCCGCCCGTTACATGGCTCTTTTAAAGTTTTGCCTTTGGTCTTTGAAAAAGTAAACTTCATGAGTGTATAACAAGTGCACGAAAATGAAGCGCATCACATTGCACCAGTGACACTACGTAAAGTAACATAGTTGTTCTCGTGTCATTGAACGCATGTATCTGATCCAGGGAGTACTAATGTTCGGAATGCATGCAAAAAAGCGATGTCTAATCGCGTCTTGACAATACGCATAAAGGGTCACAAGCTTGCATTATAAAAAAACTCGTGTAAAAGTGTAGTTGTATCCGATTGTATCACGTAGCAGTGAAAAAGTCGCGAGTTAAAAGTAACGCGGCGTCGTTATGTTTGCATATTTTAGAGGAAACGGCACAAGGCAGATTAAATGCCGCATAAAAGGCTTCTAGAGTGTTTATAGCATCAAGTTATTTGCTTGCATTTAACAACTTTTAATGGCTCGTATCCCAAGCGCTGTGCGTCATTGCTAAAGAAACTTGCGAGATACCAGCAACAAATTGATCATCGCTTCAGCATTACGCTGCCTTATTAAAAAAACATGTATTCATGGAGTTGCGCATCTGCAATATTGATGTATATTACGGTGTAAAGAAGAATGAAATTCGAAGCGTTTATTTTAAACGCGTCGAGCAATCTATTCTTGCCGAATTAGATTTCAACAAGAATTTATGATCAATTCAACTTTCATTTATCGCGAACGGAGATATTAGCAGTCACGCTGGTCGCAATTTTTGCACTTAAAATATAGGGGAACCTGG
>NW_011967215.1:895714-908599 GCF_000949405.1 Vollenhovia emeryi | reverse complement strand
CAAATATAATACATTGTCTTGTATATTTTTTTCTCGAGAGTTTTCTTTTCTTTTCCATTATTCATCGCTCGAAGACTGCGAAGTGCCTTGGCATTTCGGTTTAGCTTCGAATTGATCTAGTAGAAACTGCCAACGTATAATCAGACCATGTGCAAGTCACTCAAATCTGCGCTACGTCACAAACTACTTTGCCGTTATCTAGTGGTGAACTCGCTGCCATTCGAGCGTTACCGTGGGGCGCGAATATTATCGGGGTGTCACGCATATCTCGAGCGTAACGGACGAAATTGCGACGTCGTGGTCGTGGATCGAGACGAGCAATGCCGACGTCGCGCTGAGCTTTCACTTTCGGCGCGCCTATACCCATCGGAGCTAGTTTTACGAGCTTCCGTGCCACCCACCCGTAATGCGGTTTATCGCCCCCGCGAGAAACCTGCTCCACCGAAGCCTGCCCGACGATGGAGGTCCTTGGTTACTTCGGGTCCGCCTTTCGACAGCTCTCGCAGTGCTATACTGTCACCAGAAAATGTCTTGAGAAGCTACAGATTTCTAAATCGTAACTCAACGCACGTATTACAAATATAGCTGAAAAGAAGAACGTAACAATGCAGCGAAATTTAGTTTTTTCTCTACCCAATTACCTGCTCTCTTTATGTTTATTTTTAATCTATTTCATTACATATTATATTAATTCGTTTATTGAAAAGTAGAGAGTTTAACTGAAATCTTTAACTAAAATAGAATAAATATTTTTCCTCATTTGTCTCGCCGTTCATTCGAGTAGAAACATTTTTTTTCTTTTACCAATTCAATGTTCAGGAACAGCGGACGGTAACAGTAAATTGTCCATCGCGAAGCGAGATGAAGCGGTACGCCCTCCAGCAATGTCGGTTAGTTTCCGTAGATATCGTAGACTGTGTACCGTCACTGGATTTTCGGGGCGAGAGACAGTCGTTTGCCCAACGACGCATGAAATTCGAAGGTGGACCGGGTTATCAGTGGCACGCGTTCACCGTTGCTTCGATGTATGCTGAGCTCGCGCGGTTGGATGGCACGGCGATGGATGATTGCTCAAGTAATCGCGCGGGGCGAGTTAATCCAGTGGTTCAAGATTTATTAATGGAATAACCATAGACATAGTAATACTAGACCGAGCATGTTCTCTTTTAATCAATGATGGTTAGGCGGAAAAGGATAGAAAGTAGGTGCCGTCCACGTTTCTCTCTCTAGCGAGAAGAATAAAAAGAGAAAGGTTGACGCGGCACCTACTTTCTATTCTTTTCTACCTGAGCCTCAGGTCTGGCGTCTCATGCTCGGTCTAGTATTACTATGTCAATGGGAATAATAAATATTGCGAGGCGAATAGATATGATTTGGCGCCGACGTCCAAAAGGAGGAAATTATTTAAATTGCTGTCAAATATTCGGCCTAACATCAATTATCGCGTAGATCATTAGCTTACGCATATTAATCTTTGTTACCGAGCCGTGTATCTCGCCGCCGCTCCTGCACAGAGAACGCGCTGTAATAAATTTATGAACTGACGAAGGGATTACAACGGACGTTGCGCAGGGGGAGGCGAGTGCGAATTGTGCAAATTATAATTACGGCTCATCCGGATTCTCTTATATCCCGTGTCACTGAACGTGCCGCGTTTATTTATTGTTTTAACCCGAACAGTACATTTCGATATTGTTAGGAAAAGAATATTAAAGTTATCTGAGAGAAAATAACGAAAATAATGCAGCGGCCATAATTACGGCTATAGTTTTCGCCTTAGGGTAAAATGATCAAATTCGGATCAGACACCAAATGGATAAAAAATGTGACGATCGTCGCTAATAAGCGACATTTTAAAGTAATTCATTTAAACTTTGCTCTTTTATATATTTACAACTTTATGCTATATTGCCGATATCATAAAAGCACCGACGTGTTTTTATGTCGCTCATTAGCGACTCGTCAAATTGTTGATCCGCATTCGGTATCCAATCCGAATTAGGTCACCTCAGCCTATCTTTGCGAAATTGTCAGTGAAGAAGAGATGCTAGCAGAACATCTACCAGAAATAAAAGGCATTCGTGTGATGCGTGCATTATGTTTCAGGCTTGGTATAGAGAAATGCATGTAAAGTGTGAATACACATAAAGTACATATTATACACACATATACTTACACATTACATACACGTAGCTATGTACGCGCGCGCGCGTGTGTGTAAGATTGGAGAAACACATAAAGTACGATAAACATAATATACGATACATATATTGCGTATTAGAGCATTTCCTGCGTATGTACACATGCACATGTTTACACGTGTATTCATCGAATATCGAGGTATATGCATTGTTTAGAGGTGCTTCGGAACGTAGCTGGTTATACAATAGTAATTACCTTTCATGCAAACTATGCGTTCCCCTACAATGCCTCGCTCGTAATCGATAGCCGCGCTGCAACAAGTAGACGTATACAAGCTACCAAATGAGAACGGCGACTTTCGTCCCGATACACTCGAGGATCGTTACTGCACGGCCAATCTACCTCCGACACATTAATAGCCACGTGTATTTCGATTAACCCATTGTCACATTTCGCGCAGCCTCCTCCCCTCGTTGGGTAACGCGCTAATTAGAGATGAAATTAAATTAAAGGCAATAACGATGATATCCACGGATACTCGAATCTTTTACGAGTCTTTGGAAATGTAACAGTATCTAGATGTAATTGAAATGTTTTATATTGTAATTGCACTTGATGTAAGAGAAATATAATTTTTATCAAAATATAATTGAAACTTTTTAAAACGTGTTCCAAGTTACGAATATTTTAAAATATAACAATTAATATAATTGACAATTAAATAAATTAATGAAATTCATAAGGCTTTAATGTTAAAACACAAATACGAAGTAATAAAGGAGTAAGAGCCAAGACAGGATGTTAGTGCCTAAATAATTTTAACATCAAGAATTATTTGACGCGAGTAGACGACTAACAATAATGAAGCTTTCAATCGACCATAACTGGCAATGTGTTTTTAACACAGAAAATTTACAGCGAAAAATATTACCTCAGCCAGAGTTTGAACCTGGACCTCCCTACTCTCTAGGCAAGCGTCTCACCAATTCGACCACTGAGGCATGTGGTAATATTTATCGCAATACGCGTATTTGTCGCAATAAATTTTCTGTGTTAAAAACACGTTGCCAGTTATGGTCGATTGAAAGTTAAATAATTTTAATTTTAAGAGTCTATTGCGAAAAATGATACCTTTCAAATAAATTAATATCTATTTCTTATATACCCTAATTTTCGTTTATGAAAAAATATCGTATTTCTAGAGTTTGCCAGAAACTGCAAATTATGAATATTTGAAATATTTATATTCAGAAAAAAAAATAGTTACAAGCTGTCTCTTTTTAAACTTTTAATCAACTCACTTTTGATTAAAGAAATACAATATTAACGTGAACCAAGGTAGTTTATCACCTTTAAATGCACATTCCGCCTATTGTGTGCTTACGCGCAAAACACATAATCCACGTTGGAACTTATCACTCCATAAATTATAAATAAGGCTCAATGATAACTACAGAAGAAGGTGAATAAAAGTTCGCTCGAAACTTTCTGCATTCATCGCTGCGACTTTAGATGACTGCGCGCCTTTATTTGATTCAGAGTTTCATTTTATACCTCTTTATTATATCGCTATTATTTGGTGTCGCTGCCATTAGTTAAACGGTATTTATGCCAAACTCCGGTAATACCGTTCAAATATCCACCCGGAGCCTTTCAAAACTTTCCCCCGGGCAATTAAAATACGCACGGTTGTCACCGGATGGTCCTTTTTTTTACGACTAACCGCTCGCCCATTACAATTCCACCAGAACGGCCGCCATCCGAGCCATCGTTCGCTGGCATTAAGCCGCGTGCGAAAATGACTTTTCTTCTCGCCAGTTCTCCCGACTTGCTAATTAAATAAAAGGGTCGACAAGAGAAAGAGGAAGCCTCACCCATCCCCCTATCAGCCGTGACCGCGCACACGGAAAGAACTCAAATGAGGAAGTATCTGCAAAAGTGACTTCCGCTTCTTCTCTGCTCTTTCTTCTCTCTCCTTCACCATATTACTTAACCGCCTTATCCGACAAGTCTGCCCACAACGGCGTTTCCGGTTGCCGCCGAAAGTCCCCTATCTTTCGCGATCATCGTTTATTTTTTTTCTGCGATTCCTTGATGAGATGATCCGGGTAGACGCTACTTCGTGTGCGTTTACGACAATATTGTTAGTTTTAAATATAGATCTATTTTTTCAATTATTGTTGCGTTTACGACTTGAATTTTTCTGTTATTATACGGGTATTTCTATCTGTATTTATATCGAAAGATAACAAATATGTAGATAAATAATAAAATTCATATTGCTCAAATGTGGTAAACACAAATTTGAAGGACTAAGAGCCGCGACAGGGTGTTAATGTCTAAATATTTCATATTTTTAAATTTATTGCGAAAAATATTACCTCAGCGAAATATATAGAATATTTTGCCTTCAGCAAATTTCTGTATCGAAAAGTAACTGAAACGAAGAGAGATTTCACTTGAAAAATATCGAATATCATTTGGGGACTTTGGAAGATATCGAGAAATAAAGTTTACTCTCAAAAAACCTTTCTTCCATCAATTTTCAGATTTATGTACGTCTATACGAGCTCATGGAGCTGTGCTGTCGACTTATTCATTAATGCCTGGACCTGCATTTTTATTATTTTTCTCATCTATACAAATTACTGAGTTTCATGCTGTATGTACCCAAGGAGCTTCAATGCGCGTACAATGTGCTTTAAATGTACATTTAAATTCGCATTTAATGCACATATGTGTCCCGCATTAAATGCGCATTTAATCCTATATTGTGGCAGCGCATTCCAAAAAACTGTACCATTGACCTCCTATGCATAATTTCTCTGGGAAAGAAAAAAGACAGTTAAGCAACCCATTTTGGGGCCTACAATTAGTAATCGAATTATTTGGATTGTTTGTAGCTCTGGGAAAAATTTTGACCGTGTTTTTTGTAGTTAAGCAACTTAACATTTCGGTTAGTGTCTCTTAAGTGAAAATTATCTTTGCGCTACTGAATATTAACAGAATTAATTGAGAGAATTGATTGGTATTACTTTAAAATCTTGGATATGGATAGAATAGCTAATTGCGATTTTTAGTTAGGCGGGGTAAAATTCGTAAAAGATTAGAGTTACGAACAATCCAAATAGTTCGATTACTAATTGTGGGCCCCAAAATGGGTTGCTCAACTGTCTTTTTTCCCTTTTTTCCCCAGAGTTTTTATGCATAAGCTAAATATAGAGAATTATATAAAACTATATATCTCAAATATGCCCAAACATGTTAAATTCGCGCATTTTAAACACACATTTAATGTTGTTTTGAAGCCAATGCAATGAAACGCCTATTAAAAGCATGTCATATGCGCATTGACGCACCTTGGATATGTACTACACTTGTACGTGCAGATTTCTATAGAAGCTATGTCAACTACAGCTTAAAACCCATCGATGTATGGATGGGAATAAAGCTGATGAAAATATGAATCCTAGTGAAACTGAGGTCCAGGCATTAATGAATAAGACTGTACGTCTCGGAATAACTTCTTACTGTCTTTCTACTGCTACCCCTTCCCATTTCTCCCTCTTCTAATCGCCAATCGCACACGGATATTTCTACATTACGGAGCAGCTGAAAGGGGAACGGCGTATGAACTGCGCGCGGTGCATTTAATATTCATGATATCCCCGCTTAGTAAAGTGGACTTACTTAGAAGTAATATAAATGATAATTTGCGCCATTGTTCTTGCTTTACAGCTGAACCGACTTGCAGCATTAACAATCATCAACGTCGAATGAGGAGCTCGCGCGCCAAGTTCGATTCTGAGCAGCCGTTGCGCGCATCCGCGGTGAACATAATTCCTCGATGAAAATTCATATAAGGAGCTGCTCGCGGCGGCAAATAATATTCAGGAAAAGTACCGCCGCGCCGAGAGCGATAATTTCCCGCCCGGGAAAATCTGAAGTTGCGGCGGGACTCGACTATCGAAGTACCTATGTTCTACTTACGCGAAGCACCTGACTGCACAAAATAGCATAGTAAATACAAATTAATGAGTAAATTCGCGCCGTCGTTATTACTGAATTTCGTTTATGCCGACACAAATGTACACGCGAATTACGTACAATTACAATTACATCGTGTTACTCATGTCACTCGTTAGTTTCACGATCTTCTTGTTTATCGCGCGTCGCACGAGGAAACGCTTTGCCAGAATTTTGCATTTGTACATTCTGACACGTAGAAAGGTAGAAAGAGTCGTGAAATTAAAAAAAAAATAATGAACTCGCGAGCGTTCGTCAAAATAAAGGGCGCGTGCACGTAAATTCTGTCAGTATAGGGAAGGAGAAATTCGAAGTTGCCGGATACATATTCAACGCTGTACCGCTCAAATTGGAGAGTGACAGAGCGCGTACGCAATTTGCAAATATGATCACACGCTCGTGAATCCTAAGCCGCTTCACTCGCAAAGTCGTGCGAAGCGGGTTGACCGCGCCGGGTCCGCGCGATCAAGATCAGTGTAGTATTAATTACACGTCCTCCGCCGACCCTTCCTCAATTCCAAAAGCCAGTAACAATAAGGATCGCGCCGCCGTAATCGCGGTATTAACGAGGTAACTCCCCCGGTGCGCCGCGCGCCAGCTTTTCCGGGACGTCTCGCGTGCCGTTGCGATTCGGCTCCTCCGCGAAACAGGCTCGCCCGCCCTCAAATAATTCCTTCCAGTTTGGGCGAAGTTAATCCCGCCGGATCATATCGTATTACCTCGCTTGAGCTTAAGGGAACGGCGGACCCGGTGACAGTGGTACCAGCATATATACAGGGAGAATTGAGAGGGAAGAAAGGGGTAGAGCGACGGGACGGCGAGGGTTGCGGAGAGGGGAGGCTTGAGAGCGGCGGCGGCGACGGCGGCGGAGGAAGAGGAGAATTCCAGAAGATCCACATGGATTACGTACGTGATTGTACGACGGTGACGTCACCGTGGCTATTGTTCCTGCTGTAATATACGAGCGGGCATAATCCCCAAATTACGTTCCCGTAACGCGCCGCTTCCGCCCGTCCGTCCGTTTGCGCCCGTCCGGGGGCTCACGCACGCACGATAATAGTTTCCTGCATAATAGTTTACTAACGACGCCTTCATTATCATATGCGGGCCGTCGTCGTACCGCACGCGCGTATGGATTAACGCCGGCCTCTTCTCCCGGCGATCGCGATTCTCGTTCCGCGCTCAAGTCGTCAGGGCCCGGTGGTCTCGAATCGGTTCGCACGGACGCGCGCGAATCCAGAGAAATCCGCCCAGATGACGATTACAGAACGCCGTCGAATGCCTTGGCCTCTAATTCGCGATACGGCCTCGTGACTCCATTTTCGGTAGCTTCCAAGTTAATCCTTTGACCACTTCTCTCATTTAATTATGACAGTCTGGCTCTTGTACCTTTGGTTCCGTAAATGAGGATTATGTGGTCTTTCCAGAATATTTCTCGGGAGCCCCACGTCAAGCGAACATTTGTAAAAATGTCTAATTGTATATCATTTCCTTCATGATAATTGACAACGTTGATAAGAAGCCGAGTTTTCAAAAATTCAAGTATACGGTTCAATTACACAGACTGAAATTTTTGTACGCAGTGCTTTATGAATATTTATTATACAACGTTTAATGCGAAGGCAAGCAATTTAGGTGAATTTAAAAAATATTGAGTCCGTCCAATGTTTTTTTTTCTAAACGGTTATTGACGTATCGATTATTGATAACTTCTAATAGGCATTTGTATTTAAGTACTCTTTGAAGCTGATTGAAGTTTACAGAAAAGGCTACATCAATCACGCGCGAAAGCGTTTGAAACATTGATTAATTGTCTGCCGACTTTTATTTCTTTCCACCTTCTTTCATCTCGTCAGCTTCGGTGATACGCTGCCTCCACGCTATCAGAACAGTGGTGCAATTTATGTCGCAATTAAGAATCACCCACAGAATTTGCTATTTCGCAAATTCATTGTAAAATCGTACATTGAACTTGTAATAGTGAGATACTTTCACGGCTGCAGACAGAATTTAATAGAGAGTGCACGTGAAAGCCAATCTTCGATTTATGCTTTTTCTTTCATATCGCACTTTCTATCATAATTGGCACACGCGACGACGTTATTTCTGCGGTGATTTACGTAGGAACTAATTAGATGCCCGGCGTTTTCATGCTGAACTCATATATTCCCGTCAGCGCGATGTAATGGGCGCGATAAAATGGACCATTCGTGTTCGCGATTTTACCAGTCGATGCCCATCGATAGCGCGTTATCCAGACAGCCGGTTTGATGCGTAGGAGCACACTTTGATAAACGCCGCATCAAAGCGTTTTATGTCAAGAGTAAATCGACATTTTCATCGGGCGCGCATAGTACGGACGTCAGCTTTTACCATAAAAAATTTGCGAATATATATGTATATATTTTTTACACATATATAAGTACATGTAAAAAAAAAGGGCCGATACATTCGCGATGGCCGCACGAAATTGCGTGAGGGAGAAATTCGCACGGTGTGGCACTCCTGCGCCGTTGTTATTATCTCACAAGAGTGTTTCGGATAAAGCGACGCTTACTGATAACGAGGCGCGCGATAGTGAGATATTGTTCGGCTAACGCTTTTTGAAGCGTATATATTTCACGAACGCCGGCCGTAATTACGATCGACTTAACTGATGTATCTAACGTATCGTTCCTCTCGCGCACCTCGTGGCAGCGTAATCTGATACGTACGTTCTCGACATATCGCCCGGTATTAGTTTCCGCGCGGAAATGTATCGACAAACTGAGCCGATGCGAAAGGAATCTCGATAGCCGCAAGAAAACCGACGTTGCTATTACTAGAAAATTTTTTGTCCGAGCATGTTGAAGTTTCGAAAGTTCGTCAGGTTCTACCAGAATTGATACGTGCATCTTTCATCTCTCGCAGTTAGAAAGATAGAGAGGACAGGCAGTTTTCCGGATTAATAAGTTCAAACAGATTCGATTTTTTAATATATTAAATATATATATTAAAATTTTTTATTTAGATATTAATTAATGGATTTTTCCAGTGACACGAATATTCGTTTAGTTTAAATTAAATATATAGAAATCGGAAATACAACCTAGAGAACTGATTAAAAAAAAAACTTATTGCCGAGACAAAAAAATTGTTATTTTAATTAGCAATTTATTCCGTAAGTCTCAGATGAAAATACGGACTTTTCGTGTCACTTCCTACTCGAAAAGAGTAAATTGGAATCAACAAGCTAATCAGATCCGGCGGGAGGAAAAGTTTCGTCTGATTTTTCCAATATCGGGATTATCAGTTAGGCAAGGAAGCAGAAACCGGGATCAGTCGAGTTGTGATCGCGCGAAAGGGAGAAGAAATCGATCGCGGGGTAGTATCTCTGCTCTATCTTTGTAATTTCATAAAGGAAAGAGATCGCGCCCGCGCCACTCTCCCGTCTCTAAAGAAGGCTCGAAGATTCCTATCTTCTTTCTTGCCTCCATTTACCTCGATTCTCACAGAGTTGCGGGACGGAGAATCCCGGGGAATCGGCGATTCATGTGGCCTAGAAATAAGTTGAAAGAGTTGCAGGTCATGCAGAGTAGCTTTTCAAGCTGCAACATGCGACCGGGGTTAATCTAGGGCTTTGATCCGTCGACCCTCGTCGCATTGAACGCAGTGCGTTATCGAAAACGTAAATGTAGTCGTAAGATTACAGGTATACTGGATGTTGCGAATCTGTTTTATGCTCTTTCAATAAGAAATAGTCTTAATTGAAAAGTGTAGCAAGATATGTATAATCAAAGAAATAGAAGGTCGGCTGCATATCAAAATACATGAAATATTGCTTAGTACTGCCAGTATTTTAGAATTATGTCTGCTCTTCATGGAAGTTAGTTAAAAATTAGATCTCATTTAACAATGCGATAAATTAACTTAAATGAACTATATTGAGATAAACTATAATATACAGGTATAGTTATCTAACTGGTATGTATACATTAGTATATATACTAGTTAGATAATAAGATAGTAAAAGAGAAAACTATCTATGTGTAAGCAATGTGTGAAATGAATAAAGAAAACCGTTTACCATTAATTAATGCTTCTTTCTTTTTCAATATAAAAATGAAAAGCTTGCACAAACATAAATGTGTTTGTCTTTGCGAAATGGGTAATCTCGTATGAATTGCGAATTTCGTTTGAAATAATATACAGTGTCTTAACTGTGCAAGTGTTGAAGGCAGCGATGGGGAAACGTTCAAACAGATACGGCAACACATACAAACAGTCGTGAGATATTTTAGCGAAAGCAAGACATAACTAACTTCGAAACTACGCGACTAGCAATCGCAATCCCTCTCGGATCCTTGATTTCCAGAGTCTGGACTTCTGTAGCTACATACGCCACTGATTCAGCAATCAGGATATAATACTTTCTCCAAAAGAGTCACATGATTTTATATGTTCTCACTTTATCTTACGTATCCACACTTCATCCCAAAATCCGATATATACGATTTGTTTTATATAATTTTGATATTCTTTATTAATAATGAGGTTGTTATTTCAAAGATTATTTAAAGATTTGATATCTATTTATTACTATTTATGAAAATTTATGCGGATGTATGTAAAAATTAACATAATATAAGACACATTGATAAGACCAAATTCATGTTGGGATACCGCTGCCTTAATAGATTATCTAGGTTTATAACTACAAATAAGGATAAAATCGATAAGCTAACAAATACTAACGTCGTTTATAAAATACCCTGCGAGAATTGTAATGCATCGTATGTGGGTCAAACAAAAAGAAAATTGAATACGAGAATCAAAGAACACATGAACAACATAAAATTAAAACCATCGAGACACTCAGTAATAACACAGCATATTATGGAATTAAATCACAACATGGATTGGAAGAATGTGTCCATACTTGATAAAGAACCATTTTGGCGTAAGAGAATTATCAGCGAGATGATTCACATCAAGGAACAAAAAAATGGTATCAATTTACAGAACGAGACTGAGTCACTCGATGCTTCTTATTTCGACCTTCTTAACAAGCTGACTTAAGAAGAGCAATTTGTGTTTGTATTGTTAATAACATATACATATCTACATGTCACGACCGACTCAGTCTCAACCTGACAGGCAGATAAGACGGACATGTTTCCTCTCTGCTCTCGAATTAAATTTAATTCGGCAAATAACTGATCGACTGTAAGTAATCTCAATACACTGGTTTTTAAACTAACTATTTTTTAATCGAGGACTTGTATCTGATTACAACAGACCACCTAGAGATCAGAAAAATCGTGTAAGATCTTCCTATTCTGGTCTGCAAACTAGACATAGGGAAAGTAATGAGGGAACTCACTCACTTACATCTAATTTTATAACTACGGACCATAGCACATTATGACCTCAACAAAGGAGCGTATGCGATTTTATGTATCTTTAGTTTAAGTTAGACCCTTCCGACCTTTTAATCTACTAACTTTTAATTTTAATTCTTTGACCATGGTTTTAATGTAATTAGCGGAATCTCGAATAATTTTTGCGCTGATGAAGGCTCTGTGAAGTCGAAACGTTTGCTTTAAATATACATTTAATATTTTCAAAAAACATTTTGACTGTCACCTTTTATTGCTCGTAATAATATTGGCCTGTTGTTTTGTCTATTTGTTTTCACAAGAAACGAGCTCGCCTTACCATTATTAAAATATAATATAATATATAATAATATACATATATAATATTGATTTTAAAATACATAAAAGAGATAAAATTGCGTGCGAATTTTACTTTGAAAAGTTTATCGTCAGACGGAATTGCAGTTTTCTATTGTAACAACACTAATAATGTAGGAAACCTAAGATATAACATTAACACATAAATTTAATTCTATGTTGTATTTTTTCGTTGTAACGTCAGTTCAGTAGAATTTTTATGTTTTACCATTCTCTGAAAGAATATACTAATGAGTGAAAAGAAGGAGAAATTTAAAAGATAAAAGTATATACGCTTTAAAATTGTGCCTTGACCATTAGACGGTAACATTGATTCACAGGATAATTAACCCTTTGGCCTACCACGAGTGAGACTCGTGGTAAGCAATTTGGGCCATAAATAATAAGCACGAGCCTGACTCATGGTACTTCGTTCGCGCGATCGACCTTCCTGTTTACTATGGCCCGAGCAATCGGGAGATAGCGTGGTAGGCCAAGGGGTTAATTAAGTCTAAAAATAAATATAAAGGAAATAAAAAGTAAAGTAAAGTGTGCAAATTAGAAATTTGCACATGGCTTCCTCATAGAGGAAGGTTTAGGAGCGAAATCTAATTTTTTTCGATGTTTCTTGAAAGTGTGCAAATTAGAAATTTGCATATTGCTTCCTCATCATTGAAGCGTGCAAATTGGAAATTTGCACATTTCTTCCTCATCATTAAAGTAGGCAAATTAGAAATTTGCACATTGCTTTTATTGTTATGGCTTCCTCATAGAGGAAGCTTTAAGAGAGAAATCTAACTTTACTACGATGTTTCTTGAAAGTATTCAAATTATTCTTATTTCGCTCTTAAAGCTTCCTCTATGAGGAAGCCATGTGCAAATTTCTAATTTGCACACTTTACTTTACTTTTTTTTCTAATGAGAAATTTGCACATTGCTTCCATTGTTATAGCTTCCTCATAGAGGAAGCTTTAAGAGCGAAATAAGAATAATTTGAATACTT
>NW_011967215.1:881365-892008 GCF_000949405.1 Vollenhovia emeryi | reverse complement strand
AAAAAGGGCTCCAAATTGGTGACATAAAAGTGAGTTCTTTTGGAACTCTTAAGAACTTACATTTAGAATAGAAATGGGACAGATAAAGAATTCATTTCATAATTTGGAAATTCAAAAAGAATTCTTTTTGGATTCTTTGTGCTATCTGGGCAGATATATTTCAGATATATTTGATAATTGCTTATAAAGTCCTCTATTAGAGATAGGTATCTAATATGACATAGCAGGTTTTCAACACCTAAATTCAATGACAAATTTTTTTTCGCAACAATTACGCAATCTAACAATAAATTTTCCACTAAACAGATTTCGCTCCAAGGGCAAAATATTCATGGTGGAATCAACTAATGATGCCTATTAATTTAACAGAAACCCCGCCATCCTATATTAGGATCCTATCTCATAATAGGGGACTTCCCTCTATTAATTTACTTTTCAAAATACTTTTGGAAATCGGTACGAAAATGTGGTTGTTGATAATATAATATATGATTCCATGGAATAATTTCTGTTCTTTTTTCACATAAGATTTTAAATGTTATAATAAATAAGTGGGCTGCGCATCTTGTTTTACTTGTAAACGATCCATATTTAAGTATTTTGCTATTTCCACTTTCATTTTTTTAAATTATGTACAATAGTTTGGCAGACCTTCTGAGGGTTATAATAGACGTAGCAAACCCTCGTAGATAACTAGAGAATGTCTACGAGATCGACAGTCGGTGACTAATGGATTTTCTTGCCGAGGAATGCATAAAGTGGTTCGAATTTCAGCGTGCAAATACATGTTCTATTCCAAACGGGTAAAGTCAACAAGAAAAGATACCAAAATTATTGTAGAAAGAATAGACTTTTTTTGAAACTATGGTAGAAAGATATGACCGTTTTTCTTTTTTCAAAACTATTCCCAATGTGAATTGACTAACGGTAACATGAGCCTAAGGTTTCGAACAGCCTGCGGCAAATATTTCCTTTCACAGAAAAGGTTTGCCGCAGACAACCTTTGGACTTTCTTTCCTTTCTTAATACGTTTTTCGGTTTATCAGTTTTATTATTATTAAATTTTACTTCAGTTAAGATAGTCTTATTGTGTAGATTATACAATACGTGCTCTTTCAAAACATTTCCTGCGTCATTGTAAAACTCTGTTAAGAAATAAAGCTTGGGTCTCCAGTTCGAATTGTATACCTGAGTATGAATACTAGTCGGGTGATTTATCATAGTGACAGTATTTGTTTAGGGATCTTAATTTACGATATTTGTTAGGGTCAAAATACGAAGAAGCAGGTAGTGGTGGGAAAATTTTCGAGAGCTTTTCTTCGAGAGAAGGAATTTAGAATTTTCAGTCTCTCCTAGTTTACCTCGCTAACATCACGTATTGCATCCATTTCTCCCAGCAAGAAAATAAAGTGTAAAGTTCAAGAATATTATCTGTTATCTGTTCATTAAAGGTTAGTTCATACCGGGCATGGTGTGCATGAAAAGTATTAGCCAGCGAGATTTCTGTTCATTACGGAAGAACTGGTTTGATAATTAATAATGCATTGCTAGTCTTCTAAATGCAATCAGTGGTATAAACGGATAAATCCGTTTCTTAATTACAGTAAAAGTTAGGAAAATAAAAACGGAGTAAATATATCGACGTGTCCTCCGTCCCCCTGTAAATCGTAAAACTGAAAATCATAAAAATTTATTCAAAAAGAAATTGCGTCGTGCTAGCGAAGACAAGTGTATTTTCGTCTAGTGTGAAGAAAACTTTACGAGTCTCATTACATTATCGAGCAGTGTGTTAGTGACGATAAACCTATCTAAACAGCCGAGTCAGTTATAAAGAGAAACCACCGGGCTACACGCGCCTTCGTCTCAGTTTGACCCAAGCTTTCTTCGGGCGAGCCACGACTATCATAGGTAAACTATCGCTGCACGCGTAGAAAAGTGTTTTGCCTGTTCCGCGAAAATGTGACGCAAGACAAATACAACGCGAATGTTTAAAGAGCGTTTGTTACAATATTGTTGTATTGTTCATAGATGAAAGTTATAATAATTAACGGGTTATATGTGCACAACGCAGAATGGATAGATACGACATTTCTAGAGTTGATCGGTATAATCATTACTCTGTGAGTGCAAAACGTTACAACAATATATCGAACGGCACATAGATTATTATTTATTCTTATGCCTTTTGTTCACGGTTTTAATTTATTGCGGTTTCAATTTATTTTAGTGGAAATTTTAACTAGGGCTGGCGTGCAATTTTATATATTTAAAGTAATATTGATAAGCAATGTAATTATCGTTTGTAATTAAGCGCTCTTAAGCGTCTGAAAAGTGTCTCTCATTAGTGATAAGAAATTATCATTGCGAAATCATCTCCCTGATAAATTTCAACATTTTGACATTTTACTCCTCTTCAATGTGATAATGTGATTATTATTTTCGGAGAAGCGAGTATATCTTGGTGATTTTTATTTATAGCGTTACCAAAGCTATTCTACATGCCTCTCTACTTTTCTAAACATACTCACATCTTTATATTACAGAAATAAATCCTGAATTTTATGTAATATAATTGTGTATAAGTATATGTGTAACAACTTTATCAAGAGCAATACACATAATATTCGAAAGAACAAACAACAGTGACAAACAGCTAAATTTTGCACACAGAAAACAAGTAAAAATTTATCCAGACTATCAATACTACTAGAGTTTCGCTTAGAGACTGGTTCTCTCCGAAGTTTTTATGACTGCAACCGTACAATCGTTTTGAAAAGTACCGCAGATAGCTCGGGCAGGTAGCTTTATACTTAAGGGCTATGATGTATTTATTAAAGAGTATTATTGATATTTAAATAGTATTAAATAGTACACTGAGAAAAGAGAGTTACTGATATGACTAAATATGTTTATTTGACAGTATTTATTTAGTTTAAATAGATATGTTTTTAAGTTAAACATACGTCACTTGTCAAAACCTTTTTTTTTATTGAGAAATATTTTTGTCAATTAACAAATATTATTTTGCCCGTGACAGCCAAACAGAAGTTGACTCAAGAAATATTTTTTTTAATTCAAGACTTTGTTATTCTCAGTGTGTAAATATATCGATTCAGATGAAACTTGCCATCTCACTATGTGCGGGACATTGAATGAAATGCGCTGCGTATAAAGAGAGCGAGACATTATCTGGAAGAAGAGATTCATTTATGTGTCCATTTCGATGAATAATTTGTGACAAGTACTTTACCGCACTCATCTTTTCTCTCGTTCAAAGGTCTCATCTTCCCTTAATTGAAGTCATTGAAGAAATACTTTAGAATGCTCATATGTGAACGTCATTGCAATTCTTGCGTAACTTATGCGTAATAATCTAAAAATGCATGACAGAATCCAATCATACGGAAGATTACATTTATCAAGAATTACTCCATTCAGTGTTTCACACCTCCCCTTTGAAAGACTACACCGCATTATCATCCTCATATTATCGTCTTATTTGCATTTCATATTGGATACTATATTTATTAAGAATTATGTTCTGTATTACCAGGATTATGAGATCATTTATATTAATAATTTAACAATTTAAACTATTTAAGTAATTATATACCGAGTAAAATTAGTCCAAGAAGGATGTAAAAACATAATGTACAAGATTTTATTAGTAATTAAGACTGCGTCTATTTCCTCACTGGGTGTTTCGACATTTCTTGAGTATTATCTGCTGGCATTTTATTCATTATTGCTCTGTTAAACTGTGTGAATCATCCGAAATACTTCGATAATCTACTTCTACATTTTGTTATTGTAGCAAATTCATTATTGATGACAAAATACTCGATTTGTTATTATAACGGAGTAATTTACAAATTGTGCGAAATTACTCACAAATAGGACTAAATATTGCGAACAGATCTTTTACCTTTTTACGATGTTTTACCCCTTAGGCTTGTTATACGCTGTATATCGCTGTCGGATTTGAAAAGAAAAAAATTCTTTTGTGAATGGTCCATATTTTATGATTTTCATAAGTCTTTTCATTTAAGATTTCAAAGTCTTTTCATAAAAGAAATTTTTTTCTTTTCTCATTAAACCATCGGCTACTTTTCGACATTCGACAGCGACATACGACGTATTGTATAACAGGCCTTAACAACATTTGCTACGACAGCATAAAATACGTATCATGTCAGCATACTTTTCCTTCGTGTAACATAAATTAAAGAAGAAAATGATATCGTACTCAACAGCAGCATGAATGCTAAATGTTTGAAGTGCATTTTTAATCACACAATGTAGTTTCTAATTAAGCCGTGCTCGAGCATTACTGCAATTTGCAAACATGCAACGGTTATTTCAACTTTATATTTGTAGTATTCTCACATTGTTAAATTTTTTATGTAGAGCACTTCAGCCGAACATAATCAGACGCCAACTTCACCAACATGAATACCATGAAATCAGGTTGGTTCAGCGAGATGAACGATCTCTGGCCTGGCGTTGCACTCTCGCTGCAAGTGGAGGAAATTCTGCATTCCGAACATTCTCGGTTTCAAGACGTCTTGGTAGTAAAAACGTAAGTATTTGCATCACTGATGCAAAATTGTTAAATGAATAAGACAATTTTTAAGGTATTAAGAATTAAATAAATAAGAAATTAAAAGATGTAAATGATTTTTTTAACATAAAAATGTTGAACGCATTTGCAGAAAATCACACGGCAAGGCTTTAATGCTTGACGGCGTAATCCAATGCACAGAAAATGATGAGATGTCCTATCACGAGATGATATCATATTTGCCGCTCTGCAGTCACCCAAAACCTCAGAATGTAAGTGTAACAATTGATATAAGTATTGCATATTACTTAAAATAATTATATTAGGTTTCGGATGTACATCAGTTTATTATACGTTCATTTTCTGTATTTATATATAGGTAATATTATAGACCTTTTAAAATTGCTAGTTGATTTAATAAAAAGTAGATTTACAAATTATTTTCTGTTCTTATAAAGATAAAATGTCAGCTAATTATATTATATTATTGACGTTAATCAATGAATTCTTAATAAAATCTTAATGAATTCTTTGAGTCAAATATAAATACCAAATGTTACATATTATGAATGTTTTAAGTTTTTTAATTACTTCTGGCGACTTATAAGATTTCTTCCGTCATTCTTTTTAAGTCTTGTATAAAATTATCTTTAGGAAAATACAGATAACTCGAAATTTCTGCCAAATAACAGGTTCTGATAGTCGGAGGTGGTGATGGTGGGGCTGCCCGAGAAGTCTCGAAACATCCAGATGTAAAACAAGTCACGCTAGTGGACATCGATGACCGAGTTATCGAAGTGTGCAGACAATATCTGCCTCGTTTGAGTTTGGGCCTTAATAATCCTAAAGTAAACGTATCTGTTGGCGACGGCTTCGAATTTCTGAGGGACCATCGTGGAGAATTCGATGTCATTATTACTGACAGTAGCGATCCCGTAGGTAAGTATTGAAAAACTTTGCGTTAATTGCAAAATTTCAACAAGATTCTTTTTGCATAAAGACTTACGATACTTTTAACGGAAGATATTAGAAAAGATATCGATGATTTTTATGCTTTGTTTAGGTCCCGCTGAGAATCTCTTTAAACAATCATATTATGAACTGCTGAAGGCTGCGTTGAAACCTAGTGGAATTATTGCTAGTCAGGCTGGCACAGCATGGATGAATATGGACCAAGTGCGAAGCACATTTCAGCACTGCAAGGCTGTGTTTCCTACTGTTGCCTACGCGGTAACAGCTGTACCGACCTACCCCACGGGTCAAATCGGTTTCGTTCTTGGCAGCTTAGATCCAGTTAGTATTATATGTATAATAATATATAACAATGGTAGAAGCACTATATGCGAATATGCGTGTGTAAATTTAATGTATTTCTTCCCTTAATAATTTAGATATCATAATAATATAGATTATAGAACATAGAACAATAAAAGATTACACACCCACACGTAGTTCAATAATTTCATATTTGTATTATTAAAAAAGAATTTTTTTGAGAGATATTACAATTATAACTTATAATTGTTTTTAAATTGGTTCCCAACAATATATTCAATATCTTAACAGTCTAAATTTTTTTTAGCAAGCGAATTTGACCGAACCGGTGCGGGTATTCAGTGACGAGGATCTCGACCGTATGTCAATGACGTATTACCATGATAAGATGCATCGGGCTGCTTTTGTCTTACCCAGATTTGTGGAGAAGGCTTTGCGAGGTGCTTGAAGTATTAACTGAATATTTAATGATATTTATTACATTCGATTTAAAAATAGCAGATGACGTATTTACACTGATATTCGCGTGTAAATAATGCTTGAGATTGTATAACGTGATGAAAAATAATAAAAAATATGATTTTATTGGTCATACTTTTGTCCTCTAATAATTTATTTATATTATATATGTGAATATAAATTAAACATGTCTCCAAGAAATGCTAAAATTATTTTTATGTTTGTTAATAAATTTTTTCAATAAATAATATTATCTATAGATATTTAACATTTCGTACACAGTTGAAAAATTTGTTAAATTTAACAGATATCACATGTCCCAAACGGCCCACACAAATTTTTGTGTTAATTTAACATAATATGGATATGTTAAATGATTACACTCTGTTAATATTTTAACACAAAATAAATGCAAATCTCAAAATAATTTAAAATACATTTTGTGTAAAATTAACATAGTTTTAATGACAAAATAAATTTTTAAAAATGTAATTTTTACAGATGCAATAAGTCAAACGACGATTCGAAATCACTCTTACTTATGTTATACATATAGAATAAAATCAACATTTTATATTATATAAATTTGAACAGATAAATCTTGTTACTAATAATATAGAGCATATGTATTGTGTAAGATTAAAAATTAAGTACACATTGTGTTGTTTTAACATTTCTTTCCAGGTATTTTACTAATTTTATATTTGAGGTCAAAATTAACAGAAGAACAATATGTTAAATTAACACATGAATATGTTAAACATTTAACACAAAAATTTTAACCGGCATTTTTTTAAACAAGAAAACACAAATTTTCCAACTGTGTAGGTATCATCAGAGAGAAACCTAAGAGCGGCCACACCGGCGTTTTACTTGATACCGTTTTCGCTCGGCTGATTCCGGCGCCTTACGCCCATTTTCATTTTTGGAACTAAAACGAGAAGCACACACTTTTGCATAAGTGCATAAGCACATGCATTAGGAATTTGATTGGTCTATAAGCAAATACATAAGGAAATGGACCAATCAAATTCGTTATGCATATGCTTATGCACTTATGCAAAAGTGTGTGCTCCCGCTTATTTCGCTACACCCATTTTCAAGCACTGTTGATAAAGTCTCCCATTTGGTGCGTGTCCGTGCTACGCCCATTTTTTAAGTAGGCAATGCAGTGCCCAATTTTGGTTGTGTTCCGTGCTGCATGCATGAAATGTCGGTAATACGAGAGTGTCATTAATTTTTCGTAACGGGAGCGAGCGAGAATCCCGGTCCTCGAGCCTTCTTCGCTTGCTGTTATTCTCATCTCACTCGTTCCTATTACTGTCTCGTTCGCTCTTATAACGACTGTGTCTTAAGATATACCAACATGCTTAGAAGATTATCTATCGAATTATCACGTTTAATATTTTTGTATACATCAAGTATATCAGCAGCAATTGTATCCCAGACAGCACACATATCTAAAAGACATCATAAAGACGTCTTTAAGACGTCTTTTAGACTTAAAGACGTCTTAAAGCTGTCTTTTAGACATGGTGTGCTGTCTGGGATTAATAATTTATAAAACTTAATTTCGATTAATTGTGTTATTTAGTAAGACTGGTAATTTCCTTCAAAGGTTTTGACATTTGAACTTCGAAACTTTGAATTACTTCGAAACTTCGAAAAATTTATTCGTAAGAGTGGCAAATTTATTCAAAGAATACTAAAAATATAGCAAATAAAAAGTATTAACAACGAAAGAATGTGAATCGCCAGTAGTTGATTAAAGTAAAAAGAATTGTTAGACGACTATAGGCTGGCAAATGGTTTCTTTATTTAAATCCGACGTCTTTCGTTGTTAATTACACACCGTGACTGGAAAATGGTGTTTCCTACGGAGATCAGTTTTTGTAGATTGTTGAATTAATTTATACGGCACTCCCGAACGCGATGGGTACCTTTGGTTGTCCCGTCTTAGAGTATGTACTCACTAAAATCAATCAATGGATTATCACTGAAAACAGTGAATATTCACTGATTCAGTGATAATGCACTGATTGATTTTTAGAGAGTAACTCTTCGGGGTACTTAAGCCCCTCCACCACGACAAGGTAGTACCCGAGGAGGGGATTATCGACAAAAAAACCGTGCAATTACATATGTGTATATTTAGAAAAATGAATATTGAGTGAACATAAATTAGTATTGCTATATTTAATGCACGACGTGAGAGAGATTCATTCAATCAAAAGATTAATTCACACTCTCAATCTTGGGACAAAATCAATTTTCTCGGAATTTATCAATAATGCCTCATAAACTAATAATCGGAGATAAGCGATTCTTATCTCGTTAGAAGCGCTGAAATCTTAGTTTTCCAATGAGACCAAGATCATCTCGCTACGATTTTTCTGTGTGAAGATATTCACGATTATATCGACGCGCGATCTCAATTTTGGAAGAAAATCAATATTATTTTCGGAAATATTAAACGATATTTCATAAACTAATAATCGGAGATAAGCGATTCTTATCTCGTTAGAAGTGCTGAAATCTTAGCTTTCCAACGAGACCAGGATCATCTTCCTACGATTTTTCTGTGCGAAGTTATTGACGATTATATCGACTCGCGATCTTAATCCTCATTCAGAAGCAGCAGACGGCGCGTATATGCGGCGTCTCGCGCGGCGTCTGGCGCGGCGTCTCGCGCGGCGATGTTTACTATCGAGCACCTGTGCCTCGTATGTTTTTATACCAGTTTTTTGGGGACGTAGTATGCTCGCGTACTACTCGCGTAAAATTTGCGCGGCCTTCATTCATGAATGGTGCGCGCGCGCCGGATTTTTAAAACGCTATAACTCGGCGAAAAATCGACGTAGCGACACGATCAAAAAACCAATCTTCTTCGTTTCGCATCCCGCAGCTGTCTACGTTGAATATGTATGATCTTATCATGAAACTGACGTACGATAATGGAATAAAGAGTAAAATACTGAAATATAAATTATACAAATAATTGCTAAAAATTTTGCTAACAATACAGTTATGTTAGACTGTATAGCAAGTATATTAAAATTTGATTTTTTATCATTAATCGTCATATTTTATTGATATACTTTATTTCTACTAGCATTTTGGTATAATTAAATGATTTTGTATCAAACTTGTACTTTTTGCCAATAAAATTTGTAACACACACTGTGTTCCAAAAGTTCCAAAAGTAAAAATGAGCGTAAAGGTGCGCAAAACAGTCTCTTGAAACGGTATCAATAAGTAAAACGCCGGCGTGGCCGCTCTCAGATTTCTCTCTGGTATCATGCATACAGACGAACTGCGAAACGTATTATCGATACGTTAGCATTTTTTTTACTACTCTTGAGAATCAATTTTTCATTATAATAACAAAAAGAGTGACTGTAAAAATCGCCCATTTCGCGGCCCTCGATTTCGGGATCGATTCATATGCGAATCAACTCCTTATGATAAAATATGAATAGAAAAAAAGTTTCAGCTTGGATGGTGATATTTAGTTTTAGAGATTTGAGAGTGAGAGATGGATTACCGACTGCAATTTTAGTTCACCGAACGGCACAAGAGGCCAGCTGCTTAGATCTCAGGGATGCAGTCAAGTTGAAAACGTGTTCCACTTACAGATATCACGCGGAGAAAAATAATTTGCTAGCACAGTATATCTTATGTAAACTTAAGTAAAGAGTGACTGTAAAAATCGCCTCTTTTGCGGCCCTCGATTTCGGGATTGATTCATATGCGAATCAACTCCTTACGATAAGATATTAATAGAAAAAAAGTTTCACCTTGAGGTGACATTTAGTTTTAGAGAAACGATACTTGTTAGTATTGGTCTGTATAACATAATTCAGTAAAAGCATATTCCGAAATAAGTTAGTTTTATTAGAAATTTGACATCTCATATCTCTAAAACTAAATGTCACCTCAAGTTGAAACTTTTTTCTATTAATATCTTATCGTAAGGAGTTGATTCGCATATGAATCAATTCCGAAATCGAGGGCGGCAAAAGAGGCGATTTTTACAGTCACTCTTTACTTAAGTTTACATAAGATATACTGTGCTAGCAAATTATTTTTCTCCGCGTGATATATGTAAGTGGAACACGTACGCGGCGGTTTGGTTGCCGACGCGGCGGTTTGGTTGCCGAGCGGTGGTTTGGTTGCAGAGGCGGCGGTATGGTTGCCGACGCGGCGGTTTGGTTGACGACGCGGAGGTTTGGTTGCCGACCGGCAGCTGCGTTGCCGACGCGGCGGTTTAATTGCCGACGCAGCGGATTGTTTGCCGAAGCGGCGGTTTAATGCCGACGCGGTGGTTTGGTTGCCGACGCGGCGGTTT
>NW_011967215.1:835231-876256 GCF_000949405.1 Vollenhovia emeryi | reverse complement strand
ACGCGGCGGTTTGGTTGCCGACGCGGCGGGTTGGTTGCCGACGCGGCGGGTTGGTTGCCGACGCGGCGGGTTGGTTGCCGACGCGGCGGTTTAATTGCCGACGCGGCGTCTCGTCGCCGACGCTGCGGTTTGGTTACCGCCGCGGCGGTTTGGTTGCCGACGCGGCGTCTTCGTTGCCGACGCGGTGGTTTGGTTGCTGCCGCGGCGGTTTTGTTGCCGACGCGGCGGCTTCGTTGCCGACGCGGCGGCTTCGTTGCCGACGCGGCCGTTTCGTTGCCGACGCGGCGGTTTGTTTGCCGACGCGGCGGTTTCCCGAGCGGAAATAGAATCAGTTGTGTAATAAGGTCCCTAACAGGTTATCCCTAATGCAAAGTCAGGCCCTGTTAGGGAACCCTGATAGGGGCCATATTAGGAAATGTAACGCAATTTCCCGTTAAAAACCTGATAGGGTTGAAAAGTCAGGTCCTTATCAGGCTGTCTTTTAAGTTTTTTGTGGGGAATTACGTTACATGCCTGATGTTTTGGGGCAGACATCTTATAAAAAAATTATCATTATATTATAATATAATGATAATTTAATCGGGATATAATAAGGTCTTTATCAGGCAATTCCTAATGTAAAATCAGGGCAGCGATCAAAATAGTAAGTTTTCTCCTAGGGCGGAAACGTGAAAAGTTTCATATCGGCTCGCCTTTTATACTATTACGGGACGATTTTTACTTACGAGAAAGACTAACGCGCGGTCGCCACGTCGCGACAGTATGTGGTACATACTATAGCAGGCGCATCCTATTACTGTTTGTTCAGGTCCTGATTAGGATTACATCAGGCAATTTTTATCAGGGGCGCCCTATTAGTATCTATTCAGGTCCAGATAAGGGTGATTTCAGGAAAACCCGTTCAGGCACACCTTTCCTTCACATGGTAAGGCCCTGATCGTGCATCAGGTATGCCTGGGCGAATTTCTGCTCGGGACGTTTTCAACTTGACTGCAACATCCCTGAGATCTAAGCGGCTGCCCTCTTGTGCCGTTCGGTGAACTAAAATTGCAGTCGGTAATCCATCTCTCATGGTAAAATGCTGGGGCAGGCATTAAGATTCATCCTGATAACTTTGAACTCTCAAATCTCTAAAACTAAATATCACCATCCAAGCTGAAACTTTTTTCTATTCATATTTTATCATAAGGAGTTGATTCGCATATGAATCGATCCCGAAATCGAGGGCCGCGAAATGGGCGAAAAACCCGTCTTTTTACAGTCACTCTTTACTTACAATCGGTGAGTTTTAGTGTCTTGTCGATAGAAAAAGTAGCTCACTTTTTATCAGCAGTAGATAAGACATTACGGAATAAAATGAAAAGTTGAATTTTCCGAATGAAAATAGTGTCGTTAGATACTGTGGAATTTTGAATTTTAATATAGTAAATTAAATTAACAATTATAAAATAATATATATGTTGAATTCCATACGTGCCATATATTGCATGTGTGGGTTAACTATATACAAAAATAAGTCTAGCTTCTTAACCAGCTATTGTTAATATGCCGACGGATGTAAATCTCAGGAGATTTGATATACAATTAACGCGACAACAACGATAAAAACAATTAATTATAATTATAAATTACGTGTCTTGTATTTATAAATGCCTTTTGTATTACCTTCTAAAATATAGTAAAACAATCCACGATTATGTGTAAATACGGAAAGTAACTCTATGAAAATTATATGTATAGTTGATCGACATTAAGAAATTGTAATAATTATTTTCTCTTTCAACGTAGATGCTTCTTCTTTTTATAAACAGAGAAAAATATTATATTTATGTTAGAGATGTATCGGTGCTTTTCTCTTATAAAAAGTTGCTCCGAGTAATCTTAGCACGAAGTAATCTCGTTCTAAATTTGTAATACGGTTTAACTTGCTCCTTATACAAAACTTTAGATTAAAACTTCGCAAAGATGAAAGATCAGAAAACAAGACAAAATGACGAGGCTGAATATCTTCGAATTGATACAGAAAAATAAAGCTCGAAAGGACGAAGTTCTGTTTTTCAAAATGCAGTTAAATTAACTTAAATTCGTCTATGCAAATAACGTTAAATTATTACGTTATTCGATTGCGTTACTCGACGGAGAATGATAATCTTATCGCTTATTCAGCTTAAAAAAAACAATAATTATCCGAAGCGTCGCGTTTGAGATGTCTGGAATGATGATGCAATCGCGGAATCCCGCAGTCTCATTAATCCACGGGGTTCTCTACCGGGCATCTTATAATTCCTACAAACGCGCCGACACGACGCGACGATGTGCTCTCGCTGCTATCAGCGGAATCGCGTGATAATTAGCATATTCATGAATTAGCCGCGTGAGTTAGCTCGGCCAGACAGTGAATATCTCAAAGTAAAATGAAGCGAGGACAGGCGGCGAACGACTGGACGCGGGCGGACGACACGGGCGATCGACACGTTCGAGAGTCTCAGGGAAACCCTCTGTAAACATCCGATCTGCGGATTTTATTAATGGGGCCAGGCAGGGGATGGAGAACGTGGGATACGTATTCCGTGCGGATTCGCAATTCCGAGGGTCTGCTCTCGAATGCGAGGCGAAAAGAGCCCGGGCAGCCCTTTGATCCGACGCAATCTTCCCTCGTGCGCGGCTGAAGCTTCGAGATTGAAAGGATATTTAGCGCTTCCTCCGGAAGTGCATCCCGCTCGATCATACATACGTGCATAGCGCTCGCTCCTCCGGGCGCAATTCACTCGTACGCGCTCGCCGCGTTAGAGGCGGCGAGATTAAAGAAGCCGTATACCCCAGGTGTTCATCGGCTCGGTCGTAGTGATTACATCGGCTGACATTATGCGCGTCGGGCCAGAGCCTCGCATATCGCCCTGCGAGGCTACCTCGGACGAGGGATGAACGCTCGCTGGGCGGGACGCACGTGTGCGTGCACGCTTGCGTCGCGGCTTCGCCGCGAGTTACTCGGGACCCGATTCGGCGGACGATCGATTTTTTCGGACATCCGACGTGCTTTCGATTCGCGCGCACAGTGGAATGCCGGGATATAGGTCAGACGTCTATATCGTTAGTGATATAGATCGCGAAAGGACGCAACTGCGTGTGGCTCTTTCCGCGCGCTCTGATCGGAATTACCTTCGCTGCATTCGTGAAATCAGCGAACTTACGATCGAGCCGTCAGTAGAGTAAGCGTGAAAAAAAATCCCGTCGCTGGTCCGCGCGCAAAAATCATTAATTACATCGGTATCGGTATGGCGCCGTTATAAATCACAGCGCGCTCTCTCCGTTCGATTCCAGCTTCTCTCTCTCTCTCTCACACACGCGCGACACCGTTTCACCTGGATTTCCTACGTGTAACGATAATAAAAAAAAGGGACAACGTTACGCAACAGGCAGCGAGTGATACCAGGACCGTTTCGCCCGACAAATGGTATAACACGAATGGCGTGGTGCGCATCACAAGGTAACAAAGTTATCGTATTTGTCCTGGAGCCCAAGCAACTTGTCACGTGTGTTTGGGAACGGATGCTGCGTGTCAATATTGCTAACATTGGCCGATCATTATATGCAGATTGGCGCGAGTTACGCATGCTGCATTCATCCGTGAAATTTGATTACGCCGATACAAATACCGGCCATCGCTGCCGTACAAAACGCGCGTTTCTGACCACGGCCGTGCGTGTCTTTCATGATATTTAATTGCGCGGTTTTGACAACGCATCAGCGGGAGATGAATATACCTGTTAACAAACGGCCTTTTATCTTTTTACCTTTTATTCCTACGTGCGCGTGTTTTGCATTTTATGTCAGTGGCAGGCGGCAAAATTCGTTAAATCCCAAAATTTAGCTTACATCGTGCGACCTTCGTAAAATCAGGCTGATGAAGCGTAACACGATCCCTTCGTAAATACATGATGTAATAACATGACATAATTGTATGACGGAATCGGGATCTAGCTAATAAAGTGATTTATTGGACCAAGTTTAATTAGAGCAGCTCCGCGTGCAGTCGTTATTTCAGGGGAGCTCGGTGGGTCGTTAACTACGCTTAATCTCCCCAAACGATTCCTCTTCGATGTTCCTGACTGCGTTTCGTAAGTCGCAAGCCTGACCATCCGTCAGTATGATATTGCCGAACGAAGCAACAGACCGCACGCTCGTGGGATCCATAAATTATTGTTCCCTCGGAGATTGAAAAGTCAGTTCATAAATCACGCCGTGGATCAGCTCGAATACCGATATTTTGCGCAAAGCCCTGCCCGTTTCTTAAAATGCTCGCAAGGCTTTTTCTGTAATTTTCGATAATTTAATTATAACGAAAATTGCGCTGTTAAATAATATCAAGCAGCGAGAACAGGAAAAGCAAGAACACGCGAATATATTGCGCGAGCGCGTATAATATCCTTGCCCTTTTAATATTTAATTGTCAAACTTGAGAAAAATTTAAACCAACATTTTTCTTGTTATTGCGTATTAAACTTTTTTGATGAAATATGTCAGTATTAAAGTAGCTACGTAATCGCATAACGTTTGTATGAAGTGGAGGAAGATAAATGATATGATGTCCCGATGTTTTCTCGCAAAACACTTTTTTACGGACAATTTGTAAGTTCAGAGACGTGACGGAAGATTATGAAGTGATTTTCGAACGAGACAGTCTCGGGGAAAGTCTGGAATATTCCAGCAAAAGTGAGGAGAGAAACTTTCCTATTCATCTTAAGTTCTATTACGGCGCACCGAGGTTATAACATCCCTGGTAACTTCTCAGATCGCACAATGCGCGTCGAGGGTACCGCCGAATTTATTCGACGTGATATTTCGCAGCTGCGAGAAACTTTACCCAGCGATCCGCGATTGACTACGGTGTATTAAAAATGACTACGAATAATGTGTTGCTACCCAATAAATTTTAAATTAAAATGGTGCAAGAAACGGTAAGAAACAAGTATATTAAAGCAGCGAGAGAACTAATTTGTGAAAAATGGAAAAGTCTCGTCTTAATTCAGTATGTAATCTAATATTATAATACGGCAATTTGCAATGGATTTTCTATTTTCCCTTGCAGATTGGTTGTATTAATTCAACGGCTGTAATGCTCCTCGGAGAACATGTTTCAACAGATGTTCGTGCGGCAATTTCAGTGTCCCTAATTATTCGCGCTATCTGCTAGCGTAATCAAATTGGAGATTGTCAGTCAGTTAGCAATAAATCTGCGGCCACCGATCGGAATCTAAGATCATTATAATCTGGCGATATTGAGCTGGGACACTGGGCCGATCCATTTCTGGGTTAATGAATTACCGATGAAACGGCAAATCGACACCGCTGCGGGGAACTGTACGTCAAGATCGATAGCTCCGCAAGACCGAAACTCCGCAATCACGAAATTCCAGGCAAATCGGCGCGAAAACGCGTTGCAACTGCGTCTGACAAACGTACGCGCACGTACTAAAATCGCGATCAACCTCGAAAAATCCGCCAAAGGAATTTTCATAGCCGGGCCTCCCTGCATCACGCGCGTCATCCGATTTTGATGGATGGATTTTCGGGTTGACGAAGATTTTACGGATATATGAAAGCCGCTAAAATCCGTGGAGCGTCGATCAATTTCACGGTGTTAAGAGGAAGAGGCTCAGGATTGAGAGCTTTAAACGCGCCAAGCCTTGGTACCGCCGAGATCTTATCCTCTAAGAATTGTCGATGATCGCCCGAGTGTTTAATGAGTGAATTACGTCATTCGACAAGATGTAATTTACTTTTTTTTTTAGTGGAAATTGATAAAACGAGATCATCTTAAGGTTCCATGGTTCCAGGTCACATTTAAAACACGGTGATAAATACCATTTGCGAAAAATGCGTATGTATCTAGTGTGTAATAATATATTTCTTAAATTAAGTAATTTCAAGTAAGTGGTATTTTATAACAGCATTCCTTTTCCCAATTGTTATGCTCACTTGAAATTTCCAAGCACATTAAGGTCTCAAAATATTGATTGAAACAATACAATGTTCACGAAAATCCCTTAATGCTGCCGTAAAGCGGACGGAAGGCGAAATAAAAGAATATTCCAAGATATCTCTAACGAAAGAGATCTCAGCAGAGCTAGAATTATTATTGATCGCTGCTTTTCAGCGGCGGCGCCGGTACGATACGCGTACGGATTCCATTACGCATGGCCAATAAACGCAAATAAGTAATAATCGATTTAGCGGCGGTCAGTGACGTCGCCTGTTCAATGCCTTGCATGCGGGAAATATTAACCGAGACATAGAACCGAATACCGGCCATGTCAAGATTTAGTTAACAGCTAACAAGCACTCTCCGCGCGCTCTAAATTTAGATACTCTCGCGTAGCGATTGACCGTTATCAGAGCCGGCGTGCATTATCGATGCAAGCCACCTCGATGCACATGACGTGATGAATATGTTATTAATCTGTACCGTTATATCGTACGCTTGTTGAGGAGCAACCGCGTGCAAAACTTAAAGCCGCTAAGCGCGAGAGTAAATCCGTGTATTCACGTTTACATCATTCGCGGAATCGGGACGTGTCATTAAGTGTGCACGTCGAAATCGGCATCCTGTCTTTTCCACCTTGACTGAACGCGAATAGTTCAATTAAGATTGATCGCGCCACAGTGCACTATGCGAATAGTTTGCTTGACGAATTGTTTACAGATGGCACACGAATAATGTTACGCCGTACCTGCCGATATCGTTAACAGTGACCGATGATTGTATCCAGATTGCGCGAGTTAGGAACACATTGCGCAAAACCGTGAACTTGTCGCTACGACAACACAAGTATCGACTGCTACCACCGCGGCTAAACCTGGACACGCGTTTTCAAATGAATTATTACTAGTAAATAATCGAATAAATATAGGTATGTCTACATACATGTCTACTTAATAAGAATACCTAAAATTCAAACCGAGTCGAAATTTTGGCCCTATGTTGAACCTGTAATTCTAGAATTGCAAGTACAAAATTTACTCCTACCTTAAAACTGATACTGTTGGAAATTTCTACTTTTGCCAATTTACCATTAAAGTAGGTCCTTCTAAGTAGGAGCTAAAGTAAATTTTTAGAATTAAAGATTCAAGGGAGGAGTAAAAAATATAATGTCATGCGTATAGATCAGTTAAGTAGCTATGTACGTGTAAATTAGCATAAAAGTGTGAAAATACTACCAAAATTTCGACTCGGGAGTCTAAACACATATCGGCATTGATTTCTATGCGACATCATGCATTTATAAGTACAGTGATGCACAAAATGGTTGCAACACTTTTCTATTGAGTTTAGGAACGCGCGTTTAGAGTCAGGGTTACGCTCCAAATTCTTCTTCCCCGAGGAATGTGTATTTTACTCGATGGCCATTCCGAAGCCATTTTGAGCGTTTCCGAACTGTTTCTCGGGTAAAATTTTCGTCAAAGCAAATGTTTGGAACGTAAACCTGAATCTAAATGCGCTTTCCTAGACTCATTTAAAAAAGGAAGTGTCGCAGCCATTCTGTCCATCACTGTACGTTGGTTTATCTGTAAAATATTCTACTTAAACAATTTCAAATATTATAAGTTACGAATTCATACTTCACCATTCCTTTATTTCATATAATTTTAGTTCAGCACATCAGGATAAATAATCGATCATTCGTCTGTTGATCCGCGATTTAAGATAAGAAAATCTATTATTTTGAAACTCTTTACAATCGTACCATTGTGCAATATAAAGGAGCAAATCTTAAGGAGCAAAGCGATAACGTGTAACTCGCGACATACGGACATTTACGCTTGCTTGCTTATTTATGTGGCTTAATGACGATAGTTTAATCAAGAACATTCGCTTCACCACATGAACAGTTTACGCGATGAATTACCAAGGCTACACCTTCCTCAAGGCTATCTGTAAATTGTAGCGGGATACGTGGGGTGTGGGATTAACTAAATGAGGATATCTCAAGGGAGGATTAAGCGACTGTCTGTGCGCGGTCGTAAGCGAGGGCATTAAGATTTTCGATTAATGTTGTCCCATCGATTTCGGAATCAAACATACATATACATACACACATTTATAAATAAAAGAGCACAAATATATTGATCTGTCGAGTCAATTTTGATCGTGATCTCGAGAGGTTTGTCAAAGATCGACCCAACAACTCGCATTTACAAAACTGTAATTTGTCTCATTAGCGCGTAACTGACAATTTCTTGCTAGGATTTTTCATTGTGACGCTGCGTAATTAGTGTTTTTAAATATTTAAGTTATATCGACCGTTATTCTTTGTTGTACCGTTACTCCTCGTATGCGAAATGGAATAACAAAATATCACAATTTTGATATGATTGTATGCAATACGATTAATGGTTTAAAAAATATTTGTATAAGCCGAAATATGCAATCAATTGATTGCTTGATTGTTCTCAGCGGTTACAGAGTCCACTAAATTCGTTTTATACGTCATGAATCGTAATCTGCGTGCCATTATAATCATAAGCTGCGTAATAAAAGGAAGCTCGCGTGATTTTTAAATAATTTGTAAGGTGAAAAAGGCAGCTTTAGTTGCGTGCGTACGGGGATGAGCCGGTGGTTTCGTTTGCAGCTATTCTTCACCAGACGCGGCCCGGTCTGCGCAAACACACGCGCCGGAGACAAAATCCATGAATATGCAAGCTCGATCTAGCGGCGCTGTTCATTTCTGAATATCCGATGAATTTACGGGCGTATGTTTTCCCTGCATCGCTCACGACTGTCTCGATGGAACCGCGGCGACCGCGATTAGAACGAGAGCGGGGTGAACGGCGGTTCCGCGCCGCGTGTTGACCCGTTCCGCAGAGCACCGCGTAACACCCGAGACGCGGCCTCGTATGTCTGCGCTCTGAAACCTGGACTCGCGGAAGGTACTCACGGAAACAGCGACGCTCATGAATGACAAATATGATACAATGTGATATGAAATTTTTGGGGACTTCTCTATCTCGGCCCTTCTCCTTTCGCTACGACAGACATATTTTCCCGTTTGTGTATAACGCGCAAATAAAACTCAGAACGCTCGGTATTACCGTTTCATTTTTAGAAAGAATTGTCAAATTATTCACGTGGAATTGTCGCAATTGCAAATAATAGCTAAGGATACGTGGAAACATGAAAAGATTTATAGGAGATTTGTTATATCGAAGACAGATAAAAGATAATTATATTGTATTCAAGCACTTTACTTTTTTTTAACTTACTTTTGCGCGTATTTATAAAAAAAGGAACCGTATATATGCAATA
Source organism: Vollenhovia emeryi (assembly GCF_000949405.1). NCBI lineage: Eukaryota > Metazoa > Arthropoda > Insecta > Hymenoptera > Formicidae > Vollenhovia > Vollenhovia emeryi. The sequence goes on along the minus strand of NW_011967215.1, from coordinate 866,952 downwards.
TTGATTTTCATTTGTTTTTACCGCAGTTTTTGAAGTGGCCCGTTGCACATTTTGTGCTTGTTTTATTTTAGCACTTTGTTAGTTTTCCTTCGTTCTCCTGCACTTTTCCAACACGAAATGACCGGCGTATCTCTAGCGGGCGGGGCCCGATCGTATGCCCCTTCTATTACATATCGACGTATTTTCCCGCAGCACGGAGTGCGGAGAAACGAAAGTGGAATACGTGGGAAGAAATGAGTTTATTTAAGCGTGAGTAAACGCCCCGTGCTGCGCAAGCACGAGTCGGTATCGACAGACCGATACCGGGGTAAGTATCGACGCGGAATTTCAAAAACGCATGACGGTAGAATCTCCTCAGATTCCCCGGGAAGACGAATATCCGTGGTGTTCCGCCTTATTGAAAGACGGCACATGTCTCGCGAGTTTGCGATGCCTGCAACGAGCCGTGAAAATGCGCGGTCTAGCCTGATGAGTCTGACTTCCGTTGTGTAAAACCTCAGCGTCGAGGATCTGGCGCTAAATGGAGTAACCTTAATTCAAAATGTTAAGAGCAAAAGTGACAAATTTGATCCTTTCAATTAAGATAATTGGAGCGTGATTCATTTATTAAGCAGCACGTCTGTTTTGATAACATGAACAGAATTGTCAATCTTTTGTTGTTTGATATATGGAAACAGAGATTAAATTGGAGAATAAATTAATGGCACGTGGGCAAAATTATTTTAAATAATTAATACAATTCTGAGACATTAACATAAGTCTGAAGCAAAGAAGGGCACGACATATCACTTAACATTGTATTACAATAAGTACTTTAAGTTTTATTAATTACTTGTTAGAAAGTTTATATTTAATTTCAGCTAATTGTAGGATTCACTAATCTTTTCTTTCATTGTACGAAGTACAATATTGTCACGAAGTATAAGCAGAGATGCACTTTCATGCTTCTTTTTCTTCTTACTTTTGGAAAAGTGTGGAGTTGAAAGAATTAAATTAGATTGTGCAAACATCTTTCATTCGAAATTTGTTCGCAACAGATACTACGGCAGCTCGTGAGAGTGATGGATGATATTTCTTGCATGTTATAAAAAGCTTGCGCCCAAGGCACAGTACGCCGTGCATCAATATTTGTACCGGAAAGTTGAGAAAAGAATAAACTAAGTGACTTGTCAAGCACAAAGAAATAAGAACACTTGGACATCAATCGTACACGCGCATTCGGATTCTTGCTCTAATTTTGTTCTAATCGACAGAAAAGTTTGTAGCTGATAACGTAAAGGTTTCCTTGCTGCTGTCTATTCGCTCAGAAGAAGCGAAATCTTTACACTTTTTATATTTTATATTTCGCTTCATACTGTTACTTAATGAGTATTAATAGTGATAGAATAATTTGGTTCAAGTCTGAAATTATACAAATTAAATTTAAATTTTAGATACAAATTCTTTTTTTTCACAAACGCCTATCGATCGCGCTAAATATATTAATCGATTATCGATATAACGTACATGACGAAAGCATACAGACCACATGGAGATTAATATTTCAGAACATAAATTCTGCGAAATGTATCAATGATCGGAATGTACAGTGGGATTGACAGTAGCTTACCGTTTATAACGGAAATATCTATGTTAATGGATTCAGGCACACCATATATTATTAATGACAGCTTTTCGTGATTATCACCAATCACCGATTACAATTACATCCTATTTCAGCTATTAATAAATGCAAAAGGATTACAATTAAATCTAGTTTCTCCATATCGACTGACCGCGCGTCGCTTTCACATAGCTGCTAGTATAATACATTAACTTCGAAGTAAATTGTGTTTATCCAGGCGTTTGATCTGGCTCCCCCACGGTAATACGCGCGACATATAGTAATTATAACTTTATTAATCTAGGTGGTCAATCATGGGATAATTGTTAGCACAATATTCCCGGGTGCTCGTACACCGTACTGAAACTCGATCATTTTGAACAGATTGGAAGCATCTCCTGACTCTAACTTCGAGAATGGACCTCCATTCATGTACGCGGAGTGAGAAACTGACTCGGTGACAGAGTGAACCAGAAGCGTTGATTTGAAGCCTTTAGCACGTTCTGCTACCAGCTTTTAGCTCGATACAACTAATATGTACACTTGCTCTTCCCTGCCTTTCGTTTAAATAGAAAAGGCAAAAAAATCCACTGCTTATCTGCATTATCAGAAATGTATATAATTTTACGCGTCTGATTCATTTGTTTAATTAAATATGCTAACTCGTTGAAGCTAAGTTTAAAATCCATAATAAGGGCTTTAAACTTTCTAAAGCACTTACATCGCTTCGTATCGGTATTTGCTTTGCATTAATGTCCCTTGCAATTTATCATCATTAATTTTTTATTATACACCGGTCTTCAGGAAAATTCGATTATCGTAAAGCGACTTATGGGCATTTAATACTCGCGTCGTGCCCAGTGAATTCGTAATCCATCTAATATGTCGTATCGTATGCAATGATATGTAAATGAGCAATCGTCGGTGTTGAAGCAAACGTGTGGGATTTCTGCATGAGATAATGTACCGCTAAATGTACATCAACCGTTGATTACGGCTTGCACAATGAGCAAGTCGATTTGCATAATTGATTTCGTTCGAAATGACAATAAATTTTAATGCTAACCTGCTTATTTCGCGCGACCGAGTCGTAAGATACGGAATATTTTCCGCATCGTTGCGCCGATGAATTGCGTTGTTGACTAATGAGAAATCGCTCAAACAAGAGCGGTCAAATTATGCGGAATTATATCATAAATTCGATCATTTATTTGCGTCATTTACGAACGTCCGTGTGTTACATCCAATTCTTGCCTCGACGTGCTGTAATAATCGATTAAACGCTAATCAGTCCAACATACCAACGGATCGACAGATAAATAAACACGTAAATAGCTTTTCCCTGCTAACGCGACCACAGAGAGTTTGAGGGACTCCGAATAGTAGAATCGAACAAATTGTATCGATGTCAACTCTAATGGTAAATATCATTTACATCAATTTGTAGAATTACGGCTCATCAGTCCGATTTCTAGTCTTTCATCCATCAACCCGATATCATAAAATGACGATTTATCTTTGAAACTGTTCAATCGGTACACGTTATACAAATCGAAAATACGAACCGATTATATGTATACACAAAGTTACCGCGTTTGTCGAGAATCAATCGACTTTTTGCTTGCACACTTAAAATCGACTTCAGAGAAACGTGCGTGTGTCGAACGACCCGAGGGAGACGTTGCGAGACTGAATTTTTATCATTTAACAAGGCCTGCAAAACTTTTTCTAAAATATTAGAAGACTGTAAAGGAGACCTGTTCTTTGAGAATTTCTCATATTACTTATCTCCGATTTAGGCAATTTCCATCGTGACTACCTTGTAGTCGAGATTGCCGAACAAAGGAATAAGTAAACAGCTTTTCCTTTGAGATAAATACGGAATGAGACGTGTCTGCCGCTGCTGCGAAAATGATGGACCGATATATGTCTACAGGTTCTGGGATGTAGCGCACAAATGCGAGCGCCAACAACGGATTAGCAAAAGTAACAATATTATAAATTGTACGGAAATTACAAGAATGAAGCGGCAATATGCAGGTCTCACTAATTTTCGTGACGTCTAACGTTTCCGCGCGAACAAATGCCACTTTTATACTACAATCAAAAGAAGATTCCTAGAATTATTTCAGATTGGTGGATACATTTGTGTCGCTACATCACGGCGAGGCCGCATAACCGTGTGTCGTACTTCGTTACTACCGTGGATTATCGATAACTGATGATGAGAAGTCTCGTGGTGGGTGTGTGTAAAAGAAGGGATGTATTTCATCTTCTAGGAAGAGAGAAAACGTGTCATATTGGACGGGCTAAATGAGAGAGTGCCTTGCATACGGCTGCAGAGCATCGCGCGCGAATCCGGACAGACGGAAAATTGAAAACTATAAATTTCTTTGCTTTTCCCACCGTTTATGCGCGCCAACTCTCGTATGTTATCCTGCGGGAGATCCCAGGTCTTTACGAGGTGGTTTATGAACCTACGTCATTTGAAACCCAAAATAGAATTCCGAACTTAATTTCATTCATGCGGTACTTATCCGCAAATCGCGATATCACGATGTCTATCTATACATGATAGCAGTCGATATCAGCTCTGATATTTCGTAACAATGAGTGAATGCTAATTCCTCTCCCCTCGCTAAAGGGAAAATAATCTTTTATCAAAAGGCACGAAACAGGTGTCGTTAATCGCGGAACGTATGTAGATCGTAACATTTTTCCAATAATTATTAAGTTACCAGAATGAAAATGTTATGCAAATGCTCTTTGTCACACCCAGTGACATATTTTCTTCTAATTTTGGAATCTTTGTATCGCTATCAGTCCAAAATAGTTTATAGAGATATTCTGTCTTCGTTATTCTAGTTTATTAACTGTAATTGACGTAATTCTGACGAAGACTGATTATAATGTTAATTTGATGTGTTCGAAACAAGCATATCGATGTTAATACTTCATCCATTATGAAAATTATACGGCTAAAAAATTATATAGGTCAAGCGATCGCGAATCAAGGGGATATGACTATAGATTATTGATTTTTGCCGTAGCTAAAGCTATCACACGGCACTTTTACTATAAATGTAATTTGCTCAATAAGGGCATTTCCGATTAATAACAAATAAATTTAATAGGTGCACGCAATGCAACAATACAAAATTTTCATACTACAAGTTTTACTATAAGTCATACCGCTGTCTTAATAATTAGAATAAAATTGCTGCAGTTAATTTACGCGTCGCAATAACAAAGCATCAAAAAGTTCCAGCTAATGTGTGCTAATATATTTCATACATTCGATCTTACAATTATAGTATCTATAGTTGCCACGTATAGTTTTGTCGTGCTTGCTTGAATTATCCCTCTCTCTCTCTCTCTCTCTCTCTCTCTCTCTCTCTCTCTCTCTCTCTCTCTCTCTCTCTCTCTCTCTCTCTCCCTTTTTAGTTTTTAAATTAAGAACATGATATTAATTTAAGATTAATGTCGCTGTTTTATATTAGTATTTAGTAGAATCCTAGTCTAATATATCAGTTATTTAATTTTACTAGTTAAATTAATCAGATTTTTCCAAGTATCCAAGATTGACATTTGCGCGATGTTGTTTGAAATTTGCTAAGTTGATTCTCAAGGGAAGAAAAGCCAGTTGGGAAACACACTCGAACTCGTTGGAGCGACCGACACTTGTCCCATAACGCGCGACTCCCTCCGCGCTAGTAGTAACAGATAGCACGGGACAGACGCGCCGCTGGTAATCAAAGTCCCGTGTCGTCATATCTGGCAGGACCTGCGCCAACGAATTTGGAGAGACTCGAAAGCCTCGAGATGAACAAGAAAGGGTTGCGAAAGAAGCGCTGCGGGGAAAGAGACAGAGAGGGAGGGAGAGAGAGAGAGAGAGAGAAGGAAAGAGAAAAGAAGAAAAAGAAAGAAAAGCAGACGGAGAGGACGGGAACGGCCAACGCGACACAGAGGAGGAATAGAAGGTGGCTGGTGGAGGAGGGCTGAGAATTAGGGGTTGGTCGCAGGCAGCGTGCGCGCGAGAGGGTTTTGCCAGGAGGGGAGAGGGTGGAGTTCCCCTCTCGCGTATTCTCTCTCCTTCTCTCTCGCTTTCTCACGCCCTCTCTCACTCACTTCCAACCCCTCTCGAGCGCGCGCGAGCATTCGGGATTCGAGGCGGTGTGGAAACTCGAGCAGACAGCCAGTCGCTCGCCGTACGCTCCACACGACGTGGCTCGAGAGTGCCGCCTGGCCGATATCGAGATAAACGACGACGATGATGACGGTGGTGTGATGGCAATCCTCGTCAATCGATCCCGGTCCACGTCGTAACTCGGCATCGTCCTGAAACGCCGACGGACACTCGGCGATCTCTCGCGCGTCCCAATTACTCGATCGTCGATCGTCCCTCGCCGGAATCCACAGGTACCTTCGCAGGTTGTGGAGGTCGACGGTACTCGCGCGCGGAACCGCCGGATCGGATTGCAGCTGTCGCCGTGAATCGATTAGGAGCAATCGGGAGATATCGCGTTTCCTAAATACCCTAGTTCAGACAAGAATCTCGTCGTGCGACGTGCCTGCTATGTCGGCCACGAGATCGTGAAGCGGACGAGACGACTTGCAGGGGCACGAAGGGTTTAGGGGCGAGACTCGGCCGGAAAATCGACTGGCTTCGAGATCAAACGCGCACACGAGGGAGTATCCAGTAAACGGTGATCGATCGGGGATAATCGCTCATTTCCGCCGATCAGTGACGACCCTTATGGACCAGCGCGTGAGGCGTGTACGCGTTTCGTCGGCGCGGCTCCGTTTTAGCTGTTGCAGGACCAAATTTCTGGCGAGGAAATTCAACGTCGATCGACGGGGCAGCGACGCGGCGAAATTAGCTGGAAGTGCCGGCGGATCGGATTAACGTGATTGCCGTCGTTGCGAATAGCAATTCCGCCGTGCCTGCTAATGGCTGCTGATCCAACTGGAGACTCAAACAGTGACAGTGAATCAATCGCGAGGAGCGAAGGCTGAAAGGGGGCTAAGCCGCAGGGAAGAGAGTTGGCGGGGTGCGGACAACCGATGAGAGAAGTTCAGAGAAGAGTGCAAGTTTGCGGGGAAGATTGAGGGACGCGATCCGAGCGGCCGGAAAAGGGGCGCAAGTGTTATTTCCATAGAGAATTTAATAAGCCTTCGTAAACGCCGGTGGATCGGATACGACGTCGACGGGGGTTTTCGATCCGCTGTCGCAAAATATTTCAGGCGATCCGTCGGCACTGAATGGCGCGGCTTAAGACGGCTTCCCGTGTGCATCGCCGTAATCGCGCGCCGCGCGTAATCGAAACGATAGTAGACTGAGGAGCTCGAAGGCTTTTCCCTCGTGGTCGTACCCCTCTTTCGCTTTCTCTTCGTCCCCCCCCCTCTCTCTCTCTTTCTCTGTCTCTTTCTCTCTCTCTTGCCGGTTCGATTTTAACGGCAGACACGCGATACCAGGAGCGCTTCGCCATGTACGCGTAACATCATGTCGACGTCTGTGCGTGACACATCGTCCTCCCGTGGCCACGTCGAAAGTGACGGTGCACCCCTCGGCGCGTCGAGGAGTGTCAACGGAACGAGACTCCGATCTGCCGGTTCACGACAACGCGGATGCAGGATCACATAGGCCGTGCTCTCGCGACGTCACGACTCCATGGATCGATCGCGCGGAAGACTCGCCGTGATCTGGGAATGTCCCGTCGCGGATAATCGTCGATCGTCGAGCGACGTTGCTGCCGGGATGGACGGTAAGTCGCGGATCATTAGCGGCGCGGACGCGCGTCGCTGTCGCGTGCTGGCACGCCAGTTTCGTTGGCCCAAGGTCCTCCATGTCGGCAGCCGAGCCGGTGTCAAGGGTGTAGTCACGTGTGCGATTTGAATTGCTAAGGAGACCTCGATCACTGATAATTAAAATACGATGCGAGAGAGACGGGGATTTATTATCGGCGAGGGAAACGCTTGAGACAAGCGTGAAGTTGGTGCATCGTCCGTTCCGTCCTGCATGCCGTGGAGCTCAAAAGCTTATCGGAAACAATTGCCTCTTAAAAAGAGTTTGCGTGAATAAAGAATATATACGAAGATTGCACAGAGGAAGAATAGGTAGAACGCTTAGCATTGCTGTCTAAGAATCTTAGTTCTACAATTGACCTCCGACTACGTCGATTGCATTTTTGGTATGGAAGAAATACGTATAGTATTATATTTGTATGATGTGTGTAAGCAGCAATTTTTTCGCTCAATGTTACGCATATATTTATATAATTTTGTGTAGAGCTCAGGGCCTGAACAAGGTTGTAGTGTCCATTAAAATAATTTTAATTATAAATGTATATATAATTTATATACACATTTATAATTTTATATACATTTATAATTAAAATTATTTTATTACACACTACAAACCTTGTTTAGGCACTGAGCCCTTTTTTATTACTTGATTTCACCATACGAGCCATTGTTATTTATTTGTTTCTAAAGTTTTTCGTGTTTTTAATGTTTTCCATGTTTAATACAATAATTTCTGCATACCGCTCGAATTGAAATAAGCCTGAATATAAAATCGAAGATACACCAGGCAGTTACGCAATAATGCTGTGAGCGTATATGGTCACGTTCGGTTTATTTATTCTTGTCGCAATGCGAAATTTTTTTTGCGCGCCCATAACAATGCGCGGGCAATTTTGTGATGGTAAAGGTGGAGCGAGATAAAGAGATGCCCTGGAGCTAGCTTCGTGTCGCTCGAATTAAGGGCTATAAATGAGAAGACTGCACAGGGCAAAGGGTGTAACACACGCAGAGATGGAAAAGGGATTCTTTTACGGCCCTTTTACCTCGCCTTCTGTTCCGGCATCGGCTGTACAGCAGCTTTTCCTTCGTTCTCTCTCTCTTCCCTCGTTCTCACTTTCCGCTCCTCCGCACCGTCCCTTGATGTATTAAAGGGGCACGTGAAATATTCCGGAGGCATTTTCATTACCGTCCTCTCTGGGAATGCACGCAGGTTGATAAGCCTTTCTGCACGAGGGCAAAGTGGATTGCGAAGAGAGGAGTCAAATGTATTCGGTTGCCGGTGTGCTCTTTTTTTTCGTCCTCTTTTTACCTCAGAAAGGATATTGCATTATTTTTATTAAATTCGTGCATAACACATATACGCGCCTTTTCAGCGTTATAATTAGAAAAATGTAATTTTTCGCGGCGTGGACATTTGCAGTAGGAATGTTCATCGAATGCAAAATTAATCCCGACAGTTGTTAATGGTCGGTTTCCATCCAAGCTATTCCATGTAAATTGGCTTTTATTCGAAGTGAGTAAATAACGAAGCGCGACAAGTACAAATTATATATAAATAATTTAGATTGGATTTTGTATGATAATTATATGATATTTATAACGACATAAATATTGTTAATTATAATGAGTGGATAAATAAAATCACACTTATTCTCATTTTCTCGCTTTCATAACTCATCTCTCCCTTAATATGTACGCAGTCTTTCGGAAGTAGAGAAATCATATGCATAGCGTGGAATTAACTTGCCGTGAAGCATAATGCAAGCTATAACTTGCATTATATAATTACTCACGTGTTCTTTAATTAAACGAACTTAAACATACAACTTGCTGATCCGCGTGACGAATTGTTTAGAATGCAATTGCGTGCAATCAGAGGTAATTTCCGTGCTATCTACTGCTGCTTGTATATTTATAAAATTATTAAAGAAAAACGATTCAATATATTATAATACGCCTATTAAACTAATGTATCTTCAGTTGAAATATTATAGCACCTTTTATACATCAATATATTGTTAAACACGTAGTTGAACTAACTCACGCAACAGTATTAAACATATAAGGCTAATCTTTGCAATGGAAAGCAAACGTTCTGGTGTAATATTTTACAAAATTTTCACTCGCGTGTGGCATGTTTGGAGCAGACGTACAACTGTCTCGAAATCGCGCGCGGCGATCCGATTCGCCCCGGCAAGGTTATCGCGCTTCGCCACATCGTCAAGTATTTTAAAGCGTCGCCGATATCTCGAAATTATATAGCAGCATAAGCTGTGGGAGTTGGTAATCGTTGGATTTTGTGCAAATGGGCTCTCAGCAGGCCACTCTGCTTTTTCAGGCGCAATTGAATCCGCCGGCACTCACGGCAGTCCTCCAGTCCAGTAGTTGACAAGGTAATTCCAGTAATTCCCTGAATGCACGGTATTTTACAAATTCCTTGCGATCCAGGTACTTGCGATCCGTGTATTTAGCATATTGAGTCATTTCCATAAAAAGCTATTGCATGCGATTCCCGATTAGTAGATTACTATACCATAAGTGATATTAGAGAAACCAGGTGACGATCACTTTTACGATAATTTCTTTTATTGGTAGAAAAATTGTTATTTGCTTCAATATAATTTAATTAAAAAGTTTCCATTGGAGAATCAATAAACGTGAAAAACATTATTAACCGTGTAAACGAACATTGCAACTAATCCCAGCTCCATTTCTGTTTGAGAGATTTTATAAATAATTTTTTGAAATTGGAGGCACTTTCTAAGTATAACGTATCAGATATTTTATATTTATTAAATTGCTATTTGAACTGCCGACGATTTGAAGAGTATATTCCCAAATAATACCCATGCGAAGAGAATTGTGCTGCTTTCGAAAAAAAAAATCGTGCATTCCTTTGTGACATTAATGTACGTTAAATGTCGCCGGAAAATTTATCGATAGGTTCATTCCGCCCTGACAAAATTGTACAAAAATTCGATGCGACGAGGGTGCCTATAACTGGCGATATTTGATTTATGAACCGTAATTTCTCTCAAGAGAGACGAAAATGATCGCGTGAAACGAGTATATAATCGTATATAATCAATCAAACGTTATAACCAATTAATCGTTTTAAACGGCTAATCAGAAATTATACAATTCACTTTCATTCGCGCTTTTGTGTTGTGAGAAACAGAAAATTATCACGGAGCAGAAGAAAGACTGGAAAACGAAATGTCGAATACGTATGCCATCACATCTTTAGATAATCGATCGGGTGCGATCATGCGATAAAAGAAGCAGGAATCTTTTTCAGCTAATTTAATAGGACACGTTTCTGTGCCATTACCTGTTGCGTTCACCATTATTAGGCGTGCCAGGGTGACTTCGACGAAGAAAAATGACGACTGTGTCGTCCGGAGATAGACATTTCTTATTCATCTTCGTGCTAATCGTAGACATATTAACCATAGACTGCTTATGAGGCAGTGGGCCCCTAAGTGGGGGCATCCTCCTGAGGGAAAAGGATAATATGAGTTTATTTGGACGTCTATCTTTCTCCAGAACGCGTGAGTCACGAGAGGCAGAGAAAGATAGACACCCAAATAAATTGCCTTCACTGCCTCATAAGCAGTCTATGGTCAATATGTCTATGGTGTCATTACATATAGCTCATTTATATTTGACACGCTTATGGCTACCAATTCTCGAAAGAGAAGGGAAACGTTCGAGGACGCGTTGTTAGTTATTAACTTTTCCAGTTTACTATAATATTAATAAATTAATTTTCTCACATATATCGTATACACAAAAATATATATTTATATTAGAAATTATTCGTCATTACTGATGTATTAATATTATTTTGTTAATAAATGAATATAATATGTGTATTATAATTTAGTTATTGTTGGATTAAATTTATTAGATAATTGTTTCAAGTATTATCTACAAGTTAATATTGTGAAATGTTACGAGCTACTTCCTCAATGAGAAAATCATATTTCAAATCAGTAATTACCATACTTTTGGAATAGAGAATCCCAATGAATTTTAAAAGAGATTTCATCGTTATTCTCTGATAATTCCCGAGGAAACAACTTGTAGTGATTTATGTGCGGTCAATCTTGTGTAGAATCGCACAAGATACGCTCTTATTTTAACGATTATTCGCGATTAATGCATGCGACATAGTTTAAAATTGTTAGCAGCGTATGTCGAGTTTTACTTTTTAGTTCGTTTCATTTAATTACGCATGTATAACACTCGTCGATATGTGTCGCACACGAATATTTGCCCCGTGGCAGTTAGTAATTATCGCATATTATTTCACGGACTAAACTGTTAATTATTCAGTCGAAGAGAAACCTTTCGGCGTGTATAAAGTTAATACAACGGTCTCTTTTATGACCGCGTATTAATATTGAAATTTCGATTGTGCCGATTTATTTGTAGACGCATGCACGCCGGTATGCATTTCGATTCAATTTCAGATTTCATCACATTAATTCTCGTATCAAACTGTCACGTGCTTAATTTACTCGCGTAAATTTTATTTCTCTATTCATCGCCGTCGTGCTTATAATTACACGCGCGTCTCGTACATTCGGAAATTGTAAACACGAGAGTTTTTCGGATAATTATTAAGTTGCTGGGGACATTTGTCATTTAAAAAATTCAAAGTAAATGTCAGAGCGAAGGAAGGAGCGATATAGAGAGACCCCGCTTTAGATACATATTGCAGTACTCGGGATAATTCCTCAGGATCATTTCTCATCCAAATAGTGCACAAAATGTCTAACAGAACACCGGGTAGGAAGGACTCCGCATTAGCGAAGTTTCGTGCTAATTGTACGTAATTAATTATATCATTATTTCGCCGATTAATCTAAGTCGGGCTCACCGCGGCGGTAGAGGATCATATTTTTCCTCGCGATGTACGGTATTCTTCGTCGCAACTGCTGCACAAGAGCGATCAATCTGGGGAGATATGATTTCATTTCTTTCGTCTTTTTTTCGAAAGACAAAACGACGTTACGTACAAAGGAGGAGAAAGATGTTGCCTTCCCGGCAAAGATGAAAATTGCTGAGAATATATCGCGGGAATATTTTCTGGTTTTGCCGTGCGAGAAACCGCTGCAGCAACGGTTTTAATATTTGAAAACAATTTCGGGACTTTTTGTACATATTCGTGCATCGAATGTTTCAGGGAGCGTGGCAGCGTATTTTGAAAAATCTGAAATTGATGACGACGTACCGGAAATTCATGAACAGCAACACAGGGGATTCCTGTTTATTTTATTCGCGCGCAATCGAATCGCAGGTGACGCAGTTGCATAAAAGATGAGCCATTTTTCTAGCTTTAATTGTTTCTCTTATGTAAAAGAACAATCAGTTGATTAATCAAGAAAATTGGGCAGTTTAACGAGCAAACTATGATATTTCAATTCTGTTAAACACACTTTTAAATATTGCTTTTTCATCAAGTTGGGAATGGCATTTCTAACATTTTAAATGTCAAATCAAATCACGAATGATAGCCGTATACATCGTACATTGGCACACAGGTCAATTAGTGCCAATTCACAATTAGCGCGACATTTTTATTCCTCAAATTCGCGCTACACTTACCGCGTGCAAATAGAAGCGTTTTTATTTATTTATACAGCATGCACACACAGCCGCGTTTTATCACCATTGCGCACAACTCTATTAAACTTCAGTATAACGTTATACGAGCTCTAGCAAGTGTTGCATTTATGAACAAGAAGAATAAATTGGAATATATCGGAAATGTATGCGACACACGAGCGATTCGATAAAGAGTGAGAACAAGATTGGCCCCATTTTTTTCGCACTCCATTTGGGTCACAAAGTAGGTACCAAACGAAAGGTCTCGTCAAGATGCTCGCAGATATGTCAGTCTCAGAGTGTACCTATTTAACGTACCAGAGATATCGGGCTCCGAAACTTCCCAGGACGCAAACGATGAAGCCGTCTGGAAAGACACCAGCCATTTGTTTGGAATGGAATGGAACCCTCGATGGAACCTTTGAAGCTCGATATCTCTGGAACGTTAAATAGGTACACTCTGAGACTGGCATATCTGTAATTATAGGACACTTGTTCTCACTCGTTGACTTAGTTCTCGTAAAAGTAAGAATTGTGCTACTACGTTAGAGACGTGGTGACAAATTGTTATCCACTCCTATGACTCATCATTTGCCTGATCAATTATGAGCGCAAAACGTTATCATTTTCACAATCACTTATCATTCTTACAGCAGATATATTTGAAAATGTTGCATAGTTACGCAATATTATCGTCCTTTTATCTTTACGATTTACGTTACAGAATAAGAGTAACGTGTGTATCGATTATCGATGTTCACAGGCACGCTTTCGCGTTTATCCACTTATAGCACACGCAACGTTTGTCATCAGCACAAATAGCAACGTTCTTGCGCGTAATTCTCAGAGAGGAACGGGGCGGGCAAAGTTATACCGAAGGCTTGCTTGTTTGCGTGCTCGCGAAAGTTAGCTCGTCGACAACGCAATCCTTTGAGACTAATCTACGCGAGAGTGGACGAACTCGCGTTACTCACGCCTCCGAGATTTCCTGCGTGCACGTGCCTTTTTATATTCCGCATGTTCCTCATGATGGTACTTGAAAACTGGATCACTTTTTCCTAGAATACGCGCGTGTTCACCGTATGCAATTGAGGCTCTTTTATTTGCGTCGCGTTGCCACCCAATTTTTCTCGGCTGAACGGATCTGATATCAAATCATAAATTATGCGATGCAATTTTTGATGGCGGAAATTTTTAAAGCGAGTATCTTGGTAGCGAACATGTAGCGATATGTACACCGCAAATGTATACCATAAAAGACCTGCGAGAGCGGAATATCTCAAGGAATTCATGGCACACACAATTTTGTAGTATTTCCGAATATTATTTCTGAAACTTTTTCCGAAAGTATTAAAGAAAATTGTATCAAAACGTGATAATGGTTCTAAGAGGATGCAATTTTTAAGATATATTGATATGATTTATAACTGTTGGCTGGGCGAATGGATAAAAACAAAATGGCCCGCTTTCGAATGATTTACGACCGACCTTGGTCGAGGGGAAAATATCGAAAACCTATTGCCAAAAAGCCAGAGTCAATTGACCTCAGTAAAAAATGTTATTGATTGTGAAAATTATTCGAGATCTCTCGAGGTGTTACAAATGTAAAATAATGTTATCGCAAGTTAATGAAGTACGCGACCATCATTGAATTAGCAAAGTTATATCTTTAACTGATTTTGATACTTTCTACTAGCCGTATCGGTTGTTTTCGTCCGTCTTTATCTGCGATTAATGTCATTCGTTTTTACATAAGAAAGTGTTGTATCACTCATCAGAATGAGCGCGTTACACAGCGCGTAAGCCGCAAGACTTGTCTATGTGTAACGAGGCAATTGAAAATTGCAGAATAAATTCTAACGAATTCCTATTTCTTTTAATGAGGCACGTTTTCAGATCTTTAAATCCGCATCGCCTCTTTTCTTACACGTAAATGCTTCCTGCCCTGAAATATTGCGAGATATTTGAATGCGCAATGTTCATCTTTCCTTAACGCGCGCACTACGTCAGGTTTGAAGGAAATGAAATGTCAAATTTCGGTATTTTCTCTTTTCTGTGCATAAGCGCAGAATAATGCATGAAGTTTTACGGGAGGGAGTGCGGGCGGCAACAACGACGCCAAATGCCGAGAACAAAATTTCAACACTGTGTTCTTCACTAGGGATTAATATCGCTTTGCATATTTACATATTCAAGTAACGCCACGTTTCTTGTCGGGGCGCAATGGAAAGAAAATATTCTTACTTCACTTATTACTCGAACTTGGCGTTAATCGTAATTGAGCATATATGCTCGTTAAGTGTTTCTTTTATGATTCGTAAACAAAAGCCGATGTCTCTGTGGAGTGGTATCGGAAAAATTAATGGTATCGGCAAATTTTACAAATCTTTAAATCTTCCATAATCTTCAAGGTAGTAGAGATTCCATGAGAGAATACGCATAGTATTTTTATGAATAATTCGCCTGCGTTTTCAACTCGAGAGCGTATTCCATGTATAATAGAATGGGTAAGAAGAATAATATGGTAACTCAAACACTTTGTCGTTAAAAATATTGTAGGTGCTGTTGAAAGAAGTTTTATCGCTAATCTTTTAAGATTCTCCGCAGCTTTCGGATTCTAGATATCTCAGAAAATATTCAAGAATCACGTTTCCAATCACATTTTCATCTTGCAAATTGTTAATAGTCGTCCAAAGTTATCAATAGACTATCTTTAAAGTATACAATGTGTAGCTGGAAATTAAAATCGTAATTGCCTAAAAATTATACGTATAAAAAATATATAAATGAATGAAATTTGCGCGAAAGAGGTACATTGTTGTTGGAGTAATTTTACATAATAATTTGTGAACAACGGACAGCAATGGCTACACTGCTGTTGTATAAAAACACTTGCGCGCATTCTGTGTACTTTCCTCAAATTCACGGTAGAGCGGAGTCAAGAATGGCATTCGCGAACATTTCCAGAATGTCGATATCGAGGAGACAGTCTAAAATGTCGGCGGCCTCGGAACGACGTTTAAGATCTGACGGTAGCAGTGTGGGTATACATTCCTTCTGATAAAATTCAGTCACCCTTCTTCAGTTCCTACACTTCCGCCGTATACCCGCTGCCGGAGAACGGAACGAAGGTCGCGGCATGGGAAAAAAGGACGAACGATGAGGGAGAGTATGCTGATGGTGGAGGGAACAAGGGATGGGAGAGAATACGGGGTGAATTACAGGATGCGTGCTGTTTCCTTTTCTGGGTCGTCTCCGTTCCGCATTTTTTTCCCCCTAATGGTTTTCATGAGCTTGGAGGTACCGCATTATTTGCGGTCTTTTATAAAGCGAAGATAAACCTCGGCAGTTTTTGCTTTCACATATAATATTAATCTCAGCGATTCTCAAAATCAATAAGTGCATTGATACATCGGAAATTTGACAGGCTGCAATTATCAATACGCGTGTGTCGTGAAATTGGCGTACATTGTGGAAGAATTTTGAGAAAAATAAATAACAGTTAGAAAAATAATAATTCCGCGGTGTTAAGATAAATATTCGTTTGCTTATTTAAAATGTTTTCTCTGTTTTTGGTTTTTGTTTTCTTTAGTGGATTAATAGAGTAAAAATGAAGAGAATATACATGTAGAGCGAGAATAAAAGTTTTTAAACATAGAATGAAAATTAATTGATTTACAGGATGAAACTTCAGACTATTCATTTGTTTAAATATGCAATTAAAATTTATGTAACAAAATGTGTGTTAGATTTTAGCAACATCGTGAAAGATATTTTGATATTTCTCTTTAAATATAGGTATCACTTTATGAGTTCTTATAAATATGCATGCGGCAGATAGTTATCTTCCACTAAATTCTGCTCCTAATTCCTTTTTACCCGCATTACCTTAATGAAACACATTAAAAGTTTTCTTAAATATAAATTTGATAAATAGCTCTTTGTAAGAGAAATATCTTCTTGGCAGGATTTGTTTCGATTGTTCGTTGTATTTATTTAAACTTCATTTCTCCGAGTTATTCATTTACTTGCTCGCGTAAAGTTAGAAACTCTGACACTGATTTTGTCGTTTCACTAAAAAAATGTATTCTTATTTTGTATATAGAAGCAAGGAATTCTCGATAGGGCTCTCGTTATACATTTTTTGCCGGATCTCTATTTTTCTTAATTCATGACAGAAATATAGGATTATTTATGGTAAAATTATTCATAACCCAATTCGAAACACCAAGCAATATTTAAATGCAAATGTGTGCGCAAGTCTTAATTCTTATAAATTTATGATATTTTATACTGTAATCGATATATGCAATATACATTTCTTCATACTTATGCTAATTCGTTTCTCTATGGATGCCCTCTCGCAAAACTTACTTGGGCCGTGAATAACGTGACATTTCTTGGCGCCCTACCGTCGATACGCAGCACGTCCCCGTGCGAAACAAATGTATTAGCTGCGCACATTCGTGCGAGGAAAAATAAAAAGGTCTCACGTGTGGCGCGCATTTGCAATCCAAAACAGTACAAGCCGATACACGGTCGGCTCGCATATTCGCGGACTCGCTGCGCTTAATGCATTAAACGGGCGACTCGCCGCGGTCGCCTGCAATAGCCGCCACAATGGAATTCAATTTTCGCAAGCGTGGGCACGAATGGCCGTCGATAAAGAATGGATAGATCCGTCGTCCGACGAATGAAGGAAAGAGACCGACACAGGCTTTTAACAGGAGCCTCCAGAGCTGCAGAGCCGCTTTGTCCCCCCGTTTCCTCCTCCAGCCGCGTGCGAGCCCCCTGTCTGTGCTTGCATAGATCGTCCCTCGCTTTCCCGCTTCGCCCAGCTTACGCGAGCACCGCTAACTCCATGGCCGGGAGAATTCAGATAGCGGATACCGGATGCTATTATGCGCTACATATATATCCCGCGAACTTTACAGCCACTAGACTGCGATACTCTGAGGAATTTACAGTCTGAAAGATATTGCCTAGCGATATATGCCGGCGGCACTTCGCCCTTCCAGGCTCTATGTAGAGCAGGGAATCGGCGGAGATGGAAGGTCCCGTGGGATAAGGGGATGATTTCTGTCCTTAAGAGGGTCTATCGGGGGTGGCTATGTTGAAATCTTCCGAGGCCTACCCCTATTTTCTCACTCTCTCCCTCTTGCTCTTCCTTTCTCTCTTTCCTCTCTATAATTCTCACACTCTCACCGTGTCGCCAAGAGAGAAATACCGTAATGTCTGTCCATCTGTCAATCCGATTCTCTCCCTGTGTATACCTTCGATCTTTCGCCTACCGGGAGCGAAACGGCGTCCCATTTCGAGCGATCCGTGGGCGGACGGGAACAACCGTGAGCTTTTGTTTAATTCCGAGATTGCGCCACGAGACACTCGTCTCAAACGTTGGCGCGCGCAGATGGGACCTCGCGAGTTTTTTCCTCCACGTTTCATTAGGGAGGAGAGACACTCGATAGCCCGGGACGGCTTCCTTGCCGTAAATTTATAGTCTCGCTTGGAAAGTTTGATCGGGATTAAAATCACCGCGCGATCACGAGCGGAGTAATGGAACGCATTTGTTCTACTCGGAGAGAGTGTTTGAGGATACGGTTGCGCAGCAATCTCGGGCACGTTATCTCGAAGGAGAAGTACGATAGAAACGCAGAGATTTTATGATATTTTATAATTCTATTAGGAAAATTTTCAGAGCTTTTTTGCGCGTATTCCTCGGGTGTAGCTGAACCATGGAACTTCGTTCTATCCATCGACATTTAAACAATACTTTTTCAAAAGATAATTTAAGAAATAGTTTTCAGGTAATGTATTCATTATTAGAGCGCCGTAGTAAATATTAATATAATCACTAATAACTTGAAGCAGAATTTTTACGTTCAACTTATAATTACATGTCTTATTAGTGATTAAAGATTATTATAACATTAACTTATGCACTGTTGATTGTACACTCACAATGCCCACCTCCTTTTTGCTTTTTTGTTAATAATGATATAAATCTAAAAAAAAAGACAACTATTATTAAATTTATTATATATTGTACCTATGAGCGATAAATAATCGACTAATATTTGACGCTAAAATTGAGAACGTCACTCGCGCCTTCGTTTAAAAATTTAAACTGAAAAGTTAGGAACGCATAGTTTAAATTTGTGCATATATGTGCATACAGGTTGAACGTGATATCGGTTTTAGGTCACGTTTTTACAGGTGAAAAATTTTTGTTCGGCAGTTTTCCGGGCACAATTTGAAAACAAACTTTTGTCCTGGTTGCATGTTTTCGCGTAAAAGTAAACGCTGATAGTGACCGCCAACCTTTCCTCCATTACAGAAATCCTGGAGGTAGGATTCAACTGATACGCGTCTAAGCCGGGGATCCTGGAAAACTGTGCGACCGGCCAAGGGGCCGGCTGGAAACAGTACCTCTTCTTGCTGGCAAAGAGGATCAAGGAGCCTTATCGTACTTGCTACCCAGACGAAGAAAAAGAACTCGAGGAGAGCGAGAAGAGACGACGGAAGGAAGAGACGAAAGGGAAGAGAGCAGGGAACCTGAACGTAGCCGCGAAGATAAGTGACCTGAAGATGTCGGGCGTAGGCAGAAAGATGAAATCCCGGGCGAGACGCTCCAAGATCTCGTGATTGGTGTCAGCGGCTGGCTGAGGGGACAAGGTCGATCGCGTAGGTCGACCGTGATGGAGGCGAGAGCGAATGACACGTTCGTCAAGTCGGTCCTTCGAAACCTCTCGCTGACCCGCGAGCATCGGCACCTGGACGAGCCACCCGGAGGAGAGGTGGTCTCAAACGCCATCGATGTTGTCACTACGATCGTGCAGGAGGAGAAGATGGCGGACTTTCTGGGCGATGCCCTCGCGAGGAATGACAGCGACGTCGACGGCGGCGAGTCCAGTTGGTTCAACGACTCGACGACGACCGCCGCCGTCTCGACCCTGTCTGCCTCCTCGTCCTTCGCGGAATCCACGTCGTCGTATTCCACCTCGAGTGTCGACAACTACACCGGCAGCGTGTCCGACCTCTTTGCCTTCGACGACCTGAGCGATTACATCAACCGACTCAACTACAGCGTGCTTGTGAACCTGACGGCCTACTACGACGACGGTGCGGGTCTGAATCTCACTAGCGTCAATTGCACGTCGTCGATAGTCGCCGGGGGTGCCGTTAGGCCGGGCGAGTGCGCTGGAACCGCCGGCGTCGACGAGAAGTCTAACCCGAACAGCTGGTGGGCCCTAATACTCGTGATCGTGCCGTGTTTGACGCTTTTCGGTAACGTGCTCGTCATCCTAGCGGTGGTGAGGGAACGGGCGCTGCAGACTGTCACTAACTACTTCATCGTCAGCTTGGCGGTCGCCGATCTCCTCGTGGCGGTGCTCGTTATGCCGTTCGCCGTCTACGTACTGGTAAGTCGTAAGTCTTTGCAGGAGCAACGCGCATTCCATTTTTATTTTATCCTACATTTGCGTTAAAACGAGCACTTAATAATGAATGTTATTATCAGAGAGATGGGGTACATTCAAACATCTGTTTCTCTACATTTCTCTAGACGTTTCATTTCCCGATGCTTTCACAAAAGAATAATTTACTCTAGATATACATATATACAACGTACTAAGAAAAAAAAAAACACAATTACAATTATAATCATTAAATTGACGCTTATCTTATTGCGAGAGCTGCATAATTAGGAAATGTTACTTTTGCTGATTATCGCGTTCTCATTATACGAACACGAAGCGTCTAGTTGCAGAAACGTATAACGCACGTATATAATCCATTTATCATCTGGCGCGAGTAAAAATTTTAGAGCGATACTTCTGTCACAATTAATCACGTAAGACGTTCGAATAGAACTTGAAGATTTATCATCCGGCGGTTCTATTTCGCAATTAATGGAATTAATATTTCTAATTATAGTTCGTTGTATAATTTGTAAATAAGCTGAAAACTCCGGAGGGCGGAGTCTTGCATCGATCGCGAGTTTAGCTGCTAATTAGACGCTATACGTTACACAGCGTTTGCATGCACTCAATTACCGCCCTCACCTTCAAAGTACACGAGAAAAGGAAATTGAGTAGCGTTCACTTTTAAACACTTTGATCTTGCTAACATAGAGGTGCCTGCTATTAAAAACTAGGGACCAGTTTTTCCCACTAATCAGAAGAAAAGATAGATCTTCGAAACTTGAAATGACGAGATACAAATTTGCCACAAGAATTAAGATTTAAAACTTTCGCTCGATAATTTAAAAATATATTTACAGTATCAGTGACAGAAAAGCGCGTTGGCTGGTTCTCTTGGAAGAGAAAAGATTTTTGAAAAATTAATTTATGATATTCAAGTATATTATATTGTAATATACGCGGAGAAAATTTTCTCTTAAAATTTATCTCGAAAATCATGTGGTCGTGGGACAACGTGACATTTTGCAGAACTTTGTGAGAGCTTTGTAAGAGTTTAGTATTATAAAATTTCAAAAAACTCTTATAAAATTCTTCGAAATGCCGTGTCCCACGATTACATGATTTTCAGGATTGAAAGAAAATTCTCTCCGTGTACGCTTCAATGCGTTTATCTAATATGTTGCCCAGTTTTCCGTTGTCGATTACATCTTGGCAACATCGATGCGCACTTTCTACGAGATTTTCTGTCAAATCGAACGTAATTGACACGATAATTGTTTCCAAGTGAAGACTGTATGATTTAAAGAAAAATAAAATTAATTCATTAAAGCTATTTGACTAATTCTATGGTTCATTGCTGGCGAACTGGTTTGTTGACTACGCAAACATTGGCTAATACAGCTGTCTCTGAATTCGCTAATTGTAACTATTGAAAATATTGACATTGCATATAATGCATTTCACTTGATTAGTAACTTGAAAGAATTCAAATACTAAAACTTCGTTTCTTGTATTTACGTAAACAACCTTAGTAACGTCCATAAAAAATACTATCCGTCATTTTTGCGTGAAGTTATCAAATATGTATGTGAATTATTGATCGACGATGAAACTAAAATTGCACGCCTAATAAAAATTAAATTAACTCTAAAAGAACAAGTATTAATTGATTTTGTGAGCTGTATTTGAGAGATTTATTATAGAAATGTATTACTGTAGTTAACGTATTTTTATATGGTAAATGATTATTTTATTATATAAATATTATTTTAACAAATCAATAATAAACCCCTAATTAGAGAGTAGTAATTTTAGAAAAAAAATACAACTAAATGCCGTTACATAAAAACATGGAGGATCCGAGTTTCATGGTTCCACAAGAGGGAGAAATGTATTTAAATATAAAAGTGTTTCAAGGGCTATAAATTGTAAGACGGAATAAAATTTCACGTTACATTACGATCGAGACGCTGCCAGTTGTGATGTCGCGTGACGATAACGCATAATGCGACAAAAAAGGAGAGGTTATTTATAATAAGCGAGCCGCTGAGAACGATATAACGTTACGAATCATCCGCATTGAATTTACCCAATGGACTTTCGTGCATTTGGTTTAATCGCCAATTAAATACGCGCTGCGGTGACGGTGCTGGAATAGCTACAATTATGAAGATGATGTCGAGGCTAAATGCTATTTAGCCACGTCAATCAAACTTCCAGTAGTCAAAAACAGTTTTCGTTGACTCTATCATGATGTGTATAAAATGCGTCTATTATTCTGCAAAATTGTTACCGTTTTTCTGACATTGCAATAAGCAGGTGAAATGTAGTAAAAAACGTTAATTAACACATCCGGGAAAAAGAAGGCGGCAATATAAATAAAAGTGGCCGTAAAGATGGGGACATAAAATGGAAATAGTAAAACTGGCAAGAGGCAGTTAAATATGGATACAATACAATTGAACAATGTGAAAGTAAAAAAGCTGGGTGATTACAAAATCAATTTGAAAGGTTAAAGGTTTGCTACGAGCTGAACGCAAACACAGATGTGATGTAATTAAATGTGTAAACGTTTAAAACAAACGACACGAAAGATCAATACACGTATAATATAGAAATACGCACACAGTTTGGATCCTTATATTACTAATAAATAGAAGACTGTAAAGTTAAATTGTGCTTAATAAATCAATTAAAATCTTCAATTCCAAAGACTATTTCCCGATAAACTTTAAGTTCCGTCTAATGGACGAATTATAATTGGATTTCCTTTCTTTCGCGACTGATATGTCCCGCGCGATTGATATATTTATCAAAGTATTAAAAAATAAGAAACAAATTGAATTATTTATTTTCTAGGATCTCACGATAATGTCCTTTTTGTGGTTGCGACATTGTGTTAGGATCTTACTTCTAAGTCGAAGCGTGGTTTAGAATTGCCGGATCTTTGTTTCAATCGTTAGCAAGCCATTTGCTTACCCCGGCACGTTTCGCATAGATTACATCGCACGTCTACACGTGATCTTATTTTAAAGTCGTCAGCGGTATCAGAAGACGCGTTTCGTTCCCGATGCACGTCTTTACAAACGCGGAACTGAACCGGGGAGGGGGCGGGGATGCGGGTTGCGGAAAACACGAACAAACGGCAATTCTCTAGAAATGGAAAATCCCGACGCGTGGTCCCATAAACGGCTCGCTCGACTCGACCTCGGTCCACGATCTCGATTTCGGCAGTATGCGCCGACCGGATTGAACGAGACAAAAGTGCAATCGGTCAATTAAGGACTACGTCCGTAATACCGCGTGCGAACGCTCGTCAATGCAGTTTTTGCGCATAGGTATATGTATATCTGGGGACGCGGTCCCGCATTTCCTGCGGCACGCAACTTCATCGCGATTGTGCGTGCTTGCTTGCTTGCGCGCGCACACACGCGTGTGTATATTTTCGGTGGAATTGTCGACAAAGACAGATTGCTAAAAAATCCGAGGTGAAATATTGTTTCCCGTACTGCGTCGCGACAGAATATTCCCAGATTGCCTCGGTAATCGGAGTCGGGAAATAACTTTCGGGGACTTTGTTCAATTCTCTTCGATGATCCTGTTAAAGTCGTATTTGCCAAAAATTTCAGATCGTGCTAAGACTTTAGAATTTCTTAAGCACGGCTTGCACTGAAAAAACAATTTTCGCTAACATAGCTAATTATAGTTTGCTAAAAGTATTTTGCCAACCCCTAACCATCAATTTCTAAATCACAGCAAATGATTTGCGTCTAATAATAAGCACAGTAGTATAATATTTAGCTATCATAACTAAATATTAACTCCATATTTTACAACTAAAATTTCGTTGCCACACGCAGGTTTTAGCTACGGCAACTACATTTTTCTTTTCCGCGTGGTTATTGTACACTTGTCCCGTCGGAGTATTAAGCAATTTCTATCGTGATAGAGTTTCGCTCACTCAATAAGCATCTCGTGTGTCACTGCGCCAGAGTTAAATAATGACTTGGACCGAATAATTTGCTGGTTTCGAGATTGAGTTAGTACGAACTGTAACTGCAATTTTCGCATTAACATGGGGCGCCTATGTAATAATAACTGGATGACGTATCTCGAGCAAGTTCACGACCGTGATCGATAAATTTCTAATGGTCGGCGGAGACCTGCGTCTGCCGACTTGCCATTAATTTCAGAACGGACAGAGAGACGAGTGTCCCGTTTTAATTGCACCTTAAATAATCCCATCTCCCGCTCTGGTATTCTTGACGCCCTGCCGAATGGCGACCGGCGCCACGGCAGATTACATCGGTATGATAAAATCAAGGTGCACCTTCGCCTAAGTGCAAACGCGGCGGATCGTCACCGGGGACCGTCCTTCGGTTGCTTAAATGGTCGTTCCGGAGTCTCGCATTAAACGATTTACTAGCGGGGCATACGTGTATACGCCGCGCGACGAAAGCGTCGTTGTTGGGTTCAGGGCCACTTTACGCTCCTCGCGGTGTGCTCGGCGTGGCAGCGTCATCCTCCCTTTAACGACGAGTGAAAAATGGTTGCTTTCAGCGCGTTTGCACTTGGAATTCCTTCAGCTATGCTTCCGCGATGATATTCCGCGAGGTCTCCGTAGCTAAGTCGTATAAGTTGCGATCCCCCGCGCTCAAACAATCTTGTCATACCAGCCGGTAAAAGGAAGACGCTAAAAGCAAATCTGATATTTCTCCCCTAAAAGGGCATCGGTTCCGAAGGATACTATTGTGAAAATGATTACATTATACAGAAACGCGAACGATTTTATTTTTACTCATAAAAAATCATTCTGTTTTATCAGTAAACAATTCAATTATATAATAAATATATTTTCTATATAATAACGTTGGAATATGTAATTTATAGTTCAATCATTTTATATCTTTCACATCAAATATTTAAATGTTTTCAAAAGTAATAAACGAAGATGAAGACTTCGTGGATATAAATAAAAAAAAAAGAAAAAGGCTATAAGAGTCAAACGTAGGTGGTTGCACGCATGTAATATTTAACATAAACGATCATATGCATATACATAAGCATATGAATATAAAACAAATGTAAGATTAAATTCGTATGTTTGCCCCTTTTTTGGAGCATCTTCAAATAAATTATTGTACATTAATAGAACAACGGCCAAGTTGATAAAAAATAAGATTAATAAGAAAACTTTACTTACATATTGGTATTCATAGTTTTCAAAAGTACATTTTGATCAATTAAATACAATTTACTTTTTTCAATTGCAGTATAAAACAAATATAAGATTAAATTCGTACGTTTCGCCCCTTTCTTGGAGCATCTTCAAATGAATTATTGTACATTAATAGAAGAATGGCCAAGTTGATAAAAATAAGTTTAATAAGGAAACTTTATATGTTGGTATTCATAGTTTTCAAAAGTATATTTTGGTCAATTAAATACAATTTACTTTTCTCAATTGCAGTAATGTTTGCTGGTGCTATTATTCATAGTCTATCATTTTGTCGTTGCAATTCTGTAAATGTTTATTAATTTTGGGAACTGACTAAGAAACTCTCGCGCATCATATGCAAAACGCCTCATATTCTTGTTAAGCCCGCGGCCTTAATAATCTCCCCCCCCCCCCCCCCGTTATCTTTCTTGCCGAGTGGTGTTACTTTTTTACGGCTTTCGTCGCGTAATGTCGCAAGTCTCCGTTCTTCAACATGATGTGAAAAACGACGATGCTCGCGCGCGGCGCGTTTATGCCCCGAATTCCGCGAGATATCCGCGTTCTTCGCGAGCAACCCCGTTCGCAGTTTCCAGCTGATGGCGCCGGGAACTCACGTTCCCGCCATTGTTGCAGGACAAACAGAATTGCAGGCATCCCCCTATCGACACGAAGTTCCGCCGTATTTATTTTTATTTCGGCGATCGCCTACATATCACCCGGCTCGATATTTTATGGCCGTCGACGCTGTTTTTACGGCGGCTTCCCGGATGTCGCGGTTACCCTTTGCGCTAACGAGCGCGACGTGCAAATTGCGCGGTTCCGTCAACGACGCAAAGAAGTTAGCGTGGCACGGGGATATTTTCCACAGTGTATACTCCACGTGAAATAATGAACATCTCTCGTCGCGTACGAGACGTACGCGCATCACGTATGCAAATGCATTTTGGCGACACACATTTACGTTGCTCTTTGAAAACTTTATTCTTTATAAAGAATTTGTTTGTACACAATTACGGATTGAGTGAATTTTTTAAGGATTTCTCGCATTAGTATTAAAAGTATAACCGACAAAGGGTATTAAAATATATTTTCGTGAAATTTAAAACAATCATATTTTTTTCGTGCGGCATCGAAATTGCATTTTATTTCTATTTGTCGGGAAAACAATGCTTTTTATCTACCTTTTACA
Source organism: Vollenhovia emeryi (assembly GCF_000949405.1). Lineage (NCBI taxonomy): Eukaryota > Metazoa > Arthropoda > Insecta > Hymenoptera > Formicidae > Vollenhovia > Vollenhovia emeryi. The sequence continues at coordinate 840,103 of NW_011967215.1, read as the reverse complement.
ATAGATTGTTACTAACAAGGCAAATACTTCTCCGCCTACAGCGAAATGATATTAATAACTTTTGTAATATCGTTTACAACAACAGAGGAAAGAGTCTCCGCAACCGATCGCGATGTAATATACACAGCAACGTTTCCGCGTGTAAATATCGGTCACGAGTAACGTAGCCGTGACGTCATTGTAATTTTACCACACAGACACGTGTACGTATACGTTATTGCAAACGTCATAAGCGGCAAAAATCAGATTTTTCGCGACGAGCGAGTAACTTTATATCTCCGCAAGGATTTATACGGCTTGGTATTCATTCATTCTCACCCATTTGCTTTCAGTCATTTAAACGCACGAAATTTAAAGCTCCGTATATTTTAGTAGGAAATTTTTACCATTTTCAAACGGGATACGAGTTAAAGTGCGCTTCATTCCTGTTGTGATAGGACGAACCTTTCATCGGCAATGATAAAATCGTTCCCTATTGTTATTGGAATTACATGATGCGATACTAAAAATGAATGTAGAGACGAAATCAATGTACCATTAAATTGACCAGTAAAATAAATTCAAAATTTATGAGTACAAACACCCGCTAATGGTTTCAAAGATTTTCAAAAATTCGATTATTACACATATTTAGTATATAACACCAATTTTTCTATAATGAAGGTTTCTGTTTAATATCAATTTAATTTATTGTAATTATATTATCACACGAAAACTATTATCTCAGCAAATTTCTCTTAGTATTTGCAGTAAGAAAGTGAACCAAATCTTTCCTCTGTTTCTTAGTTGTTCGATAAATAAATTTCGGTTTCGCGAAAATTATTACGCGAAAAGATATTTAATGATTAAAATTATGTAGCGATATATAATAAAATCAAAATACGCACACAAGGTTTACAACTTTGTTATATCATTATTTTGTATATCATATATTGTTAATGGTATATAATGTTTAATTTGAATTCAATACTATGTTATTAATTAAAATTATAAAATGCAAGAAACTCGAAGGTACTTATTATTTTCATACCATACGGATGGCAAGGCAATTTTTTTTTTAAAGTTATAAGTATAATATGAGCTTGTAAGTTATCTCAGAAGCTTAACAACTTAAAAATAGTTTTTATCATAATGAAATTCAGTCTGAAAAGATTAAGATAGTCATTTCAGTGAACCTGTAAGAGGGGATTAACTTTCGTGGATTAACTTTAAGAACATTTTTTATTCTATTTAAAAACATTTATTTCTCGAAATTAAAGCAGCAGTTATCGTCTCTAAAGAGATACGTTAGTGATTTCAAACAGTATAGCTAGAAATCTAATTTACAACTAAATCTCGAATCAAACAAGATGCTGTTAAAATAAAGTTTAAGCTGAATTAAACGCAGGAAACATTGTTATTTATTTTTACTCTTGTAACACATTGACGCTTAAACGTGACATTAAATATTGATCCTAACGTGCTTGTTAAACAGAGACAAAACTAGCCGTGAGAATTTTAGAAACGCACTGTATATTCGAGGAAGAAATTCGTTCAGTCATGGCCATTAATTTCCAAGCACTTGAGCATGCAAATTTAGCCCGTCATGTATTTCCGTATAGTGTTTCGATCGCATTCGAATGCAGGGAGAAGTAAAGAACGTGCCTTTATTGCGGTACGAACTGATTCGTTTTAGTATAATCCGGTTACTTCATGTTACGGGAAGGTGAGGAATGCGCGCAGTATAAAAGACGATAAGAGTAATAAACCATGCATCTAACACGTTGCATTTTTATTGCACAAAGGTCCATTAAGCTTTTTTATGCGCCGGTTAAAGGAAGGGCTGAATCAAGATGCGATTTGCAGGTTCGATTATTTACGTAACATCAGCAAGAATTCGACAACTCCATTATGCGTTTCACTGTTCAACATAAAACCGAGATCCTTACGCCATTCAGGATAATTCGCACGGTAAATTCATCCGAATCATTTACTTTTTCATATACAACAAAAGTGGATAAAATATATTGAACGCTACTCATATCAATATCGTCAATATTGTTTTCATAAAACTGCATTAAATTGTTTGGCGATTTTCCTGCGCGTTATGAGTTATAAATATATTAATACAGAATGCAGGAAGCAATACAGAATAGCGTTGTTAAAATAAAAGATGAAGAGGTCTGCGGGAGATTCCTCCTCGAAATAATTTCCTAATCATTAGTTATACCACCAGCGCGCAATCTCCTCTATCAACGAGACAAAGGCGCGTCACTGATAGCGAATTCGATAGCTTGCACTAGTGCGCACTGAGTGCATACTAAGGCCTGTTTATAGTCAATTTTTATGTTTAACTTTGTCTTAAATACACGTTCAAAGAACATTTAGCCAGAAAATGATCCGCATGAATGCCGCTCAGATCAATTTACTGGCTAAGAAATATTTCAAGAGACATTTAAGACGATATCGTTAAGTATAAAAATTGACTATAAACAAGCCTTAGTGCGCATCCAATGCGCACCAGTGCGAGTAACCGAATTCGCTACGAGAGATGTCGGTCGAAACGAGAACTGCGGCAGAAATATCGCAATTTCGGCGGAGCACGTGCGTGCTACTACTCGGAACGATCGGAGAAGAGAGGGGCACGAGTGTAGGGTGCTACTGGAGGATTTTGTCGAGGGGTGCTGGCGTGACCGCGGGTAATTTCGAGCGACGTCACCCCCTCGGCCGCCCGCCCGCCTGGATCGTAGGGTGGGCCCCGGCGCCCTAGCTGTCCCACCCGCTGGAACAGCACGGCAAGATCGCTGGGGCAAGGTCTATGTTAATAACGCGGATCACTTCATCGCATGTATGCTTATTATTTAGCGGTGCCCGGCCGGTTTTAATTCGTGCTGGCTACACACGCCCGTACACACACCACCCGCGAGAGAGTGCCGCGAATATGAATATTAATGCTCGCGGCACGGAATGGTCACTTTTCTTCTGGAAATAGTTGCTCTCGACCGTGGGAGCGACGCCGGAAGAACGCCCGGCCTTGACAAGGCATTTGATTGTCTCCTACTTGTCGGCTAACCTTGGCTCTTGGCCCTCGAAAGCACGCCACGCGCTCGATCGAACCATTGATGCCACTGAACGTTCCTATTCTGAAATATGATCGCACATCTCGCATTTTTCGATCGCGTTTGTGGGGAGAATCGATATCCGCTGAAAGTTGAAAACAGCGTTTGCGGAAATAGACAATTTTGTTGTTTTGTAAAGAATTTTTACAATTTTATTGTATTTCTCAATAAACGACAGCTAGCGAATATTTTTACTCTTCGTTGCGTTCTAATGCAATCGAAATGATATACAGTAAAAAAAAATATATGACGAGCTAAATTTGCATTTTCAAAATGCTTAGAGATGAATAGCCGCAGCTGAATTAATTTCTTTGCACCCGTGCGCGTATATAATTATAAATTTTTATTTTTCCTCAAAAAAGGAAAATAATTACAATTATTATGCAACAAGAATAACAGCATGGGTTAACCTTTCAGAATAGAACGAATGCAACCTTTGGAACCAGACTTCAATTGAATTTTATTTTAACGGTGTCTTAATTCAAAGTCAAGTGAAGGAATCATTATGTGTCCTCAATTAATAGCTGTGTAGATTACTTGGTAATTGCGGTACTTTTGCCTAATTTATCATTTGAGCCATTAACTTATCAACATGTCTTTTCTCGTTAGCAAGTTCTTATTATAACCAAAGTTCTTAGGTCACTTATATAACTCATAAATTACTTAGACAGCAAAATTGCTAACTAACAGCTTTCCTCTGACGTGCTTGACGCACGTGACTCGCCTAGCCACGTACTCGTATGTAGTTGATATTGAAAAATAGGCGATTGCGTGATTGTTTAGATCTACACAAAGATTTCCGTTTGCTTCAACTTTATTAACCTTTTGTTGCGAAGCAGCTTGTATCGATTAAACTTTCTATTCTTGATGATTCATTGTATATTTTGCAGAGTTATTGTTACATGCTACAATAAAGTTACCCGCAACTTGTACCTTACTTTAGCCGATACTCTTGAGATTAACAAGAGAAACGAGGTACATTTACTTATTTACTTTCTTCTATTGAATTCTCACGTTAAAATAAAAGAGAACACGTTTCTTATATATTTGTATAATAATATTGTAAACGTCCTGCCCGGTTGTACCGCACAGATTCTTTGTGTTATACATTAAATAATTTACATTGCTTAAAAGCATTCGTCGAAACAAATGTACGTAGCTTTCAAAATCTTATGGTTTAAACTATATCGCGAGCTTTCAAGCAACGTGAATTACCTGTGATACACATAACGTTTGATACTCTTTCCTAACATTCTACTTATCCCCACGGGCTATTTTAAAAATAAAATAAAAGCTTTATCATACAATAAAATGTCAACAGAGAAGCATTACAGAAGCATTTTAAGCGGCTGCCGAATTAAAATTCATACAATAAACTCTTACAAGGGGAAGCTCAGGTGACTCACCCTGGGATTTCGATTTTTTTGGTTATTCTGGAGGTGAAAAAAAGAGATACGTGTCCCGGCGTTTGATTGAATAGGCCTTAGTTTCGGAGTAATAAATTTGTGAAAATTAAAATTTATTTATCGTCAAGTGAAAAACTTCATCCGAAGAATCCAAAATTCTGTTGAAGTTTTACAACAAAACCGACAGCTGTCTTCGCGAGAAGACACAATAAAGATTCATTCTTTAATTCATTTGCAATTATCAGCGAGAGGAATTAATTTCGATGCAAACCAAGCGTGCTCGATCATATCTGTAAAAGTTCCCGCTGATAATTGCGATTGAATTAAAGAATGATTCTTTATTGCGTCTTCACGCGAAGACAGCTGTC
>NW_011967215.1:828022-833676 GCF_000949405.1 Vollenhovia emeryi | reverse complement strand
GTTGAAGTTTTACAACAAAACCGACAGCTGTCTTCGCGAGAAGACACAATAAAGATTCATTCTTTAATTCATTTGCAATTATCAGCGAGAGGAATTAATTTCGATGCAAACCAAGCGTGCTCGATCATATCTGTAAAAGTTCCCGCTGATAATTGCGATTGAATTAAAGAATGATTCTTTATTGCGTCTTCACGCGAAGACAGCTGTCGGTTTTGTTGTAAAACTTCAACAGAATTTTGGATTCTTCGGATGAAGTTTTTCACTTGACGATAAATAAATTTCAATTTTCGCAAATTTATTTCTCCGAAACTAAGGCCTATTCAATCAAACGCCGGGACACGTATCTCTTTTTTTCACCTCCAGAATAACGAGAAAAATTGGCATCGAAATCCCAGGGTGAGTCACCTGAGCTTCCCCTTGTTAGATAAAATGCACATCGTATCAAGTTAAATAAGAAGTGAGATTTCAAATTTAAAAAGCTGGCAGACAACAGAGATTCGAAGAACTTTTGTACACGGTGGCTGCGAAAATTCGCAGTCTCATAATTAGAGAAATGCAAAGCCTTCTTTCCCGTTACGCATTGTAAAGTAATTTTATCGGAAAGTATGAAACTCGCGAGCACATAATGTTCCCGCTTTCCTTCGCGCGCGCGCGGCATGGAAATAAATCACTAACTCGTTGAAGTACGTGCATGTAAGTAACGGTGCAGGATGAGTGCCGTGAAATTCGACGGAGCGTACGTTTCAACGACTCATGGTAGCTCGCCTATGAGGAACGCACACAGCGCGCGGAAGACCATTCACAAGATTAAGAGCGCGGCTGTGCGATTTTCCTGCACGGGCATTTCTCATAGCGCGGGTATCCAGCTAAAGCTTTCGGAGTGAATTAGATTCCTAAGGGCGATTCTTCCGTTGATTTTCCCGAAAGCCAGTATTTCCAGGGACCTGCAGTTACACGAGTGTTATGGAATATTCATGCGGGGACCTTCGACTATTTCGAGAAATATCCGCGATTAATTACAGAATTTGTAGCAGAATCCGAGATTTGCGCCCGAGTCCGAATTTTCGAGGAATTTTAAAGAACCCGCGGAAACAAAGTTTGCGCTTCTGACTGAACGTCGTCGGGGAATAAGATTGTTATTCAATTTATGCTAGGTTATATATGCACATTTAAAAACATATTTAAAAATACGTGACGTTGTCAAGTCTCAAAGAGCTGTCAAATTTCCTCAAAACTTTGTATCTTTTGTCTTTACTAATAAGTATTTGCTTGCACAGGTCGGTCACCTCATATCCTTTTATCATTTATTATGTTCATCTCGTTTTTTTTGTAAAGATCAATTTTTTCTATAAAATAATATCAACCCTCAAAGTGCTTCTGCGAGTGATCGGCCCATAATTCCTGTATATTGAACAGTACAACTTCAACATGTTTGCTTCCTTTCATTTCATCGGCGACCAGGTCTGAAATTTCGCGTACTGATAGGTGTAAAACTTACAACTACAATATACTTAAATTTCAATTTTTTCCACTTTTGGTCGGTTTATGCAGGAGCCACCTTAAAGCAAATCATCCGTTCGTTTCTCGCATTCGTGAGAAAAGAAATTCTCCGTGGCGTCATGGGATGCAATTATGAGGCGGCAATTCGATCGAAATCGCAAAGAACATCTTAAATGCGGCGTTGATTATACATAAGCGTCAAAACGACCTTAATTAGTAGCATTCAAATGGTGTTTCAGGTCGTATATATTAATATCAAAATGGCTCGCGTGACAGCTTCGATTAGTTACCCTTACTTGTCATCAAAGTCCCATTAATCTCACCGCTTATGATGAAATAAGCTCACGAAGTAAACTTTCGAAATGAGAAGTGGAAGAGAAAGAGAATCGAGTCAACTTTTCGTCAAGTTCAAGATCTCCGTTCGCGCATAATGCGCGCTATCGGGAAAAGGGGAGAAACCAAAAATACGAACGAATTATTGTATATTCCAGATTCGCATAATTGTCTGCATTCACTCTTTAACAGTCCAAATTAAACGACTACCTAAAAAGTTCATTTAGTAATTCATTTAAACTGAATAATTAAACGTAATCTCAAACAAACAATAACTATTTCATTACCGTTAGAGATCGCGCAATTTCGCAATTAGATTTTTATTTTGACGTAAATCGTTTACTTTGAGATCGCCCCGCGGGTAAATTAAATTAATTGACTTTATAAATATATATAGAATTTGTGCGATTTACTCTTTTCCTCGTACCACTTCTATAAAAGAACAAAGAACGAGTTGGATTAAAGTTAAATCAAAATGCGGTGTTCGAGGGAAACTGCTCCGCTCATAAAACTCTCATAGTTTCGAAATTTAATCCGCCTCGCGGTGGTGCAGGTCGATGTTTTGGGGCGACGAGCAAATAACGTCGTCCGCCTTTCACGCACGGGCGTCGAGATAAATCGCGGGCTCGTTCAACGGGGTGCTCGGACGTAAGTAACAAGCCGGCGTAAAATTCGTCAACGACTCTCGGAGAGCCTCAACCGTTCGCCGCGAACTGGCGCGAGAGAAAGCCGCTCGTGGAGGAAAAGGGCTCGTAGCGTTTCGCCATAAATCACCGAGGGTTGGGTGGCGACCCGACGACGACAGCGACGGCGACGACGACGACGACGACGACGACGGCGGCGGCGGTGACGACGGCGACGGCGATGATGACGAAGCCCTCGACGTCGCGCGCACAAGCTGTGCAACGCCATCGAGCCCGTCGCGTCCGCCTCTTTCGCCCCATTTCGTTCGTTTTCGCCCGTAGCCATCCCCACGGCATCTTGCGCTCTATAATGACGGAGATACGTCCTTCCGTGTCGCACGTACCCGTCATAATTTTCAACCTCTCCCGTCCTACGACCTCCATGACTCTCAACCGCCTCGCCGTCCCGGCCTCTCGCGCTGTCAGGGCGGTAATAGTTTTCCCGACGTGTACTCTCCACATCCAACTCGGGGAGAAATATTAAAAACGAAAAAGAGACGAGACTGTAATACGCGAGGATTAAACGATAAACTGAGGACACTCGAATGTGCCATTACCTTGTCTATTCACTTTTATTTTACCTCCTCTCTTGGTATCTCTGTATAATGCAGGTAGGGGGGGGAGAGGTATAAATAATTTTTTTCTTCCAGTATATTTAATACAATTTATCGCCGCGCGTTTCAGCCACCCGCGGGCTCGAAGAATATGTATACCGAGAAACATTTGCTTCTTACTGCTCGGCTTCGTTCTTTCCTCAGGGTTCATTTTGGCGACTGCGTCGCGTCCCGAATAAAAGTTCTCGCATTCCCTTCGAGCTGAAGCGCTTCTGGAGCGTCGAGGGAAAGGACAGGTGGGAAAAAAAAGGGGAAAAAAAGAACGACTACGCGCAAAGAGCCCGTCGCTGGCCGGTGCACGCGCTCGTCCGCTCGCGCGCGCGCGCGGATACGTGCATGCACGCGGCGGAAGGCGTTGTCGCGTGTATTGCAGCGCGCGATGAAGCGTAACGCGACCGCCGTACGATAGCCCGCTCGAGCATGAAACCCGTGGACGTCACGCGCTACCCCCTAGCCGTCGCTTTAAACGGGTCCGTAGGGTGCGCGGTAAAAACAAATATCGCCTGGCTAAAATTGATCACCCCCCACGATCGCAGAGTAGCTTAGCCGCCGTCGCCGCCGCTGCCGCCGCCGCCGTCGTCGCGTCACCAGCCATCGGGGATCGGCATTGCACTACGGCGTCTGCGGGTCTACGCGGGCGTGTACGTGAGCCGCGTTATATGCGAGATATCGATGAATTCCGGCTATGGACGCAATTCCTGAGGCCGGGGGCGAATTTGAGACTAACCGGAATTTCGGGGCGCGGGATAATTGGCTACGTAGAATTTTCTGATTGGCCAAGTCAGACGGGGGTTACACGCGTGCCGCCCGGGATATACGCTCGGGTCTTGCACACCGGGGGTAATGGGCGGTTTTGCGCGGCGGTTACGCGAATGCCAGCTGCACGAATTGCAGTCCTCGCGCGTGTTTACTGCAATTGAAAGCGGCGGCCGGACGGCGAAATCAATGTTAATTCTATCTTGAATCCGTAGGCGACACGAGGAAACAATGTACTGTTGCGGATTCCGTGCCCCGGCATATAGCATGACGAATTCTCTGACATTGTTAAGTAATTACTGACGGGAATATGAGGCGTAGATTTATATCGCTAAGATATATAAGTTGGACTCACGATACGAGCTATTTTATACCTAGTGCATAATGTGAGAGATTTGTAGTCTTGGAGTCATTGAATTTCCCTGTTTTTTTTTCCAATCCGTGCAATGGAACTACAGAGATGACAATTTCTAATTTTGAAGAGAAGAAGCGGTAAAATAAATTGCAATTCGCAGCGTTCTCTCGGCGTTCGCGCCGTTGCTCCGTCGAATATGACGAGACCGCACATTAATCATTCAAGTGCACTAAAGACAGCCGCATGAATCCCTTAATTTCCTGCTAACAGGCGTAATTGTCCTTAGCGATAATAAGCGTAATTTTGACGTGAGTCAAATGAACGTATTCACCCGGTTAGGACACCTAGTCTCGACTACCTTGCAACCCTCGGAGCCTTATTGTTCTGCTACGTTAGGGCGAAGGGGATGCGTAACGACCCTTCAAGCCTCGCGCTTTGCTCCTAATTTGTTAGACACACCTCGCATTAATCATTTGTACTTTTGTAACTTAACGTCTCGCCTCGGGTATTTTAGAAAATTCATTTCACAGTTTCGATTATTGCTTATTATTACACGTACCCTTTATTTCTTTAAAAGATTCTCTAGTTGTGCAATATTGTCTTATGACATATCAATTGTTTTTAAGTAAGAAAAATTTCTATGTCAATTTTAATACCTTTTTATACGTAATAGAACATTAAATAAATTAAAAACTAGAAGGGCGCATTGTTAAAATGTATGTTTCTAGTTGTGCAATAGTAAGAAAAAAATTTCTATGCCAATTTTAATACTTTTTTTAATACGTAGGTAATAGAAAATTAAATTAATTAGGAACTGGAAAGGCGCATTGTTAAAATTTAGATCTCCAGTACAATACTGTTCTATGACATATTAATTATCTTTAAGTAAGAAAGGATTTCTATGTCAATTTTAATACTTTTTTTATATGTAATAGAAAATTAAACGAATTAGGAGCTAGAAGGCATTGTTAAAAATTATATTTTACAGCAGTATTTTCTAGGTGAAGGATTGGCATATACGATGAAGTGTCACGGTTAGATCCCTTATTTATTTACGTCACCACAGTGCGATCCTTATAAAATGCATACTGTGCGCTCACCCTCCTTACTTTCCGCTCAATGCGCCATCAAAGACTCGTGCTATAGCACGCAAACTAAAAGCCCTTGCCTCGGCCGGATGGAATGCGAGCGTATATTTCGCATTTGCACTCAGATAGTAAACGATAGGTATCCGTCACTTTCGCGTACACTAGATTTCTAGAACTCCTATTAAACTCTCTTGAAGATTCTCTACTGGAATATGCATGTTTAGCAATTGTACTTCAAGTTGTCCAATAAATTACTACTATGTTTAAAACATATTATATGTATGTATACTGTAGATCCCCAATAAATATTCATGTTATGACAAAT
>NW_011967215.1:781259-825877 GCF_000949405.1 Vollenhovia emeryi | reverse complement strand
CCCCCTAAGCAGATTGGTGCAAGAACGAGGCAAGTGCGGACTTACCTCGTTCTTGCACCAATCTGCTTAGGGGGGCAAGTCCAAAAATCTCAGTTTATTTAACTAACAATGCACTTACGTACGTCGTTTTTACACCAATCGATCGGGCTTGGAACGTTGCATATAATGATGTTAAAACATCATTTTCGCCAAAATGTGGACTTGCCTCTTTCTTGCAGCAATGTCTTCAATTATTGTTATCATGTAAATGTTGAAAACTAATTGAAATTATTTACTGGATTATAACATTAAATTCCAATCTAATTTGGTAACTTTTAAAAGTATTAATAATGTTACATTAAAAGATCTTATATTTACATGAAACAAAAAGAGTTCTTCGGAGGACTTTGTTAATAATTATTTGTATGTTTTAAAATTGTCTTAATGAGTTCAAATGCTACACGTGGAAATTTTCTCTTAATTACTCTGAAAATCATGTACTCGTGGGACAATATGGTATTTGAAAGAAGTGTATGAAGGATTTGTGAAATTTTATCATACATTCTATTAGTAAAATGCATACTTATTGTAAGTATAATTATTAAATGAATGTATGGTAAAATTTCAAAAAAGTTCTCATAAAGTTCTTCGAAATGCCGTGTTGTCCGATGAATGTATGATTTTCAGGGTAAATTTTAAGAGAAAATTCTCTCCGTATACAATTTTCACTTTTACAATTAATCGGAATATTTACGTACGATATACCGCGAAGCGGATTCTTATGGAGCATAACGGTATTTCAAGAAAAAAAAAGTACAAATGGCTGATACTTGATAGTTTTATCGAGCATAAGAAAGAAAAAGGAATGCGAATGTGTGCACTACTGCAGTGCGATGCAGGTGCACATTAGTCAAGTTCACGAAGCCGAATGGAATGCATCCCCGAGAAATAAAACCCCCCTCGGCGAATGTGGCGCAATGCAGCGAGATTTTAAATTACATTGATGAAAACTAAATAAGAAAAGTAAGAGTTACGGATTAAATGTACAGGTATTTAATATTATACCGCGCAGAAAGTAATTTGAGTTCGCGTAGCCTGCTGATAGGATCACGGAAAGTAGCAATAAACGAAATATGTATATGACAGATTGATGACGAGTATCGATGGCTCATTACCGCACTATGCAGACACGCCTGACCATTACCTAATTATTATTTATTAATATAATTTTTCATTACTGTAATTGAAAACGTTTGCAATATATCATACATGACGTAATCCTGACGTATCATATTTAACCGAATATGCAACCTTTCTTCTTCGTACAACAATCTGCGATGTCTGATGCTTTCGCCATTGCCATAAATATAAACTTTTGCAGACTTAAGCCGTATATATGTTACTGTAGTTAAGTAAGGAGCTGCAGCTTCTTACTTAAGAAACTTTCTTGTTCAAAACGAGGGAAAAAAATCTAAATCGATTAACGCATTAGAAACATGGAGACCCATTTATTTCATTTTGAGAAACAAAAACGTTTATGAAAGTACTTAATGTAAAACTCTGCTCACTTTATGGTATTTTACTCGAGGGCTGTAAAATGAAAAAGATTGCAGAGCGGAAAATCTAGAATGTTAACATTAAACCTGCTAAAAACTAAGGTTTATTACGAACCCGCACCACCACTCTGCTCAATGGCTCGTATTTCCTTCACAGAGAAATTGTTAAAAATTGCGAGTGTATAAAAACGTCCCTTTTTTTTAAAGCTAAAGTGGCGTTGGTAACCGAGCTGTATTAACCTGTAATTGCAGTCTTGATGAATTCTGTCTGGCGTTTAAGCTATGTTCATCTCTATCGAGTTTATGTGCACGACTAAAATTGCGATGCAGTATGGAAACATATATTCAACTCGTGTCTCGCCTAACATTCCGATTCTCTGATAAGCGCCTCTAAAATGTGACATACGAGAGCTCGACGCGCGAGACCACTTGTCACATTTTCCTTTATCCAGAATCGACTGCGTCGTCTCTAAATGCAAATCAACGGTATGGCAAGAATTTCGTAATGGGGAACAAGAATGTCGAACAATATTCGCGCGTCGGTCAGTTAGCCGGGTAATATTGAACTATATCCTAATTAATCGACCTAGTACATATTTGAGTGAGGAGCTGTGTGTGTACATTATATTCGCGATGTGGGACGGCGAATAAAAAGTTTCTGTAATCGAGATTCAAGATCGAGGTTCATACTAAAGCCATTTGGAAACTGATTCGATATTTTTCCATTAATTTCGAAAAGGGATCCGCTACCAGAAAATTAATAGCATAGATGCATTTTACGGATTTTATTCAAATTACGATGCTCACCATTGCTAAAGATATGATTATCGAGTAATTGATTTTTCATATTTCATAATATTGCAAACTTTGCTTTGTTTATGTCCTTCATTTAAACTTGTTGAATATTTTTAACGAAGATAAACGAGCGGTTGCGTTGTGACTACACATATGTCGATTTGGAGAGCCATCTAGAAATTGCAATTCCCCAACTTTTGTTTTCTCTTTAACTTTTCACTTGGTAGATAAATTAAGACTTGCTTAAATAATCAAAAATACGAAACTGTAGAATAAATCATTTTATTGCTCTACAAACGTAAAGAACTTTAATTTAAACAAAAAATTTATATGCAACGGAAGTATTAATTATATATTGCTTAGGTAGCATGTAAGTTTTTCGGGCATATCGTGGGTTGATTTATAAATACAAGTTCCGATACTAGCGGCACTGAATAACTTTTTCTTAGACAGTATTATCCACGGTATCTCTACTTTATCTTACAAATAGTTAAGGTAGTATTATAAATCAGTACTTACGGTACTAGAACCTTTTTTAAATAAAATGTAAATCAAAAGAAAGTTTGTTGAGTAAAATAAAAGTTATTTATGAATGAACACAATATTTCAAAACACCCCCAAAAAAAAACATTGTCATAAGTGTACCAAACCGATTTGTAAGATGTATTTTTTGTATTGTTATGCCTGCATTTAAATTTTATACTATATTATATTTATATAAACGGCACTGTCAATCAAACTATCGATTCAGAAAATAAATTTTATCTATTATTAGTTTGCATTATTAATTTATGGAGACGCATCAAGGACGATGTGAAGCGCATATCAAAACGAGATTACTGTGATGTATCTAGTAATAATTAAATCGTTGCGAATAAATTAAATGAACTATTAATCATCTATATATACAAGGTGTCCTACATCTATTGCAATACGCGATATGTGTGAAATAAATTTTGAGTGTTTCGTATTATATTACCAATTAATCATATTTGTTTAATGTTCATGATCGTAATTAGAAGCTGTTGTCTAATTAACTCGTAAATGAGTTGATTCCGAGCAATATCAGAAAGAAAATGACAGCGAATCTTTCGCCGAACAAATTCACTATTATTGTCCACGTTGTGTCTCCCGATTCGAATTTCTTCATTAACACGTAACTATTTTAAAAACACAAAGAATGCAAAATAAATTACCGGAAACTCTTCTGCTTTAAGGGGAAAAAAAGGAAAAAAAACGCGGAATAGGAAAATATTTCTAATTTGAGATAAATCGTAGAATCGCTAATGCACAAATCGCTAGAGTACAAAGTCTCTGAAGCACTTTCGCAAACCACTGGAGGCCTGTGAATTCCCGACACACGGATAATACATCTTGCACATTCATACAATGCATCCCTGACATTTCCTGTTGCATTCTATGTTCTCGCACCAATGCAAAGTTTACGACGGCTCTTTGAAACGTTGGCGTTACCAAAGCGACAGCAGTTCCTACGTTTATCCGTATGACGTCCGAACTCCCCTCCCTTCTCTTCACTTTCTCCCTCGCACTCTATCAGTCTCTCTCACTCTCTCCGTCTCTCTATAGAAATATTTTATCGACTCTCATCCATGGCTGCGTCCACCTTCGCGGACACGCGAGCTTTCACGCTCGCCCTTTATGTTTGTGATCCATCCCTGCCTACATTAATTACCTACACTATTCCACCCTAAAAAGAATCCGCTCGTACGCGACACGTTCGTTATTGTCCTTTTTCCAGTCGGACTATACCGGCGCGCGGTGTCCGGAGTAAGATTAACGCCTCTCGAGATTGCACTTTTTCCCGCTCGCCCACGGTCCACTCTTCCCGGGATTACGCCCCCCGTAAAAGGACCTTTTTCGCGGTTATTACTAGTCATTAGTGTTGGCGAAATAACTAACTGTCCGTGGCATAATTTCCTCCCGCGGTTGTTATAGGATTAAACTAACGTGGCGTTACTTCTACGCGCGCCGCGCGCGATCGGTGTGTAGTTGTAATGCGATTACGAAGGGTTCACATGAGATCTGCTTTGTTTCTTCTTCCAGCGATAATGTTGTTATGTGGATGGAAAATATTACACTTTTTATTTAATGCGTCGTCACGCAGAACACTCGTCCCTTGGCAAAAACACACTCCAATTACCGAGAAAGTATTGTATAGCCGCGATTTATTAAGATCTTCGCATATACTACTGCATATTTTTTCTAATATATTTCATTCCTGTTACATTGCCAACTTTGATAAGATAAATTAAAATTATTTCTTTTATAATCTTGTTATTCTAATATCTACATATAGCTTGTATATATTAAATTATTTTCTCTCTTGCTCCTCTTCACAAACGTGGGGCTCGTACATCGACAGTTGAGTTACTAAATTGTTAGTTTTGTACACGGAAAAAACAGTGTAGCTGCTGTAGCTAAAACTTAGCAAAATAGGGACAGCTAATATTTTAGTTGTGATAGCTCAATATTTTGCTACTGTGCCTATTGTATTAGGTGCGACAGCAAACGGTTTGCTGTCGTAGCAAAATATTGAGCTATCACAACTAAAAATATTAGCTGTCCCTATTTTGCTAAGTTTTAGCTACAGCAGCTACATTGTTCTTTCCGTGTAGTAATTGTGAGTCCAATAAATTTCAGAGCATTATAAATGAATAGCGGCGAAGCGTGCGCTTGTTATCGTATATACCACTGCATATTTTGTAACCAATTTTTTTCATTCTTGTTATATTGCTAACTCTGATATGATAAATTGAAACTATTTCTTTTATAATTGTGATATTTTAGTATATATCTTGTACATATTAAATTATTTTCCCTTTTTTTTGTCTTCACAAACGTGGGGCTCGTACATCGACAGTTGAGTTAGTAAGTAGTTAGTTTTGTAGTAATCGCGAATCTAATAAATTTCAGAGCATTATAAATGAATACCGGCGAAATGTGCGCTTATAATTTTCTTCGCTGGATTATATCGAATTACGCGAGTTTCGTGCTAAATTTCGCGGCGGGCGAGTGCGGGTGCAAAAACGATTTCCACAAGTTTACAAAACAATTATTCGTCAATTTTGCATTCGCGATGATGGCGACGCAGAGGGTGGCTGCATAACTGAGGATGCAATGGCGCGTTAACGTCCGTTTTTCTCTTTTCTTTTCATTTTCTTCGCAGTTGCAACATGCGGTGGCACGAGAGTTACGGGGGAGACGTCGCCGTGGATTTGAATGTACGTTGTTTGCGACGGCAGTTAAGAGTCTTCGCAACGGAGAGGAAGCGCGGTTTTGCAAAATTAAAGCGTTTTATTCAAATCGAATGTACTCGTACGGGGGAAACGGGAAAAACGCGAGGAAGTAGGTCGGGACGAGAACTCTTCCTGCTCAGAGTATTTTTCTTCGCGCCATTATGAACACAACCATTTGTCAGTCGTCGCGAATCATCTCTTTCCATTGATGAAGCTCTCGGAAAAAGAGTTTGTAGTAAACGAGAGTGGCCGGAAGTTATAATTTCTTAGACTGTCTATGGGATTAAGTGCGATTTAAAGAATTTTCAATCTAATGTACATTACGCAGACGGACTCGACTATATGAGAAAACCTTTTTGCATGAGAGGAGCTTAAAAAATAGCATTTAATATATTACGTTTATAACGTATGAATTTTCTCTCTCGATATTTGCAGTGTTACATTTTTCTTGACTATTTCAGTTAATCTAATATTACATATAATTTTACAGCTACGCATAATTTTTCTACCATATGAAACCCATCTTGTGTACAAATCATTTTATTTGATTGTGTTCGCAATTATTAAGAAAATGAATATTAAAGAAACGAGGAGTTGCATAAAAATATTCTGTAAATAATTTAAATGACAATTTTCTCTTTGATTAAAATTACAAGTAATCTGTCATAGACATTGATTAAGATCAGTCATTTTAGCTTTATATAAATAATACTAGCCTTAATAATACTACATTTACTTTCAGCTTTGGTAAAATTGATATTTTTAATCAACACAAGAGTTTGCCAGTTACTAAGGTAAGCCAACTGGAGTAAGTCGAAGCGGGTTTAATAAAAAAAAAATCGATTCTGCGTGCCGGACGAAGAAGTTTCTCGTGATAAAAGTTTCAATTTCATTATGTTTCATAAATATGGCGGTAGAATAGTTATTACATAGTTACGGGGCTACGTCGTTAAAAACGCGAGGGCTTTTGATCTAACGTAGTTGTTGCTCACGCTTAATGGCACGACAATATTAAGTTGCACAAGGCTCTTCGAACTTTGCTTATGCGAAACAGCTGAGGAAAGGGAAAAAAGCAGCAGCCTGTAATCTCCAATGACGTTGTTAATGTTAATACGAAACTTCATCGGGTTTAACGTGCGAGCGCGTTCACGTTACTGCGTTACATGTTTGCATCTCCGCGCGCGAATTTAACGTGACGATGCCGCCGATTCGATCCTTCGCATCCTCCTCCATACCTCCGGGAACAATGTTGATAGTTAATAGTTGCAGTGCGCTTATCCGAGTAACACGCTACGTGGTGCGGCAACGAAGAGTATAATCGCGAAATTTATCGTAGCCGGACGCAATCGGACGACAAATCGATACGATTCATGGTGAAAACGATATTATTGAGATCCTCGTTACTCCCGATAGAATGGGATTTCAGTCCTTAATCTATAATTTTCAATAGCTGCATTCACGCCGCACAATGGACACTGCATTCAGACATCGTATTCCGGCCGATAAGCTCATTCATTGCGATTGATGTTTATCCACGGCTTTAGGACACGAAAGAAAAATAAAGAAACGAGGTAGGAAATGATAGCACGACGCAGAAAAATCCCTCGATGTCTTTAGTAATATCTAAATTGGTATTTATCTTATTTTCTCTGAAATCGACTTTTTAAGAGCATTAGCTTCTGAATTAAAAACTAAATAGAAAATCATTAAAAATAGTAATTGCAAACAAGATCCCCTAATCAACTTAAAGTAAATTTATATTAAAATATCGAAGATCAAAAAGCTATGACAGGAATATAAAAGAGTACGCTTAACTCTATGTTACTCGTGTGGGGTGTTAAATATATCCCTCACAAATCTATTAAATTTACAGAGTAAAACTTTTTCATCAATAAAATGCTGCACAAATTGTTTCACAATTTATTAAAGAAGAACTTTCACGCTGATTTTTATCCAGAATATTATCAACTTGCACTTGGTTACAAATCATCAAAGAGAACAATGAAAATTAAAATGTGAGTAATTACATTTAAAAAACCACGTGAAAAATGTAAGGTTAATTAAAAAATTATATAAAAAGTTTCCTAAGCAAAGTTTTCATTTTTGGGAACATACATATAGAACAATCGAACAACTATTGTGAAATCTACACCAAATATAACTTGCGCAACTAATGAATTTTCCATAATTTTCTAAAATACGTTTCGTACGACGCGTATAAATCAACGTGAGACAGATGAGATTCATTACGCTTTCTCAATGAATGGTTCGCAAAATGAACTAGGTCGCAATCGTTTGCTACCGTTTCGCATTCGACGGATTCGACCGGGCCACATCACTATTCCATTGTGTAACCGTCATAATCGTTAAATTAAATGATACGATTGGGAATGACGCTCCAGCCGGCCAGTGTAAGTGTGTGCCAAGAGTTCTTCCGGCGCGGATAATCTACCATTTACGTTTCCTATTCTGGATTCGTACATATCGACGAAACGAGTCTTTATACGTGCCGACATTGATGGAAAAGCTCCCTTGGTTCGTCAGACCAATCCCATTTTTGAGACTGATTTATATTAGACATAGAGATTTCAATTCTGCGCTTTATGCGATATAAATCAGAAGCTGCATTCCAGCCGCGAGAGTTGCAGGCTTTATCTGGTACACAAAATATCGCTTTGGAATTGATATCGGAAAATATAATTTATAGCCGTGCGATAGAACTTGCGACGCTTTGCGAACTCGCATTTTATATTTCTCTAAAAACTTGCCCATTTTTAGAATGTTTTCTGTGTACATTTCTTCTCTTGGTTTACGGTCTACATAAAGAATCACAAGATGCTCGTGTCTTAGCGGTATGTTTACGAGGACTGCTTTGAGAAATGCGGAGGTGTAACAAGAATAGTTTAACGGCGTATAAAGAGACCGTATCAAAATGAATATAAATATAAACAGAAGATAAAATGGAAAAGCACAGAATAACTCAAAGTCACTTTCATTTTTATATCCATTGTTTTTTCAACGCTATGTGTTTTTCATTATCATTATATTAATAAATTAATCTCGCATTATAATTTGTTTGCTTAGAAAATATAATGTAGAAATAAGAAATATTAAATTTCTCCGATACACAAAACATTTATAAAATCAGTTATTCGTCTTGTATCTTATTAATCGGTTTTTTTTAATTAAGAAAGGATCATGATCTTTGAAAGCTCGCATTATAATTAATTTTTGTAGTAAAAAGTAATTCGTAGATGTGTAAAGTAACGTTTTATCTTACTTTGAGGTTTGTAAATATAATGTAATATCAACGATTAACATTGATTTCATGTTCATAAGAAATTATACAATATTATTTCATTATTTCATCAAGAAAAAAATGTTTTATGAACCTGGAATTTCCTGATTCGTTCATGATTAAAAAGATCCTCGTTTATTTTTCTTTTATTTACGGAATAAATATTTTTCTTCCTTAGGCATGACGGAAATTACGGACGATTAACACATGCATCGCAGAAAGTCGGGTCAAGTTGGAATGCCACAAAGCTCGTAAAACTTCTTTTCTCTTTGTTAAAGAAACCATTTCAGCAATTCCGCCGCGCAACTCTTTTCACGCAAGCGTCATAAAATTATATTGTGTTATTGTTTGCGGTTTAAACTCGCGCCGACGACATGTGCAATAACTCGCAGATGCGACTGCGACCATGGTCGGGACCAGTCAAGCTCCCGAGTACGTAGTAAACTCGCCTTGATTCTGCACAATGTCGATATGAATGAATTTCTGCCATACGATGCACCACATTTGCCATTACCTTGTAGCCTTCGCATCTTGCGCGTTAAATTTGCGCATCAAGATGAATAATAAGAGAGCTTGCACCTGCCTGAGATTGTAATTAGCAAATGTAAAATTCATTGCATAATTTTCGCTCGGTGCCTGATACAAACGGAATACGTATCTTCGGGCACTTTTTAAAGAACATTTTTAGAAAGATATAGATTACATTAAAAGTATTAGCTTGCACAGGATTATGGATATTGAATCTCTTTGTAATTTAAATGTTGACTACAGCATTGAAGTTACTGCTCAGTAGTCACAAATCCAGTGATACATTTATGCGTTCTTGTGAAAAATGATAAATTTACTATAATATATATTTTTTTAATTTAACTCAATATAATTTAGCAATATTTATCGAGGAGAGGATTATTTTTATATACGTAGCGCCTTAACGCAATCGATCTTTCTTGCATAAAATTGTTTTAATTTGCAAACATATGCCGGAAATCCCTCAATGTCACATTCATATCGCGCAACATTCAACGATCGATATTCAGCAGACTAGGTGATTTTCCGGGAACATAATTTTAGACGTACCGTGCGCGAGTATTCAAATGCATTCTCGTAATGACGATTTTTTATTTGAAGGCCGACGTACCTTTGGTTCATGAAGATGGAAAGGTCGGTATTAACCTTTGGACATCGCGCTCTAAAGCAAAGTTACGCCGATAAGCTGCGAGCTGGGCCGCAGCCGTAAACGAGCGCCCACATCATCTTTGACGAATAACCAATCCGCGGAAGATGGATGTAAACGCGAACGTGGAACACACGTAAAACATGGACGTGGCTAAACGGTCGCAACAGCCTCGAGAAAAAGTCGATTGTTACGTCGTCTACCCAGTACGACGCAATCGCAGATTTGCATCTCCGTGAAAGCAGCCTCGCTTCCTGTATGCAGGCCAGTGTTCCCGCGACGCGGTGTCGAGCGAGGAAAAGTATTGTTTTAAACAAAATGAATATAGACGTTATTCATAAGATAGACGTTCTATTCTTCCCCGTGGGAGTATGTATTTTTTCGCTACGCTCCGGGAGCAGCGTTCGATCGGCTTCTTCACTCCTCATGACAGCCAGTATGGAAATGAAGCATTTTCACGTCTCGAAAGTGTTATATCGACGCGAATGTAACGGCTTGATATATTACCTTTATCGCGCGATCCCTTCGATTCTACGATACTTTCAATGCGGAAACATCGTTATCGAGCTACGTTGTAATAAACTTTAACCGTCGAAGCATATATAATGGAAAAGGGGACAGTCATCTTCCATTGTATGCTCTACTTCATTTTGTGTCATTAACATTTTCTCGCGAGAAAGAAGAGAATAAGATATACTATCGTTATCGATTACATTTGCAAAATTTTACCACCTGCGATGCTTCCTCGTATGATTTATGTATTCTAGTAAATAGAACCACAATTGTGCATATAAGATGAAATTTTACACGCCGGAACCATTTTTTTAATACAAAAATAATATCTACAATTGTGATGGTTTTAATTTTATAGCTTTTCTTGGATTAAATTGTGTCAAAAGATGCTCTTAGCAGCAGCTATGAATAATTCTATTGTTGTTGTGTGCTGTGCATATCATGCTAAATATTTTGTGTCATTTTCTCGCGAGAAAGAAGAGAATAAGATATACTCGGTATCGATTACATTTGCAAAATTTTACCACCTGCAATGCTTCTTCGTATGATTTATGTATTCTAGTAAATAGAACCACAATTATAAGATGAAATTTTACACGCCGGGACCATTTTTTTCAATATAAAAATAATGTCTACAATTGTGTTGGTTTTAATTTTATAGGTCCAGGTTCTAATCTTTACTGAGGTAATGTTTTCGAAATAAATTTACAATATGATATATTTAGACACTAACACTCTGTCATGGCTTTTAGTCCTTTGTTCCTTCAAAATTGTGTTAATCACATTTGAGCCCTACGAATTTTATTAATTTCAAATTTTATAGTTTTTAGATGAAATTGTGTTTAAAGATGCTTTTAGGCAGCAGCTATGAATAATTCTATTGTTGTTGCGTGCCGTGCACATCATGCCAAACGGTTTTCGCAAGTTTCAAGCTCAATCGTATACACACGTATATACATAATATACCTTGATTTTCGAGTTACAGCTCGAAAAGTTCTCCCGCGTTTCGTATATATTCCGCACCTCGAGTTTTATATATACATTGCTTTGTATTATTACATTACTGCGACAGCCATCTGAGCAACAGAGTAACTTCGTGAGATACATATTAAGCCCAATCTCACGTTTCATCCGCAGCGTCAGTTACCGCGTATAAAGCTCTTCGCAGAGTTTCTGTAAGATGAGCGGTAGTTGGTCCCTTCATCCGGCCAGACTTCACCCATGCAAGTTAGACAGAGAAAGAGAGAAAGAGAGTTTCACTTTGACAAATTAACAATGAGCCCTTCGCCCAAACTTGCTCTTGCCAGACTTCGTGGCTCGCAAGAAGCGTTAATGTTTTTAGATTTCGTCACAGATGAATAGAACTCGCATCGGCGAGAAATCGTGTGTACATATGTAATGTTTTAACATTTTGAATTTAAAGATTTGATCTGATAGAAATGGATTTTATACAATGTAAAGTATCTATAGAAAACATGTCCTAAAATAAAAATGAGTAGGTTTATTTACGTAAAGGATGGCGTGGAATTTTCCTGCCAAAAACCACAAAGTGAAATTCCTCTGCTAATGCATAAATATAATTGTAAAACCACAAGAGCAGCGCCTTATTAAGAAACGCATTTTCCATGGTCATAATCTAAAACCGAACTTTGAAACAAAGAGCAAGCAAGGAATTTTCTCTGACTGCTGCTGTTTGTAGAGAGTTTTCGAGGGAAGCTTTGAAATTCCGCGGCACATGTGAAAACTTATGCGGATTTAAATGTTATATGAAATTTTCAGCGTCGCGTGTTTTTGTACGCGAGACAAACGACTAACGGGATTAAGTTTATATCAAAAGCTCGAGACGTATGTCGCTGCGGAATACTTGCGCGTCTTATTGTTAGTCTTTACCGTCCAAATGTAATATCTTTCATTGCGTCCGCGTTGCGCGCGATAGACACACGCCTGTCGCAGGAATACGCGCCTCAATACTTAGAACGCTCTTCAGCTGCTCCGCGAGAGGTTATTAAATCTCCTTATCCCAGTCCTCTCCGTCTCTCCATTTTCCGCGGCGAATATTAAGTAATAACGGATACCTAATTAGCCGATGGCGGCTTTCATCCAACTTATCTCTTTCCGCGCCTTACTATTACGATACACCGGAGGTACGCCCGGCGCGTTCCCCGCTTCCACCGCGACGATAGACCAGAGAGCGGAGCTTTTGAGAAAGCCCCGGGAATTAGGTCGGCGAATGAAAACAAGAATAAAGAGTTTGTCTTCCGTCACTATCTCTGGTTACAAATACCTTGCTTCTCTTGCGGTAATAAATAAAAATCGCGGTACATAACGTTTTGTTCTAGTCACGTAAAACGAAGAAATAATCTCGACATGTGTTTTACTCGTACCTCACAACTTTGTAGAGCATACTTTTTTATGTAGATATTCCTTTTAGACACACATACAAACGAGTTATTTATGCAATAGACAGAAATATAGTGATAATTAAATAACGCTATTATATTTCGCGATACTTCTTATCTTTACTCGATGTACTTTTAACGGCAATAAATGTGCGTACACGCATGTACGAATTTATCAAGTCAATCGAAATGAAAGTTCTCTGTTTGCAGCGTTACCGAATAGTCAGAATTGCGATTGTTAAACGCCTGGCGGAAGTGCAATTGCCGATGTTGAGCTTTGTGATGTGAGCCAGCGGGATTAAAGCACGTTATCTCGCAGCAGGAGAAGCGTTCAAAGAAAATAATTTTAGTTCGTAAGCACTTCTAACATTGTAAATTCGGGCATATAGCTTTGTGCCGGCCAATGAAACCATGCGAATTTTTACGCCCGAGAAGCGTGGAATTTCTGCGAAATGAAAGACGGACGTGCGAACTTAATGCGTGGATTTTATTAGCCATTTTATCGGTTCAGTTTATGGCGGTTGTTTCGAAAGATCGATTAAATCCGAATCGGAAAAAAATCACAGGATAATAAAAACTCTTTTTAATCACATACAGTTACGATCCATAAAATGTTTCAGATCAATATCGGCATTTACCTTTATTACTATCGAGATGATCAAGACGAATATCACTTTGTTAAGTTTTAAATACAAAATATGAAATGTAACAGCGAAATTGAGGGAATAATGTAATATTGTATGAAATGCTTTTCAAATAAAATTTCTGTTAAAATTTACTCGAAAATGATAAAAATTAAACTATATATATAGTAAGATACATTGAAATATTGAATATATTTATAAGTTTTCATAAATTAAATGTTATATTATTTAACTACACTATATTTTTAAGTTTAAATAAGAGCTTAACATAATTTATAAGTTGCTTAATTATTTTGGATTTAAGAGTTATCGAGAAAAGAACTGATAGAAAAATCAATAAGACCATGTACGTATTCCTTTTATTAAATGTCCTGTGTAATTTTACTTTTAAATTAATACTTATTAAAATATTATAAAAATATTTACGTAAATGTAGTAAATGTTGCACAAAGTAAAGATATTTTTTCATATACAAATAAATGTTATTTCGTGATCCGATTATATTGAGATCTCGTGTTTGTAGTAATGAAAATTTTAGATCTGTCAAATCACGTGATTATTATAATTGTAATTTATGTAATTATTACAATATAAATGCGCGATCAGTGATAATTATTGACAAATTTATTTACTTTCATATTGGACATAAATTGTATAAAAATAAAACGAAATGCAATTAAACAATCACAGTAAATTAAACTTTTGTGAGCTGCACGCATCTGATACGCGGAATGAAAAGCCTATTGCTTCTTTGAAATAATGTTCCACTTTGATGTTGGTAATTTATTTGTAAATTTGCTACCATCATTTTTAGTGAGTGTGAACATGGTACAAAGTAACTTTTGTATTTTTGCACGAATTTATAATATTATCATAACTGAATTGATAAGTCGCCATTTTCGTTTCATCATTTACGATCAATACGGAAAATAAATGTAAAATATTATATCGACAAATTATAAACAGTTTACGTAAATAACTAATTAGTTTTAATAATACCAAAATAATGTCTTTAAATTAATTTGAGATAGACTATACTTAACGAAATTTTAATTTAAGATGTAATTTAGCTAAAAAATTATAAAAGTCTAACAACGATTGAAAAAATTAGAGTCTCCTAATCAAACCTATTCTAAGAAAAACCGATCTTGAATTGCACGAAAAAACAATAGAGAAGAAAATTGCTGCAGTTCTACAGATATTTGTATTTGAAATCTGATAACATTGCAATTACGAGGGAGTATTTACGTTGTATATTTGCGAAGAGGAAGATGGAGGGGGAGAGAGAGAGAGAGAGAGAGAGAGGGAGAGAGAGAGAGAGAGAGAAAAGGAGATTAGATCGCTGCTCGGTAAAACGCTGAAACTCGGAAAGCGCGACGCGCGATGACGTTCTGACCAGAGAGAATTCGCGAAAAGAGCAAGGTGCGACGCAGAGGCAACCCGGAAGCCACGTCAAGCCGAGGCAGGATCAAAGGACTCGAAAATCACGTGGTGGGCTGGTCGATGGCACGGGCTGAAATGGGAAAATCGCAGAAAATACCGAGGTTTCTTCTAACACCCGTGCGCGACAGACGACAGAAACGCCAAAAAATGAAAGAAACGTCCCGGGAAAGGTGGCCTGCTTTGCCGAGTACGTTTCAGCGAGCAACTTCATCCTTATATGTTTCCTAAGTGGCAGAAAGTCAGTTCGTTACAGAATCGAATTTTTCAGTCCGAGATCGTTCTTATATAGAAACTTCGATCAGCGGGAAAACGATACTGCGAGAAAGTGTAGTCGAGCAAATAGGTCACCGCTATATTTCCGTGTAGGGCAACCTTACTCTTACTGCAATATTGAACGCTCGTGGATGCTCTTCTGTTAAATTGACTATCAAAGGTATTAAATTATAAGAGAGAATTGATTATTCTTAAATCGCTTGCGACGTATCGCTGACATTTTTCTTCTAACTTTTACATTATCACGTAGACGATAAGAGGAGCGAACTTTTATGTCTCACATTATCTGCTTTTATACTATTTAACTTGTTCCCATAATTCGACTTTATCGTATTCCATTTGTCACATGTACAGTCGTGGTCTGAAAAGCTGTCCGACGTTTTACGATAAATTTCGGAAATAAAATCTATCATGCGAGAGATTATAGCTTTTGCTCACTGATATGTGCAGTGACGCATTGTTAGAGAAAACGGAATGGTATGCGCTAATGTCTATGCATTGATACATACGAATATTCCGAAAACTTATCTTAAAACGTCGGACAGCCTTTCTGACCACGACCGTACATATACACAAAAGCTTCTTAATAACCGATACAACATTACAATAAATTATCCGGCGATTTTATGAGCGCATTCTAAGGCTGACTAAGCACGGTTGCATTAATCAGCGTGAAGGAAATGAGAATGAATTTTGCACGAGCGCCTAAGTATCTGGTCTAGGATGTGGTTGAATTTAGTATAACTCAAGACCAGAGGATCGGTGCCGTTAAAACGCCCTGGCAAGGGAACTCGCATGGACGTGTGGTATGAATGTTTCCCCGGGATACCTGAAATTTTTCCTGGATCCTGTTATTAGATACAGCTATGTAGGCATTGGTATGTACAGATACCTATGCACTGTACATGCTTTATACGCTTACTATTAGCGAGAACATGCGCCAATATGTGTGGTTACCCTAAATTCCACCCAAACCGCTAAACTGGTCGCAAGATAAAAAATTGCATACGGCATTCGGCTACTGCAAATAAATATTCTTTCTTTCTTTTTTTTCCCCATGTTCACTTAATGTCCCAATTTTTCCGATGGTAGATTTTTCATTCAAATGCAGGATATTTAAATATGCGAAATATCAAAGCTAATGTTACTTGAAATCGAACATTATGCGTTACGTCGATCGATTATACTCCTTTAAATATTGAAACATGCTCTTGCTTTTTAATTTTGTCAGGACGTAACCACGGCTTAATGTTTCTAAATTAATGTTTCGCGAACTCAAGAAATTTAAGAACTCGTGTATATAGTTCGACATTTTAATTAATTAAAATTAACGACTTATCGATTTCTATTTTCAACAACGACTTAATATTGATAAATTAATGTTTCGCACACTCAAGAAATTCAAGGAATATGGACTCGTGTATGGCACGACATTTTAATTAATTAAAATCAATGCTTCATCGATCCCTATCCTTTTTTTTTTATTACTCTTCTATTTCAATCTACATTTCGATGAGTTATCACTGCGTGCATGTGACTGTTCATTTAGAACGCATTTTTGCTGCTTATCCACGCGGGAATATCTGGTGTTTATTAATTCACCCCGTGTGCAAATTGATTCGTAAGCGTTACGGATGTGCGATCCGATGTATCGGAAAACGAGCGATAAGTGCGGCGAGCGGGTGGCTGGCACAGAGGCGGAACGTGAAATTAGTTACGTCGACGATATATTTCGGTTCGCGTACTCTGACCCAGTTCGGCGATGCGCGCGGTCGACTCGTCATTACCGTAGTCTGGAGGATGGCCAAAATATCCCGGCGCGATTCGAGACACTCGGAAAACGGGCGCGTAACGCTACGGGCTGCCGATACCCGTTATCTCGACTTTTGCACGTGCACGGCGCATACGACGGGGTTGCTAGACGCGATCGAAGCGATCGGCCGCGCGAGACACTTTCGCGCCACCGTGATATATTCGTAACGCCTCTCCCGTGCGTACCCGAATTACAATCGCCGTTGTAAATATCGACGTTTCCGCAGAAACGTTACAGGTCGATTCGTTAGATTGCGGCCGAGCATAATCTGCGTCGGACCGCGATTGGGGTCTGCGCGAGAGGCTGCCGATGGGGTAACTTGTTAACGAAGTGGCCAATGTCCATCGGGAACCGAAATGCGCGTGCCTGCGCTTTGTGCATTTCGATATCGCTGACGAAATTCGCGACCGATTCTGGCTCTCGCGAGAAGACGTCCGCCGTGCAGTTAAATGAAAAACAAGCGAAAGTTGCAAGTTATTCGTGAATTTTCGGAACTTAAACATTTTCAGCTTTTCAGAGTGAAAACTTAATTTTTTTTTGCGAGGAGAATCGAATAAATTTTCACGGCATAAAAGCGAGACAATTGGAATGGCCTTAATAGCCGCGCCTTTTCAGTTGCAATTTCTTCGGCAAGAACGTTATTCTTCAACGGATATAAGATGTTTCTTCGCGTAAATGTGCTTTCTATTTTGTATTTATAGCTGTAAAATACACGCATATTCCGTTATTTTAAATGTCGCGATCCTTTTATGGGAACACGCTCTTCAATCTCGGCGGCGCCGAGGGGAAACAATACTTAGGACGCGATAAAAGGGATCAGTCGTTTCTCGATTAAACGTCCTTCCTAGATTTATGAGCTTGCAGATATGTGCGTTTCGATTTTCGAGCCGTAGCAAGCTCGTTCATAGACTGTTCAGTTATCCGTTTGCCATTGTATAACGATACATATGTCGCAATTTGTTCGAAATAACAAATCTGTGGGCAATGTGACGGTAGAGCAAAATTTGTGTGCGTGCGCGCGCGCGTGCATGTGTGTGTGTGTGTGTGTGTGTGCGAGAAAGAGAGAGAGAGAGAGAGAGAGGGGGGGGGGATTTGACACGTATAGCAGAGCATAATTTTGGCCATATATCGAAAAGTTCACGCGATTGCGACTTCTTCTTTCATATTCCGTCGGTAAAAATATAGTCGAATCCCGAACAAATCGCGTACTGTTAACTAAAGTACCATCTCGTTTTATGCGCTCGCTACGTGCGACCGACCAAAAATGTCGGCTGTTTGCTACTTTCTTGAGAATTTTCGTTTAAGTTGAGACAATATTCTCGTAAAAATGTGCGCCCTACTTCCAAACTGCTGTTTGCTTTTCCCGTGTCTGCTTTTCCTCCCTTTCTGATTGTCTCTCCGACCTTTCGACCGCGAACGGACCGGACTTTCGTTTTTCGATTTGCTATCGTTTCCTTCTCTCTCTCTCTCTCTCTCTATCTTCTTTCTGCTCTGCCAAGTGTCGGGACCCTTTATAATTGACAGTGCCCTAATGATGTCCACCACGTCAAATCCTAATCACTCGTGCACGGACGTGCGAAAGGACGGATGGCCCGGAGTAATTTTAGTGCGTCGTAAATTCCACGTTACGGTTAGCTGAAAGGAAATCCCGATATCGATCTTGAAATACGACTATTGTTACGGCGCAGCATAAGGCACAGATTGCGTATCTGCAATACATTAGATTCTGCCGCGTTCTGCAAAGACGGTGTTGTTCGGAACAATCGTTTTGGGAGGGCGTGATTAAGCGTCTCATGAATTAGCGGAACACCATATTTTAAAGAAACTTACAGAACAATAAAATAAGCAAAGCCAATTCTACTTAATATTTTTGAGAGCGACAAATTAGCAACTAGTTCTTGCATCATTGTTATTACAATTCTATTGCTTCATATACAATATTGTTTCGCTAACTTAATCTTCTTTTAGCAGAACTTACAAAGCAACAAATTATTTTTCTTTGAAAACTGTTTAGTAACAAATGAACAACAAATAAAAATATTCATTAAAATTGGTTCGGTTTATACTCTTCCTGATTTCTAAGACGTTGTAATTGAGTTTATTATTGAATCCATAATGCACGCAGAAAGTAAAAGTCGCATGTATGATGAAATCAATTTTATACTACTGCATTTTAACTACTGCCGCACCGGCAATCTGTGCCGCATATTACCCCGTTTATATTTGTACAAAAATATATTAATATATAATTTTTTATAATGTAGGAAGGAATGCGCGAGCGTTTTCGACGTTTGTAAACTTTCGACGTTTGTGTAATGTATTTTCATTATGATAATTAAAACATAAAAAAACGTTTGCTCAACTGGCAGTACTATTTCATAATAAGCGCTCTTGCAAATTATTATTTAATGCATCATTCGCAATATCATAATTCAAGCTTTATACTTTCTGCACAGTTAAAATCCTAAACTTTAGAAGTACATTGTTGCGAAACGAATAATTTTCATTAAACGAAACTCCTACACAGTTCCAGAAAGTGCAAAATGACTGTGCAAAACGTCTGACTGCGGAATACACGACGCGTCCATGTGTGTGTGTGAAACGTCCACCTCAGGCATAGTTTTTCATCAGGCACTATTTACGCGGTTGGTAAATGATAAATCGCCGCAGGGCTGCTGCGAGCCTCTCGGCGAATGTTCGACAATCGATGTAACTTTGCGCAGCAGAATTTCGATTATTGCGGCTTTATCGGATGGAAAAATCGTGTTGCGCTTTGGATGAGGGATTTAACGAAATGTTTCGCAACAGCCAATTTGTTTCAGCTGTTTCCATTTATTCGATATAAATGTTTCGTCCACATTTATCGCATTTTCTACAACGCATACATGTCGTTAAATAGTTGTACCATTATGAGTTACAATTTAAAACAAAGCTCTTTATTATGTATATTCGCGAGAAATAAAATTAATTTAATTTGGCGAGATTTTGTGGTTACAGAACAAATTGTCTACATGTAAACTTCCATTCTTTCTTTTATCCTTCCTTCTGCTATTTCCTTATTGGAATTCACAATAATATATAATTATATATAATTGTGTATGCACCTTTGTATCCACATAATTGATTTTTGCAATAAAATATGCGCCATCATTTAGAAATTAAATATAATTAATTTCTTTTACTGTTTATGAGTTCTTTGCTAAAAAGTCATATAGTAGAATGATTCTACAAAGTAATAAATGAAGTCCCATTATCTTTAAAGATACGTTCACGCGTTTGGAGATGAAGGTTATATCTATCCCTTCTGTTTCTCATCCTAAATTTGCCAGGAGTGATGAATGGATACCTAAGTAGAACCGGGAGAAAATGTTCAGGGAAACTCCTGACCCTTAAGGGACAAAGAACGTGCGTTAGAGGCGACAGCTTAAGCCAACGACCGCGTGAATACTCTATTAGATAAAATTATTGCCTCCGTTCAACCGTGTTTATCGTAAAATTATGCGTAATAAATAACAAATAAATGAAAATCCATCGCTAATTTGAATTCGTTAATTTTAAAAGATAACATTTATTCAGCTGTATTATTGATCGAGCAATATATCCATGTCCAAATAATATCCAAAATATCAACAAGTTGTATGCACGCGAGTTATTATACGCACGTTATTTGCGATTGTGAAGAAGAAAACGCAATCTTTTGTGTTTACATAAATATATTTTGGTTATCCAGATGCCCGAGATTTTATTGTAATAGACGATACGCTTAAATTTTATATTCGATTATGCAAGACTTCAGTCGCGGAGAATTATTCTTCTGGATATCATAGCAATAGCTTCGAAAGTCAGGATTTTCATGAGAAGGCAGTACTCGCGCGAGAGCAAACGAAATGTCGAGTAAGCATGAGGATTGACGTAGGTATTGATCTAATCAGAAACGTTCTCGCATTCTAGGCCCCGGGTCACGGATGCTTCTTACGGGAAGGAAGCCTTTGGTATTGAAATTCGGAAGGGTTCCAAGATTGCCTCTCGAAAAAGCAGCCGGAAATCGCTTTATAGGCAGACAGTGATATATAGCATCCATTTTCGTGTGTTATATTATCGGTTTATCGCGGGATTCGCCGATTGTCATTTCGCGTTAGCTGGAAATATATTGCGGATTACGGATTGAACTTGAGGATCGGCTAATAAATCGGTTAATCAGTCAAATAAGAGGTTTGGTACTTCACGTGCGCGCGATTATAAGCGGAGCTTTGGGTTCGGATTCGTCGAAAGAAAAGATGCATCGATAGTTGCGAATAGCAGATCGGAGGATCTCATAGCAGATCGATACTCTTTAGACGTCTAAGTAAACGTCATCGATACCCACTCATTATATTCTCCAGTTGCGATGTATCAATTTGGCGTCCTACCATTAAACTGTAATCTGAACTTGATCAATCATCCACGCTGCAGGCTAAGCCCAGGAAATGAACTTGCCAGATCGCAGATTTTGTGAGAAAGGAATGTCCCTAGGGATCGATGAGGTGTTCCCCGCCCCGATCTAAATTCCCGTCCGGCGACTGCTGTTACATTTATAAATGGAAGCGAGAAACTCCGGAATTTATGTAATCCACGGTTTCCGACTTTCGTTGCGAATTATATTATAAAGTTGCTAATCAGAATATGATAAGTTACTTTTACACACAATTACAGTGATTACACATCACTATCTTTTTTTAATGTGATTATGTGCGAAGATTCTTTGTCAAAGAGAACGAATGAAATTCACGTGAAAAAGAGTCGGGTGCGTGACATCGGGATCAAAAGATAGATCAATCGTAGCTTGAATCGACTTTAGGGGCAAAAGGCACGTACGCCACTCACGTTTCTGAGTGTTTTAGAGAAAATCGCTTATGTTTCATAAATCTTGCCACGCCGAAACGCTCAGCTCGCAGTTTGCGCCGTACAAGGGTCCTTCGAGGAAAGTTGAAGATTGCGGGGAAGCGTGAGAATTGTGTGAATTTCGCTCGTTACGCGTTATGATTGTTCCTTTACTTACGCCAACGTCGGTGGTACGTTTAATTAAGTCGCTTAGAGCGCAGCAGAAAACGTGATGCTATATATTTCTATGCAATTGCAATAATTAGGACAGTGCTAGAAAGCTCTCTTGTTAATGTAACTTCAAAGGAGACTGTAAGAGCCTAAAAAATAGCACGTATAAAGCACTGCGGTATCATCGAGCATATAGAAAAGTAAGATAGGTAAGAGTCCTTCTTATTTGATATTATCAAAAATTTAATAAACTCACACGGTTGTAGAAATCACTAAGCGAGATGTGGATACCGATTTATCAATCTTAAAGATTATTATTAATATAAATAATCATATCTCAATTCTAATACTTTTATACATTCAACTAAAAGATTTGCTTCCTGTGCTTTCGATTGAATAGCATGTAGATAGTGACATGTCTCGAAGTTTCCTCGGTCCGCAGCTCGGATATGTCTGATTTATGTATAAAGTTTTGGATCAGCGGTGTTTTTGCGGGTGTTGTACATTAGTTCGTTTTTACATCCCGCGAAAATCGATACTACTGTCACATTCTCGTCCGTCATCAAGGGCGTGGTGAGGATTGCGTTTCGAAAGCGCGGGGAGAAAACGAATATCAAACCTGTAACAATCTAGTAACAACCCACTTTCTCGCAATTAAGAGTAATAGCACTGCACTACCGTCCGAACGCATAGAGGGCGACCACGGAGCCAATATTAAGACGTAATGATACTATAAGTTATGATACAGGAGAACGTTCGACCTATATACCGTGCAATCGCCTAGTTAGAATCCCCAAACTTCGGCGGGAGATAACCAGTTAAGCCCGCGAGATAAAATAATAATATGAACCCGGGAGCTCAACGTTGTAAAATGCCTAGGAGCATCTCGCGAAATGCCGCGAAATGCCGCCGCGCCAGCTAACGTGGCAGTTATAAACGACTAAGTTGCATAGCCTTGGCCATACAATTAATTATACAGTCGCGAACAAAATGACTGTGACAAAGTCACGGTGGTAGATTTGAATTTAAATTTAAGTGTATTTTTAACTGGGCTCTTTCTACTCATATTTTCGAAGAAATAATCTTCGGCGTTCTAGCGAAATTAGATGCACGGGGGAAATACCTTTTCCCATGCATCTAATTGCACAGCATAAAATCGTCTTTCGCACAGTAGCGTTCGACGGTTTAATTTCACAAAATGATCGATGCAGGAAAATATTACGAGTACAAGCAGAGAATTTTCTCTTAAAATTTATCCTGAAAATCGCGTGATCGTGGGACGACATGGCGTCTCGGAGAATTTTATGCGAGTTTTTTTGAAATTTTACCATACATTTTACTAGTAAAGTGTGTACCAAGTATAATTACTAGTACAATGTATGGTAAAATTTCAAAAAACTCTCATAAAGTTCGTCGAAATGCAGTCTTGTCCCACGATTACGTGATTTTCAGGGTAAATTTTAGGAAAAAATTCTCTCCGTGTACTATAAATACGCGGGTAATAAGTATCGGTTTGTCGATAAGGTCAAACAGTCAAAACCCTCATTAATCTGTATTCTCAAGTATACATATAAGTAGGTGATCGAATATTGATGCGATTGAATACTGAATATTGATGTTTGATGACTGTTATAGAAATAGCTTTGAAACTTTGCGTAAATTCAATGTTGTATTTTTGACTTCCGAAAGAACATTCCCCTAACAGCGCGAGGCAATCACTCTCGCAATATTTCAAGCCTGGAAAGTGGCGGGTCGCTTTTAGGCGTCGCAATTATATGGAATTTCGTCGAGAGAGTAATCGCCGGAGGTACCAAGAGTTAAAGGGGTCCATCTGACGGGCAGCAGCACCGTAGTTAACGCGCGTCTGTTCAGCTTCCAAAACGATGTCTCACGGGAATCGATACGCGGTCGTAACACCCAGCGACCATCGTCAAAGGCATCGCATTTTGGAGGGCAAAGGGAAACCGCTGTAACCAGCAGGTCGGCCACGGCCGGAGGGGACCGTTCGCCAGATACGTCCATTGTTTTCTCGTACCAGCGTTAAAAATAGTACATAACCGTCCCTACGTGAATTTCCCTATTCACAATAGGAGACAATATGGAGAAGGAAGACAGAAGAGAGGGTGGAAGAGAAAGAGATAGAGGAAGTGACTGAGAGACAGAGAGAGAGCGGCTTCTATATCTTCGCCGCCGACTCGTACACCTGTTGATGGACGTTCCGCCTACAGGATCAAAGAGATTCCATTGCCGTTGCCGAAATAGGCTCCTGGGAGGACTTTCAACGATGCCCCCGTCGAATGGTAAGGCGGCGTGTACTCTTCTCAAAAGCTAGCCGCGTTACTTGAAAATTCGAGCAACTGAGAAATCTCGTTAGCGCTCGACGATGTAGATGCCTCGCAGAACGCTGACGAAATAACATCTCGGGATTTAAATATCAGAGGGTCTCGGTGATGTCGACACGATTCCCGGGGTGTCTGAATTTTGGATTGGATTGCTCAGGACATGTCGAGTTTTCGCTGCGACTGCGCTAAGTGGATTACAATGCGCTTTGGGGGATTAGAATTTCCAACTTAATTACAAATAAAACACGAAATGGCATTTATTCTAGTTTGCGGCTCATCCCGACGTTCCCCGTGTTAAATAAAAAGTCTTCGTGCCAGAAACACTATTCTTGTAATGATTAAATAGTCTGGTAAAATTTGTACAAAGTGAAACTTATACATTGGATTGTATTACCTTTCGATTCTCACCTAGAATACTTTACATAACATTAAGCATTTCTTTTGCTCTCGATGATCTAACAGTATACGAAATGTGCCAAGAAAGTTTCCCGAAATTGAAATTGCCGCTTCTTTTTGGCAAATATAATTCCAAGAGTAGTGGTTAAAGTCGTTCAAACGCATTTTGAAATAAAACCATCTATATTCTGTTGTTTTCTTTCTTCTGACAAAATATTGTCTCGCGAGAAGAGATATAAACCCGATAGAGTCTTTATTGAGTCCGCACGTGGACACGCGAAATAAAAGAAGCGAGAGGCGAGATGTAAGGTCAAGCAATCACTCGCGATAACCGTTCACAGACATTTTCATTTTGACGATACAGACGAAGAAGTTTTATAATAGGCCAGATTGAGAGAGGAAAGAGAGGATTGACGGGAATTAACGGCGGCCAGACCGTTCATTGTATGATCGCTTGGCGCCATGTTTCCTCTAATTGATTTCTTACTTGGCGACGGAACTTTTCGATTGGACTTCCGGAGAATTTCGTGAGAGTACGACGGAATTCGAACGTTTAACTGTTCACAAATTGTCAAAGTAAAGTTCTGAATATTTCATCTTTTTTACAACTTCACCCTATTACGGAATGGAACTTTGGCCATTGCTTTGGCATTGTTTATAATACAGGCTTTAGCAGCACTTCAATTTTTTGCAAACGATTATTTTAGATAAGGCTGTAAATAATTTTGCGATATACCATGGTTATAAACGTATTAGTTATAAGTAACACAATTATCAAGTGTTTATTAGTTATAAGTAACACAATTATCAAGTGTAGTCATTCAAAGGATACATCGAAAGTAATTACGCTCAATGAGGGTTTCCTTTGTTAAAGCGTTATAATTTCGGTTTGCAATATGGCACGCGCAAACGTCAATTTTCATTATCCAGCGTCATTACATTTTGCTTCCAACTTCATATACAATAACTAAACAGTGTCACTATATTATGAATAACAGAGTAAATTTCATTGTACGTAAAGTCCTAAATGTAATTTATTTCGACTATAAGTTCGTTCATGAATGTCCGAATGTGTCGGACGCGGATCCATAATCGAATATTCGACGTCCGAGTTAACCACGAGGCATAACAGATTTTTCGTAAGATGTAGAGTATATTAGGTAATTCTTGCTTAATACGCAGGGGTTAATTGAACATTCCGAAGCTACGATACCATAAAGTTCTCGACGCGCAAACCTGTAAGCCATCAGTCACGGATTAGACGAGACTGAAATCTAACACCGGCTAATACCACCCTGGCGATCTCTGACAACGTGACTGAATTTCAGTGCGATTTCCGGGTCACGCAAGTGTTACTACGACTATCGCATGCATAGGCATGCGAATAGTTTGATAGTTTTTCGGATTAATGTAGACATGAACAATGTTGAATCCGAATATAAATATCGAGTATGTGAAAAAAAAACAGTTGTTGAAAAGTCTATTCACGCTTTTCGGGTTTTAGAATGCAAAATAATAAAATGATTCTTCGTGGGAAAACCGTGTGAGATAAGCACGTTTGTGTGTGCAACTAAAAAATATCAGCAAAGGAATCTCATCTAATCTCTCCTCCCTTTAACCGTCTCTCCCTCGCTATGCCATTTAATGGAGTTCAATAATTTTGTTAATCGTTTCATTAAAATGTCAATTAATTTAAATAACTCTCCGACAGATATTAAAATATATTTCCAGCGTGAAAGGAGCGGAAGTTGCTCACTGCTTCTTCCTTGAGAAATCAGTTAAAAGTTCCTCAGCAGTCTTTTCCCGGGGGGATTTTTCTATATCGAACCTTACCCATACTTCAGTAATCAATCGTACTTAGCATCTCTCTACCGACCTAAATGGGGTCGGAATTATAAGTCCGGGATAAAATCGTACTATTCGAATTTTCCTCATCGTTCCTGCTTCTCTTCGCAGTTATCTTCATTTTCACCCGACCGTCCTCATCTCTATTTTGCGCAGGAAAGTGGTTTTATTAGTGATGTAAAGCTGACGGAAAAACAGACGGCGTATAATCGTACTCGGGCTAAGAGAAATCGGCTCGGTCCATTAATCCGGGAATAACATAATATTAAATCATGTTATGCCCTCTTGGGGTATTAAATTAAGGATGAGTAGTTACGCGCGTATTCGCGGCGAATACGGCAGGTAATATGGAAGTGAATTTCACACTTCATCAAGGCGGCTTGAGAACATACCTTTCATGGGGCCATCATAAGTAACGACGGCACTCGACATCAGCGTCATTAACTTTCATTCCTACATGATTAACATGTCTGAGAAACATATACGCAAATACTTGGATGAAAATAAAGTAGCGGCCGCGTTCCGCCCATATTTTGGCCGTGCCACGGGATTTCTGTGTCGGGACGGAGATTGATGAGAGGATATAAATACCGGCGAAGCGTATTATTGCGCGAGTGCGAGAATGCTGTCGCGGAATGGTTTTATGTGCGGAACTATTCGATCACCTTCGTAGCCGTATTCCACAATATAAATCAACGAAATGAGACCGCGGCGGGAGGTGAGGCCTGATCGATACGCGCAAATGAAGACCGTGTCGTTAAAACGAGGTAAAAAAGGGAAAAAAAGGAGGGAACAGTTTCGCCCTGCGTTTTCGGATATTCTTCGTATTTCGCTCTTCCATCACCGCGTAAAAGGGAACCGGCGGCTCCGATTACACAAACGTTTACCGAAACTCCAATTACATGCATATGCAAAGATATGCGATTACAAAGTGCAAGAGGAATTCGAATGTGGGTCCCTGAAAAGCGACAAGAGGCGTACGGTTATAGACAAAACGTCAAATTGTGGTCGCGTAGAAGTGCTGGCGTGAACACGCTATTTGCTTTGTTCACCGCGGTGCGCTGTTAAGAATAAAGCTGCCGAGACAAAAAAGGACTTTTATGCAGTTTACTTTTGTAAATTGCATGTATTATTACATCGCATTGTGTTCAACTATATTATATTAACTATATTATATGGGAGATCCGGGTTCAAACTCTGGCTGAGGTAACATTTTTCGCAATAATTTAAAATATGAAATATTTAGACACTAATACCCTGTCACAACTTTTAGTCCTGTATTCCCTTAAATTTATATTATATGCATTAATGTGTAATACTAAATTATTTATAAGTTTATAAGTTACGTCCATACATATATTGACATTTTATATTTTGAAATGGCTAGTTAATTAAATAATCGTTCTTTATCAAAGTAGAATTGAAATTGTATAAAATTGTAATGCTACGATAGCTCAAAGAACTTTTTCGAGAAAATTATTTAAAGAACGTGATTGCACAAGCAGTCATAAATACATAAATCGTTAAATCTTATCCTCCAATTAGTCTATACATTTATATTTCTACTGACAAATATATTTATGAAATAAACACGATTAAAATATGTGAAATTAAATGTACAACGGTAAAATTAATTAATTAAAAAGAATAGTTACGCACGGCCTAATTACTAAACTAATTTCTTAAGAAATTATAATATTATATTAAGATAGTACTCGGCAAATCGAGTGTATACGTAAAAGAATGAAGTGATTCTTACATTATACAGCGTCATTTTCAACGACAATTTTCTTAGAAAGAGGTTCATCTTTGCTCAATGTCAAACTTTTAAACTTTAGAAAGTACTGCAACCCACCGAGCTTACTCGCCATTTCACTTCTCTAAAATCTCGAGTTTCTGGACACGACTGACAGAAACATTGCCGCCATTACGCGGAGGTGCGGCGCAACTCCCAAGGTGCACCGTACGTGCACGTGAATCCACGCGGGGTCCTCTTTTTCGTTCCAAAAAGTTTAAACGCGGTTACATGTCGTTTCTCAGGACGCGAGCGACGCGAACATTTGTTTTTCCATTTCCGGAGCCTGTGCCTCCGCCGGACCGTATATCGTCCGTGTGCGGTTGAAACCACGAAGAACCAATAAGAAAGGTCTAGCAAGTGGAATTTACGGACATCGAGGAGAAGAAGTCCTGTTCCGCTCCGAGGAGTTCCGCTCGCTAAAGAGAACGGTGTGTCTTTCGCGCGTTTATGGAAACGACGAAATTGAAGTTACGAGTGCGTAATCTCATCGCGCTTCTTAAAATTGCTGCATCGCGACAACCGCGTAAAACCGCTGTAAAACTCGGATACCTGTTTCTCGCGCTGCACAACGCAGCACTATCGGGGCTGAAGCTGTGAAGGTCCACGAGGGAAAACTTTTCACCGCACCGCGTATTCTCATCGCATTTATTAAAGCTATCATTTGCGTTATGCTCGGTTAAGTTCTCTCTTATTTCCTCGGTTCGTAATAAATCTGAATGAAACAGTCTTATACATAAGTGCGGATCAAGACTGATATAGAGAATATTACAAATTATTGTGCCATCTCCGTGCGTTTGTCGTCTCCTTATTTAGATTCCTCAGAAAACGAGTCAATCTTAATTTTATTTCTTTTTCTCTTCTTTTGTTGAACGAATCTACCGTTGGTTTTTTCAGTTCTCTGAATATAAGAGAATAAAATAGTCCGTATGCAATAAATGCGTATTCGCGCATTTTTTCGACAGGGCAAAGCAACTGCGTAATCGAATGGACGATTTCTCGATTACTCTTAACGACGTCCGCACACATAAAACTCGTTGATGCGCAGTGAGAATATGTGTATCATGCAACGTGATGCTTGTAGAGCAATTATTGGCACTGCATTAATCGCAGGCAAATAATTCGCGAGGTTTCAACGTATAACGGCATTATGCATTCCATTGCAGGGTACACACGAACGGCGACCAATGGCTCGCCATACGCCGACTCTATCTACTTAACAACCGAACTTGGATAATATCCGATTAATGGAGTAATAAATGGAAATTTCACTATACCAGAGCGGCCTTTTCGTTTTTATTAACACCGTACGTCTATATTTCCTATTTAATTAAATCCCTTAATTAATCTAAAACTAGTCCATTTGGTTCAAATTCTCACAGCGAGTTTAATGGATCGACGCAGAAGGCGTCCGCATAAAATCTTTCGTATCTGTGTTAAAGGTTTCATATACATATATATCTCTGCGCAATTAAATTCTAAACTGTATTATTTATTGTTATTTATTTTTCTAGGTTTTATTTATATTCAAACACACGTCTTTCGCGTTGTGCCGTTTCCACTTATTTTTAATAGCAAATGGTTAATGCGTTTAAAATGAATCACTGAGGTCTTTATGTTCGTGAAAAGCATTTACCGTTATTATATTTGAAGCTATAATTTCACATTCATTCGCACCTCGTTACTGATCTCCGTAATTTTCCGATAAATCTAACTGGTCTCTCGAACCCGTCCATTAAAGGCGGAAAATGGAGACGTGGACA
Source organism: Vollenhovia emeryi (assembly GCF_000949405.1). Classification (NCBI taxonomy): domain Eukaryota; kingdom Metazoa; phylum Arthropoda; class Insecta; order Hymenoptera; family Formicidae; genus Vollenhovia; species Vollenhovia emeryi. The sequence continues at coordinate 795,561 of NW_011967215.1, read as the reverse complement.
CGTACGTAGATTAAAATGCGACGGGCTCTATGTGTTTGTTCCAACAGCTGTTCTCAGGGGCTCGGTAATGGCATCGGGTAAGACCGGTGCTTTAGCGCCGTTAAATTTTCTACCCGCGAAAACAAAAGAGTAAAACGTCGTTTTCCATCTATTAAATAGCGGCGCGGACCTTACTAGTCGATAGGGCGTAATATACTACGAAGATAAAATAAAACACAAGACTTTATCGCGCTCAAGGAATTTATACATCTGCTACTTTCTATATGTTCGCCATACATTTCGACATAAAGATGACATTACGTTGCGAGAATTTTCGTTATTACGATACATAATGCTCCAGTTCCAAAGACTATCTTCATAATTCTTTCTATATGTGTCTTTTATGTGTATGTATACGCACATCCTCATTTATGACACGTCATTACATAAAAATAAAAATAGCAAATCGGTTTCCGATTCGTGCAATCTTGTGGCAGAATTAACGACCTGATGAGGGACGACAGTCTTGTTAAATCTTTTAATTTATTAATCAAACAAGCGAGAGCGCCTTTAGGTCCCAGCAAGATGTTGGCAGTCAAATTATTGGGCTACCAACATCTTACTCGGACCTAAAGGCGTTCTCGCTTGTTTGATTTATATCATAATGGTCCTGTTTAACTGTATTTCTTTTAATTTATTAATAACTCCAATCTTGCACTTGTTATACTGAATTTTAAATGTAACATTAATTCACTTCCAACTATTGTACATACGTGTCATAGATTAACTTTAAATAAATGCGTACTTGATAAAAATTGTACAAATGATAATAAACCAATGTAGAAAATTGCATGACGACCCATAGCTGGCAAATTCTAATTAAAGAAATTCATTGCGAAAATTATTACCTCAGCCAGGGTTTGAACCCGGACCTTCCTATAGCAGAAACTGGCGCTAGTGCGTATCGCGTCAACGCGCGACGAACTTTGTACCGCTATCACCTGCCGTCGAATTTCATTAGCAATAATGCAGCAATTCCCGCTGACAAGTGTCGGTACAAGGCCTCGTTAACAATACCGCCAGATTCAACGGCGGGCGTGCGCATGTAAGGTAACCAGTTAGCAGTACGTTATGCTAATGAGATTGGAGTTTATACGAGATTTGCTTTGTTAGCCGCCACGCTCGTCCGCAGCCCGATAGTTTCGCGGGACTTCTTGGGAACTGAACGCGTGCATTAATAACGATCTTCATCTCTCCTGGCAACCGTGGCGAGCTGAGTGACGCAAACGTAAGTTACCCGCGTTCTAAAGTACCGCTTAGCACGCTCGGGGGACGGCCCCGCGCCGCTTTAATCTTTCTTGTTTCCCTATAACGCTCGGTAAGGAGCCGCGTAAAACTTTCTTCGGGGGGAGCAATTTTTTTTTCGCGGCTGAACTTCATCGATCTAATTATGCTGGCTTTACTTCCTGCCCCTTTTTTATTACTATCGGGCGTTGTGATTTATTATCATCAGACATGAGACGTTGATCGTCGCGAGGAAGATTGAGATGCTAGGCGGATGCGAGGCGCGCAACATAGGTGAAGCAAAAACTACATCCCGTGAGCCTTCTTCTCACAAAAATCACGTATGCGTGCATAGGCGGAGATCCATACTGCGGCAAACTCGAAAATTCGGAGCACGTACCGTTCGAGTTAACGATATATTCCAGGAATGTTCCTCGCAAAAACGATCTGAATTTCTGATAGAGGTCTTTGTTGTTCGCCTTAGTTGTTTCATTTAGATGTACGCATAAGAACAACTTTAATATACCATGCATTCTAATACATATAATAGTTATAAACATGATAAAAAATGACTCTTCCGTAATTACAAATATTAATTTAAACTCCATTTCGCCGTATTGTTTTACGAAGTAGCTACACAGGATTCGAATGCGGGATTTTATGTTAAGATAATTTTAGGAAGTATGTAAACGTGAATAAATATAAGACAATAAAAAAGTAACATTGAAATTTATGGTTATATTTTTTAACCAAGAACGAAATAATCTCGTTCTCGGCTAAAAAGATACGCATGCAAAACGTGGCGTGATCCGATGTTCGAGCACGCAAACCGTAGGATCTCGAAGCTGTATATAACAAAAAGCGAGAAAGCAGAAACAGGATAAGACAATGTTGGGCAAGCTCGGTTCGCGGTGCACTCACTATGAAAGCGCATGCACATGCTTGGGGACGTCGTATTTGAGAATTCGGGCCGAATAAAAACGAAAACTACAGTATATTCCTTATGGAAATTCTTTCCGAAGAAAAAGATCAATCCGGAGCTGGCGACGGCATAATATTCCACTAGCTTGATTTCCATCCTCCTCAGGACGACAAGACTTTTCCGCTGGACGTACATGTTAAATCGAAAAGAGAGCAACGCTGTTACGTAACGTACCAAGAGAGGACGTAGTCACGAGAAAGATAAAAAGAGAAAGACGGTGCATAAAGAGAAAGAGAAGAACAGAGTATATTTCTGATCTCTTTAATAAATATGTAACGAATATCTTTGAGCATTGATAATGATGCGACAAAGATTTCTTTTCAAAAGTAAATATATTGAAAATCTTTGGGTTACCGTATCAGGATTATCTTTAATAAAGTATCGCTTCCAGCTATAATAATTTATCTCACTTGCGAAAACATATAATATAAATGTTTCCTCATTTAGAGCATTACTTATTGTTCACATACGTAACAATCGTTTTTAATCGTATTACCTGTATCTTGCGCGACTTATTCACCTTTAAATTCATCCGATTTTACGACGAGATTCCTGCGCGCCAGAATATTGCAGGATTAGTAGATAAATTTATGGTTCTGTTTTTAAACTCCCGGGACACCGAGACAAAACGTTTGGTAATTACGATGGTATTTTTAAACGTAGCCCCTCTTTACGAGACGGCGAATCCGCCGCGTAGAACGCCGTATTCTCTCGCCACAACGGTTTGTAAATGTCTATTTCCCGCAACCTCTATTACTTTCCACCCTCAATAATGCCAGGCGTAACAATTTGTCGAAAGTAACGAGCAAGGATCCAGGAAGTAAAAGATTAAGTCAGACTAAAAAAAGAACGAGAAACGGAATTGTGTAAAATTTCTCAAATTATTTGCACGGGCGAGAGAAACAGGATTAGCATAAAAGGATTAAGCTGCATGCTCTTACATATGTTAATGAATCAATCTTTCGGATTTCTTTAATACCATCGAATTTCGCATGGATACACACGGAGAGGTTGAACAATGGTGAAAGGGAACGTGGCGGAAAGTATAACTTGAATGGTCGAGATCGAATGGCTTTCCCGAAGCCAAGTCGAACGGAAGTTAATATCGAGCAAATTTGATTAAAAAGTTCTGCGTGGGCAAAGTCGGTCGTACGATAAAGAATTTTTTAATCTTCCGGTGTACTTTTTTCTTCGTCCCGGGTCTTAGATCCCTCCCTTTTTTTTTAACGTTATGGGCTTCGTTTATTATGAATCAACGGATACTTTTAAGTGGCGTAAGTTTCGCAAATTCTGTTCTGATATCGATCAGAGCTGTTTAATTCCCCGATAGATTTGCGGTCTAGTCTTCCATTAAGTAATACTATCGTTAAAAAATAAGAAAAGGAAAGATTTTACAGTAAATTGACGCATATTACATTATAATTGTAAATCAATTTGCCGTGCGATTAACGCACCCTCGATGCACGTTGGTCAATTTAATGCGTACGATACTTTTTCTCGCATTATCATATTACATGTAACGTATAGTGCTCCAGTCACATGTTTCTCATTTTCTTATTTTTATCTTACTGCAGCGAAGTTTGCTGCTATAACCCACAGAAATATTTAACAGACATGTCGTGTCTGATATGGTAAATGCTATGGCAACTATTTGCCTTAAAGCATTTGACGGGACTTGGTGGATTTTCTAGAAATGAAAAATGTCGTCTGCTTCCTTATGTATATCAATAGAAGTGCTCCGTAAAATATGTAGTTTGGAATGAAGTTGGTATTACTGAGCAAATTGGTACGCAGATTGTAAGTCGCCGAGCTCCGCCCGGTAACAAATATATGCTCCGACGTAAATTAAATGTAAATCAAGAATCATATAAAACTGGACGGATGAAAACTTTAAATTATATATGCAGAATTCCACAACTTGCGTAATAATGTTAAATTTTTCGAATTATCTTGCTTTGTCTCTTAATAATTGCAGAAGTGGTCGAGGTAAAAAAACTTTAAATTAGTAAAATTCATAAAACTCTAATGTGAAAACACAAATATAAAGTAACAAAGGAGTAAGAGCCAAGACAGAATGTTAGTGTCTAACTAATTTTAATTTTAAGTCTATTGCGAAAAATAATAAATAAAACAATTTAATTTGCGCACGACGTTTGAAAATAAATGAAGCGGTCGCGCGAGTTTCTGACCGACGTCGGCTTTTAACTTCTTCTTCGGGATTCATTGTACGGCGGTAAGCGTTAAATTAGCCGGGCAGCTTTGAAAAGGTTTGTCGCCTCGGAAATCGCGAAAAATAACCGCGCGACGGAAAAACCGAATTTTTGCCTCGTCGGTTGTAAATACCCGAGGCGTGCTTCGAGGAGCTTTTATGCACGGCTGTAGCTCGAGAAAATAATGCTTGCGACGTGTTCGAGAAAATTGGCGGGCACAGAAAGGCGGGCGCGAGGCGAGGAATTCAAAGGCTCTTTCTTTGGAAGGAGGAAAAAATGCAGAACGAGTCGCACCGTCGAGGGACGCATAAAAGATGCTAATGCGCTGCCAAAGTTTTCACGCTCGTCGTCGTTTTTCCACCGTCCTGTGAGGGAGCTTAGACTTTTCTAAGAGTTTCTAAGCGAGCAGCGGTGAAGCGTGCCGGGGTTTTTTTCGGCAGTAGAATAAAACGAGCTCCCACATGAGCGAACCCCTTTGCGTTAGACCCGGCTGTCTAACTGTCTGTCTACACGCGCACTTTATTCACTTTCCTTCACCGTTGCAGCTCAACTTGTGACTGAAACACACGGTGCATTCGAATACTGAGGATTCCCTCCACGATTTTTTCTCGTTACAGAACCGAAGTAAGAGAAATTAACTTTTTAACATCTTTATTCCACCAATGAATAAATGAACTACATTAAAATGTATAAATGGAATTTCTTTTAATATCATTTCACCGAGAATCAAATATTCCTTTGTGCTTCATAACTGTTCCCGCATTTTCGTTCCCGCAATTACCGAATATCATTTCTTTTTTAGTAATAAACAATAATATGGGATGACAATAAATTAATCGTACTAAATTCATAAATAAAACTATTAATAATTTCGTGTTATTGGTATCTCTAACTTTTCCAATGTGTACTTTAACTTAATAAGTGTAAAACGAGTAATAAATGTTTGTTCATTTTTTATTGATCTTCGGTAGATGATGTGGGTAATGCAACTTTTGTACTGTAAAAATACGGCTCTCTTAGAAACGTACGTATCCTACTTGAAATATTCCAAGTCGATAGAAAAATCTTCGAGAGTATTTCTAGTCATGAAACAGTTATTACACGGAGTTTGGATGACGGATAAGCGAATGTATACTCGCGGCAACACCCACGTACCATATCATCCGTCCCACTGGTATATCGAATATCTCACAGTCAGTAAACACGCGAGATTGCAGAGAGACACATTCGTGTCGCTAGCAAAGACGTCTCAATTCTGCTACGGGGAAGAAAACGAGAAGAGAATAGAAGTAAGATGTACTGAAATTCATATCCTCCAGCAAATATTTTAGTATCTTCCTGAATTTCACATTTCGCATGTCAACGACTGCTCTTTTACAAAAAGGAAAGACAAGAGTAAATGTACTGATCTTAATAAATAGAATTTCGATTTAATAACTAAACCTGACTCTCCTTTATATCCTACACTGCACTTTAAAAGAACTACATCTTAAACTTTAACAAATGGTATATTGCATACATATTAAAATAATTAATATATTAATAGAGGAAAACCCCCTATTATGAGACAGGCTTCTACTGTAATATGAGATAGCGGAGCTTCTGCAAAAATAATAGGCATAATCTGTCGGTTCCATTATGAATTTATTGCCATTGGAGTGAGATCTGTTTAGTAGAAAATTCATTGTTAGATCGTGTAATCGTTGCAAAAAAAGATTTGTGATTGAATTTGGATGGTGAAAATCTGCTATCTCATATTAGAAGTCTATCCCATAATGTCAATAAAGTCTATCTCAGAAGACGTCCCTCTATACTAAAGACTTTGTGCATGACACATATTTTTTCATGCTTCTCACATCGCAAAATTATGGATGACAAAAGTGTAAGCAAGATATATATAATATTATCTTCACTTTAGCACATCTTGACTAAATTTATTATTTATACACGCAATAACTATATAATTCAGAATTCCTGCTATTGACCACATACAATTTACGATTTGTATTAAATTATTAATTAAATGTTGCATGACGTTAATTAAATGTTGTATGACCCATGCACAACTAGCCACGTTTGATTCTCAAAGCTCACTTTTCCATGTTACTCGTTAATTTTAATATCGAGAGTTATTAGTTGTGCATTTAGCAAAAAGTTTGCTTGTCAATACACAGTTTATCATCGGGATACATTTGTTTGCATGTTCGTGTCAACGATCAGATAAAGATCACGTTTCACATTACATTTATTCCGACTGCCGTTATAAACCTAGCAAGCTGTTCATACTCAAGAGAGTTTAAATTACAAAATCAAGTTATGACCGACTGGCCCCTACACATAATCCATTTGTTATATGTATCTACGTACCATCTTTATGTGCAGGGTATTATCATCTTTTTCGAATAATAGTACCTGGTACTTGCCGCGACTCCCTCTTTACATCAAGGTGTTTACATCAAATACAGTTACGATTCTTGCACTGAGTCAGTCAGTAAAATATGGCCATTTATACTGATAGAACAAAGTTATTATAAACAACAGTTTCTATTATTAGTACCGTAAGTTCAGTAATTTACAACTGTATAAATGTTATCAATAATAAACTTATAGTTAATATATATTATTTGATTTACATTTAATTTATATTAGGTATATATAAAAATAAATTGTCTTGCATAGTACATTTCTAAAAAATAGATTAAATAAAAGCTGTATGAATAGTTTCTTGAGTTATTATGAGAATAATTTCGCGAGCCATTAGATTTCTAAATATAAACTTATTTATATTCGTTAGAAAAAGAAATGTAATATTGCTAATTGAAAAGTTGTAAGAAAATCGCTTAAATACTTTTTGATTGAAAGAAAACAGACATATAGAAACATTTTTATATAAAAATAAGTCATGTTATTTTTACGGGATGTAAAAATAACATCCTGTTAAAAACAATACATAACTCAAAATAATGGCTTCGAATAATAATGCAAGTGTTATTTATCCAAATGTATTGGTATCATTGGATTAAATAAAATAATGTGCATGGCACATATTTTTCGGATTTACCGACAACACGCGTGATGCGCGAACGAGACATACTAATCGAGTATCTAATCGAACCGTGTATTAGATAAGGTCGTCGGGGGAAAAATAACGCTGACTAATGAAGAGACATTAAATCGACCTGTGCAAAAAAAAAATATTCCCCTCTCGCCTCTGACACGTCGGAAATAGCTGGTGCGACCGAAATGTTCGCTGGCTCGTGAAACGTGCGGACGCGTCGAACCGTTCCAATGACGAATATTTACCGCCATTCGCTTTTCGGTGTCGAGCGTTTATCAAAATTCGACATCTTTCCTGGATTAATGACGTGCCTGATGCACCGCCCACCGCGGTTTGCTAATTAATAATAATCAGTGACGTTTGCAAGCGACTGCGTGGTCGATAGTTGTATGGAAGGTCTATCAGAGATATAGTTTCCGACGAGGGAAAATTTATCGGGGTATAAAATGAAACCAGAAACAGATGCAGGCCGACAAATGAGTGTAATATACAAAATGAGTCGTATGGGAATAAGAGCGAGATAAATGCTTTTTAGCAGAAGGCAGTGGATAGAGATGGAAGTATTAGCTTCTCGAGGTAAAAGCACGAGATAGAAGCTGCTTCTGAAGCACACGCTAGTCATGAATAATCTTTCTCATTTATCACCAAGCATATCCTAAAATTAATTGCTTGTAAATGTCGTCCTAATAAAAAAAAAAGATGCCTGGTATGTTTTTACGTATGTTTTTTTTATTCTTTCACAGAATTTTTTTCAATTTTTTACTGAATAGAAAAATGCCATTGCCTCAAGGGAATACTCTATAACTTTACTTATTTCTTAAAGCGCACGCTTCGATAAGTATGAACTGGTTTATTCATATGCTCCATTTTAATCATACAAATCAATACTCTTCAGCATCTCTTTCGTTGAATTCTTTATAATGGTAATAGTACGCCGTTCTGAGCGTGATCATATTTTTACCTCATTTGTAACGAAGCAGCAAAATAACTTTTTAATGAATCACTTCGTTATACAATCGCCTTCTTTCTAATTTTCTATAATATCGCGAAGTTACACATCATCTTTAATAAAATATTTATTACAACGATTAGATAATAGTTTCTATGTAATTCGTTGCATTTGTGCCGTCACTACAACAGTATCAGTATCAAAAAAGGCGGTGATGTGCACTCCCCTTGTATCAAATTTTATCTTTATAGTTGGTTGTGAAATTCTGTAATTATTGAACGCCGCGATATTAAAGCACCGTAAACACATTGGCTAAAGGACCTGGATATTTTTGAGCTATAACCGCGCACGAGGCAAGCGTGATCCAAATTGCCGTTGTCCTAAAGTTAGCCTAAAATATTTAAGAATTTACGGATGAACAAAATCTATGATTTACATAGGCTACCCTATATGAAAGATGCAAACTAGAACTAATTACAGGGACTTAATATTAAATGTCTATTAATTAACATTGATATAATTTATTATATAATATCGGAATATTGTGTACTCAGAGGCAAATTAAACACAAATAATATTGATTATTATTAACCAATATAACTTATTTAGAATGGTCATAAAGAACAATTAATACATATGTAGAAGTGATGCATGTATTCGGAATTTCATTGATAATTTAATAATGAATTAAACAGACCCGATATATATTTAAATTTTCACGTGTGTATATGAGCCATGTGTAAGTAAATCTATTGAGATATTTAAAATAAAATTATTATGTGTCATATCGCAAAATTGATTTAGGCCCGGTTGCACCAATGTCGCTTAACTTTAACTCTAGCTCAACTCACTATCTGTCTCTTTCTGTTTCTCTCAGAAAGAGACAAAGAGTAAATTGAGCTAAAGTGAAAGTTCAGTGACGTTGGTGCAACCGGGCCTTAATGGCGTGACAAAAGATTGGGTCTCTATTCCTGGCCAGCTAGTCGATTATATTGTCAACCGATATTTTCCCTTAATGGAATCATAAAGGGTAATATTCTTTTCGCGATGGCGCGAGAACCGCCACTGCGAGTGTACGATGTCTAAGCGTTTGTAACTGAACATTCAGAAGATTATCTTTTGGCAACCGATTTCGCCAACGACTTTCGTGCTTATCTCCATTATCCAAGAGCTCGTCGAGGTAAGTTGTCAATGGATATAAAGGTCGAGCTCCTCGTTCTGCAGCGAGGTACGCGAGGGCTCGTTCGACTTGCTCGCCGACCAAGATTCTCGCTCAAATCCCCCTTGCCCCGCGACAAGGTGGTAATCGTTGAACGTCAAAATCCTCTCAAATCGTGCTCGGAGTTCGCGCATGGAGTGAATATTCAGCCGTGTAAGGACTCGTCAAGACGATGAAATTGTAAAAAATACGCTCTCACATGCTAGAGAGGACTAATATTCGTACAAATTGAGGCCAATGCTATTATTAATTTGCACTTATATACAGTGACATGTCGAAATATGTAAACTATTTGAAATTTTTTAAACACACGCTTAACAAATTGCAAGATATATTATATTGGAATTTATTAGTAGAAATATATTATTTATCAATTATAATAATCACATTATGCGCGTTTCAAATTTTTGAAGGCAGATTTGCAAATTTACAATTGCTTTTAAAGAAATTAATTTGCTATGTTACAAAAAGCCGTAGATCGAAGTACACACAACAAGGACAATCTAATGCTCAAAGTTCAAGCGGAGTTCAAGCACGGATGATGTTGCTACCCCTTTAATGGGAATTTCAATTTCGCACGTTTCAGTTGTTTCACTAGAAAATGGTTGCTCTAAAACGTTCGTTTTTCGCTTCGTTTGAACGCGAGGTATTTTGTCATTGCGCGTTATACGCGAATCGCGCTTTCGTTTAATCGTTGGCGACATTTATCCGCAATTGCGCGACCAACAACGGAACGACAAACGGTGAGCTGAACGCTGATATTTTTCCGTCAAGAAGATGCGAATCCTGTACGTCGGCGATGTTGATAAAAGAGGAAAGCGTACGTCGTCGACAAGTCGATACTGAGGTTTCGCGATTCTTTCGGGGAATCCTTAAAAAGATCTACACCATATTGTACGCAACGTTGTACATTTGATTTATCTTTATTTGTCGCGAGCAGAGAGAATATTTTTTACTCGAACAGGAATTTCATGCGGTCGCGTGAAATTCGAATCATCATTAATTGCTAACGATATTTTCGCGGCGCCCGCTATACGCGTTCTTTTGCTAGCTATGGTTAACCAAATACGCCACATATTGTTTTAACGACCAAGTGCGCGAATTCGAACGCCGGAATAATTTATAACATTTCCATCGAAACTGATCGTGCACGTGCAAGTGAACCCACCCATGAATTTTGTAGTTTCAATCAAGTTTAAATTTGTCCTGTGAATAAGTTCTCTTTAAAATAACTTTTTACATTAGACATTCGAATATCGGATCGGGCGCCCGAGTTTGCACGATTGATTAGCGGAACGTAAGTATATATACATTTGACTTTGCGATCTTCGTTGAGGAAAGTATCCCCACATTCCGCTGTGTGCTGTATTAAACTATACATTTTGTTCGACACGGTACCTCCGTTTCTATTGTATCTTATATTAAAGTACGCTTCGATGAATTTAATTACAAAACCGGAGAGCAGGTGTGCGAACATAAACATGGAGATCATGAGCATTACTAATCCAGATATATCCGCGGCATCGAATTCCGATTCTCGAGCAGACACTTGCGAAAAGATATAAGATTTATTCGTTTTTTTTCCCGCACCCTCGAATAATCGGGGATTACTTGAATTTATTTACGAATTCAGCGGTAACAAAGAATTCGCGTATCATACGAAATATATTTTGCTTGTATTTCAGATATCCTGCGAGTGGAGCGTTAAGACTACTCTCGTACGTATCAGTAGCTTCCAAATTGAACGATCCTGATTTATTCTCAATCTCCGCGAAACAGTCGTCGATTGATTGGACGGGGCTTTATAGCGTCATTTATAGCGATGAGAGAAACGTCCAAGATAAAACACCCTCATTTTTACATAAGGCGCAAGAAGACAAAAGACTCGTTTGGAGTAAAGGCAGCCGCCTTTAATCGCTTCGCTGAGCAAAGTGCTGCACTTGTTGCGCTTATCGTTTATCGTTAGCATTTTTCTGTGCTTTAAATTCTTAAGATCATAGATATTATATTTTACGCGCGCTATCTCATATATTTAATCCGCTTGAAAAAAGAAGATAAGAAAGTTTGCGCATCGCTGCGCCAATTTGAAATATAGGTACATCGTAAATGTTCCTTTTTATTGCCAATGGCCGTAATCATTATGCAATTGTAATGTAGCTTCCCCTGTTTGTATATAAACGCAGTGAATCGTGAAATAACTTTAAGACGATAATTTCGTTATAGGAGAAGGACTTCAAAATGCATTTGACAACAAATTTGTTCCAATCTGCGTGAAATGTTTCTTTCGCACCGCTGTATGCTATCCGTTATATCTTTTGACAGTTTCCAATAGTAAGATCAACTGAGTGGAGCCACGCAAACTGCATCAGCTTGTCGACCAGTCAAACGTCAACGCTATATATATGCGTTCTGATCCATATGTCGACGCGAAAATCCGTCGTTAGGTTGGAGCGATTGCAGGATGCTCGCACGGAAGTAGAGACGCGATGAATCGTCACGCATCGATCGAGCGAAAACAATAACGAAAAAATAAAAAAATTCGAAAACGACGGATACTCGGTCCAAGTTTTAACGCGACGCAGAGAGCTAGAGCGAGGGGAAAAAAAGAGAGGGGAGGGTAGAAGGGGTGGAGAAAAGAGAGAGAGATATATGCCCGTAGGAATTTGCATTTCGGAGCCAGTCGATTGCCTTCTCCTCGCCAAAAGTTTTCCGGGTATTTCGGGATTTGATTTAAACGCACGGTGGGTTTCGCTAAAAGCTCGAAATACAATACGCGCGTCGGAGATAGATTAGTTCAGTAAATGTCAACGCCGGATCTGCAAGAATTTGGAACGGATAGACGTGTCATGGACGTGAGCGCGAGTTGAGAAAAATAATATTTATCTTTGAGAGCCGAAATTTCGTTCCCTCCGACGACGCTACGAGAGTAGAATAATCGAATACGATCAACGAGTTTTGTTGAATATTTTCTTTATCGTAGGAAATATCTCCTTTTGTAATCATATTTCGGAGAGAGAGAGAGAATCGAGATTTTTACATATTTCTGTTGAAACGTACAATTTGTCTCGTATGCTTTACGCGAAAAATGTTTTTATATCTGTTTTAGTTTTAATCCTTAATTATTCAAATAAATTCAACTAAACTGTTTTATTTCTCCCTTTGTGAAACAAGAAAAATGAGAAGAAAGCTAGCGTGAAAATCTACTAATAAAAATTGTCATCTCCTTTATATTCAACTAAATGATAATAAATTCAAATTGTATATGCGATAAAGATATTATTTCATGTATTATGTGCATAATTGGCGTTATATTATTTTTAAATTTTTATTAATCTTAGGATACTTTAAACATATCTTACCCGCGCGAAACCAATAGGAATTATCTGCCGTGTGTTTGTGGGATTATATTGCAAATATCGAATTTGTCGTATATTGTAAATTGGAAGAAATCATAAATACAACCGTTTACAAATGAATCAATTAATCCTATTATCCGCAATTGCAGCTCATTATCGAGTTTGCTAGATATACATAACGCCTGGTTACGCATCCATAATTTTGCATAATCGAATGAACAATGAATGGATAGGAATATTTGGTGGTAAAATTCAAAAATATTTTAACTATTTTTGAATTTTCACTCTAATTCAACTGATCCCATAACAAATCAATAAAAGATAATTGACGGCTGTTCGCACCTGATTACTTTCTTAGTGTTTTCCTTTTTCCACATTACACCAATAAAATCAATTAAATCTGTCAATAAATTACTTATCGTATATTCGAAACAAATCATCTTTTTCTATTTCCGTTGAACCAATTTTTAATGAAAAATAAGCGTTTTATAAATCTCCCTAAATCAAAATAAAGGATCCTGCTAAAGAAGAATATACAAATTTTGCAAAGTAGCAAATGAGAAATAAATAACAAATCTTAGAGTCGTATCGTCGTCGTCCTTCTATTCTTTTCAAATTCTTTTATAGAACTCGCTCAATACTCGCGGCTAATCATGTGGCATTGATTATTAGTATACTACGATTGCGTGATATTTTTATGTGTTAATCATTTACTGTTAAACGATGTGAATTTTATAGTAAGATAAAGAAATAACGCGAAGATAGTACAATGTTGCACGATCCATTAGACGTCTGCGACGTCTCGCAAATTAATGCAACGAACGAATCTCAAACAGTGGAAGAAATTCGAAAATCGTACGGTCAATTTCACACGCCACCCGCAGCGACGATGTTATACCTGTTGCTCCGACTACGTACTTTCGTGCTATTTTCCGCACTTTAAATAACATAATCGCGCCGCGAGATATATCCTAAGTGAATTCAATGCATCGTTAAGCAAGCAATTTTCGTCGGTAAATAATAATTTGTAGCACCCACCACTTATCATTTCAATATTTCAAACGTACGAATCGCATGAGACTCCCACTTTCAAAGATAATCTCGACTAAATCGCTAATCACGAGACTTTGTATCACGAGAACTACACACTCAGAAAAAAATTTCTTTGAAATTGAACAAATTTTCTTTACATTTTCACCTTACTGGGCTTTTTATTTAATTTCAAAGAAATGATTTCTTTACCTCAACCAAAATTTTAATTGATT
>NW_011967215.1:721721-779633 GCF_000949405.1 Vollenhovia emeryi | reverse complement strand
GTTTAACCTAAATAAATCCTTTTTCGATCATCTCTAATTGTCGATTGTGCGATCGTGTTTCGAAAAGTAATGTGACATAATATAGGGAGCGATTCACCCTGTTGCTTACTGTCTTGAGCTTCGCCAAGCAAATGGTAGCGCGAGAAACGAGTGCTGACAATGAGTGTAAGCCCCCACAAAGTATTTAACGAAATATTTAATATTATGAAGCAAAATATGAAAATTCTATCCATTAAATTAGTTTCAGCGATTGGAATATTATCGCGCATTTTGCGCTTCGTTTTGTGGACTTGTCACAAGTGCGCGTAGGTATGTATATTGTAATTATAAAATTGCGTACTCTCGTCGAATTAGAATTCAAATAGTAATATCTCCATTAGTCCGCTCTAGCGGAATTTTCAATTTAATCGAGTGGAATGAATCGTTATTTTAGGCAACCCCGTACATAGATATAAAGCGATATATATGTATACATATATATATAAGTACTCCCTCGTGCTTTTCTCTCATAAAGATCGGAAAGGGAAGGATGCCGTTCAAATTTCTCCATGAAGGCTTTGGCCGCCCGTTTCTTTCATCAAAATTTTCTCTTTCAGAATTACCACGCGCTTCAATCGTTTTATAAAGGGGCCGATTTCTTTCTCGCTTTTCCGCTAACATTCGCGAACGGCATTCCCGAGTAATTTGCTCCGAAGCTGTTCGTCGAGGATGGTTTCTGGGTACTCAATTCTGTTCTCGAGGCATCGAAATTACCGTCCTTACCGCTCTTATTTCGCGAACACGTGTTTCACCTGTGCTTCTTTCTTGAAACCGCGTCTCAAAGCCTAACCGTTATTTCCGACAAATTAAAATACACTAGCAAAATCGGCAGTTTTAATAGCTAAGAATCTATCGCGTCGTTTATCTAATTTAATTATCATTAACTAAATAACAGATAAAATGTGTACATCGCATACAAATTTAACTCGACAAATTTTTCCTTTTTCATTCTCGAAACTCAAAAATATGTTAGAGGTCAAGAAATAAAGAAAAGTTGCATAAGAAGGACAATTGATAAATTTTCAAATAGTTTGCGTTACGCACACAGAATGCCGTTGAAAGTTCTACTAGCGGGATCCTATCACTATTCTTGCAGCAAGTCGGAGCCGTCATTTCTTTGGCAAAAAGTTTCTCGAAAGGTTTGTGAACTTTTCGCATGTCTTCCATTTATCAAACCAGTTCCCGTTATCTGGATACGGCCTCTGAAGTTAACTCACGCGAGACGTTAGAAGCTTGCTGATAACTGTGACAAGTGTGCATATAAAATACGCGATGTATATCACACAAGCGAAACGTTTGTAGCACGCCGAGCAATTTTCGACAAAATAGTTTCGCCATAGCTGTGTCTCTGCGTATTTCTTCCCCGTCCCTCTATCGCTTTCTTCCGATTTCATATCAAGTGCAGATACGTTCTCGATATAGATACCTACATTTCGTCTAAGAAAACACATTTAACTTTGCCTCTATTCGAACGTCAAACAGTTTGATTCGTTCCCCATCCCATTTTTCATTTATTTCGGTATAATACATGTAAATAGGTATTTTAATCTGCAAAACAATTTAGATTTTCCACTTGTGAAGCGTCTAGATAATCTGGGTCAAACTAAAATAAATGCCCAAAATTAATTTGCGTAAAAGTAATCGACGTCTCACAGGCGGGCGTGTACGTAACGTTGGTATTTTCAATCCTTTTTCATTGTTAATAATAAAGCTATATTTTTATTTTTACTATTGCTATTATTTATCGTTTTTCTGTATTCCCTTTATCTTTGGTCATCCGTATGACGTTTGAAGCGAGATTCGCACGGCGAGCTTGACCCGCTGTTGATGACATCGTGTTCACGCATTCAAGCGACATCACGGAAAAATAAAGCAGTGGGGAAAAAGCCTCGTTTCCGCGAGGATGCGAAGAGTGAAACAGCGGGGAAGATGGAAAACGCGCGCGTGAAGGACCAGAAATTGCGTTCGTCGTAGTATTTTGCATATACCGGTTTTACCGTGGAGAACCGCCGTGGCTGGCGTTTGCGTTTACACAAGAATTGTCCATCCGTATGTACGTCCGCCGCCAAGGGAGCAAATCCAAGAGCAAAAAGTGGAACCGGCAGAAACATTCCGGCGCGATTCGTTCCGCGGTTGAATTCTCTTTTCCTATATCGTCGTATTTCTTCATTCGCCGACGGTTTTTCCGTCGTTGCCCATGAGCGAATTTCGCTTGCTGTCTTGCATCGAGGAACCGCAAAATCGTTGAATTGTATAGGATGGTAAATGATATTGGAGAATGCAGCTGAATACAATAAATTGCAGTTAAATTGGGCGGTAGTACGCTCTCGAAATGTACTTATCGATATGATTATCGTGACTGCTGTCGCAGAATTTTATGTCTTGGAAGCAAAACCGACCAATACTCATTCTACGGCTGCAGTAGAAAAGGATACAAGTGAGATTATTCTTTTTGTCTAAACTTATTGCTAAAGTATTCAATACGGCAGAAAAGTGGTTGGACTTTATCTAACGGGTTGAGAAAATAGGTCGCGCATATTTGCTTTTCTGACTTTTCGTGCTCTAAATTATTTTTATATATTATTATATGTATATTATTACACATATAAAAACTTTCTTCAACATTTATTTGCTAAATTGTCACAAACTTTAGTATAATAACGTATACTTTTTAACGTCATCTAATTGCGCCACAACTATGGCTTTCAGTTATCTCACGAAGAGAGAAATGGAGCTTGCACAATGACATTTGCGACTTTTTTCGTAATAAAACACAATACATTATGCCGTTTTCTCCAGAAAACGCGAGACACAGTGAAAACTTGCGTCTGGACGGATTTGCATGCTGAGGGCGCGCGGCGGGACGGTAATTTAATAAACTAGACGATGACGACGATTGCATGGAGGGCAAAGCATCGTTTGATCTTTGATTCCGTCCAGACGTCTGGCGAAACGCGGGAGAAATATTTCGTTCCGCAAAAGTGGAACACGGAGCGTCGTAATAAGTGATGAATTCTCATTGCGAGAACTTTCTGAGAAGATTCCTCGATGACAATAGAGTCAGTGGCACGGAGAGAAATTGCTACAGCAATCAAATGACGTGAACATCGAGGACGTCTGTCGAGCGGAGACGCTCGTTACAAATTGATATGATGAAGTAATAGCAGGTTTGAGGAAAGGCTTGTAATTATCAATTAGCATTACTGATAAAGTTATATAATGCAAATATATAAGATGATAAAAGAGTTCATTTAATTGACCAAAAATATTACTCACAATTAAATAGGAAAATTCTTAAAACTTTTTATGGAATTGTAAGATTAGTAGATTTATCTTGTACAAGTCGAACTTTGATTCATCTTACACAAGTCAGATCCTATCCTTATACACTATGTAGTTTGTAAGCAGTGTCTTTATACTTGACGTTGAAAAATGGAATGTGAGCCGAGGGGTGTGGAAACAAAACGTTAGTGATTGAAATCTTGTTGAATATCCAATTCTTGTGTCTCGATACCAATGCTAGCAGTTCTTTTGTGTAGAAATTTACTTTGCCCGAAGGTATTTTTCCAAAAATGACAACTGAATTTTATGTACAAAGAGGAAATTGCCTTGAGCTGAATAGCTCAAATGTAAAAGTTTTGAGGTTTTGTTATTGATCGTCGAGATCAAGACAGATCGTGTGTGATATTTAACTTGCATTTTTCTATTTAAAAAATAAGACTTTAATATTGTATAAACATAATCAAAATGTTAAGCATAGCCTTAAAAAATATATAAAAAAGTATGAAATATCGAAGAGAAAACTTAATTTTTCTTCGTCATTAATCAGCGAGACGAAAATTAATATACAGAGAGTCGTTAGCTCATTGAAAGCAATAGAATCTTAGTTTTCGTACAAGACCAAGATCATCTCGTAAAGATTTTTCTTTGCAAAGATTTTAAATAAACTTGCAATCACGATGAAACTAAAGATCTTGGGACAAAATTAATTTCTTTTCGTCATTAATCAACGAAATCTTGCAAATTAGTTGGTGGAGATAATTGGTCGTGCATTCGGTAGAAACTTAGTTTTCGAACGAGATCAAAATCATCTCGCTACGATTTGACTGAGCGAAGACATTGTGGTGATTATATCGACCCGTATGTCGATCCAATACCGGACACGGCCAGCGTGCACGTTGTACGCGCGGTAGCGGCGTATCATATTTCAAAGCATATGTACTACACGTGTTTTCACACCTTTTTTGATCACTTGTCAACTGAGGCGTGAACTTACCAGCAAAAACTTGCGGCGTGGTATTCTTTCATGTATGTGTGTGCGCGCGCGCGCACGCAATTTTCAAAACGTTATAACTTTACGAAAAATAGACGTAGAGACACGAGACAAAAATCTTCCTCGTTTCGCAGCTCGCAAATGTCTACATTGATGATTACCATATGCTTTTATCAGACATGTATATGTAGGTGCGTCTACGGTGAGTTTAATGACTTTATAGATTTTATTTAACGTGTCGATGCATTCCGCTCAATTTCGAGTTGCGTTATTTATCAAAACTAGAAATTGCAAAACGCGCGCTTCGCGCCCGCAGTTTGTAGCTGAGCGTTGTATATTTTCAAGAATTTGTATACATGCAAAAAAGGTATTGTAAGCGCAACGTCAATTTAAAATAAAAAGAAACTTATCACTCACTGATACGATTCGCAACAGCAGAGTTGTACATCGTTAACGATATATATGGTAAACTGTAAAAATACAAAAATATATATGATTATTATAGAATAATTATGTAAAATTGAAATTATTGTATTAAATAAACTTTATATTTTACATTTAAAAAATAGATATTTATTAAAATAATTATAGAACACTGAAAAAGTCTTCCTTTTAAATCTAAATTCACAAAATTGTATACGTATGGTTTCGTCTCTAACACTTATTCGAATCCCCGTTCGAATAATTTAAATAAATAAAATGAAAACACAGAACAGATGCTTTATTTTGTACAAGTAGCAAATAACATCAAAATGTAAGACACTTACCTTACGATTTCTCCGCCGTTGCCCGATGCCTCCAAGCCACCTCCTCTCAGATTTCCTTGTAGCACTGACACAACACTCACTCGCAAAAATCATCGATCGCGCGAAATTTCGGGCACTCCCGTACGCGATGTGAAATACCGCGAAATGCACGAAAATTTATTAATATCGCGTGACTTTCTGTCGTACGCGTGATATAAAACGCAACACGAGCATCGGAATCCAAGCATAATTATAATCTGCGGTAAAGATGTTTGTTATTAGTCGGCAACGAAATTTTACAATCTCTATTGTCATTTAATCTAATCCTCGAAGTGAATTATGTGAACGAAACCTTCAGCGATAAGTAGTTGTTATTAATTGGAATAGTTGATCGAGATTATTTTCGATTACATTTACATAATGTAACGATCCGCGATAAGCAACTTTCTCTACTTCCTGCCTGTTCGAGTTGTGAAGACCGACAGAGCAAATTACAGCGCGAACGCCAAAGCCACGTTATTTCTTTCTCTTGTCCCGAAAATGGAACAAATTATACGAAATCGAGAGATAATTTAAAAGCGCGGTGCGTATAAACGAGATGTAATCGCGACGAATTACCACGGTTTACATTCGAATCGTACAATTAGATGAGTGAGAATCGTGAAATCTATGTTGATAAAAGCCGCCGCTTGAACGTGCAAATCATTTTTCATTACAAGTTATAATATTTAGTCGACAAACGTTACTTATTAATATTAAACGTGTACAAATCAATTTTATCCCCACATTTATCGCGATCGCGTCTTGAAAACCGATAACGCGAAAGTAACACGACACACGGAGCGACTCCCGACACTGCCTGCCGGCACGACGTTCGGCGAGCAAGTGAGAGCGCAACGACCTTCAGGTAATCATTGGCCCGCGTAACGTCGTACGATACCGTGCCGAGTGAAAAACAACAAAAAAAACGTTGAGAATTCGTTGCCTCGCCTACGTAATGGAACATTCCGTACTTAATATTTTACATTACTTTGTTCCGTGACTGTTACTACGTTTTGTGTATTATTCTGCGGACTTATTGGTATTGATTAAATTAACGATTAATTCTGTTCAATCGAGACTATGTTTCGAAACAAAAATCGTTGTTACTTAAATTCTAATTACCAAGATTAGAGATTTTACCTTTAAATTACAAATCTTCATTTATTATGAGCAAAAGTTATCGAATTATTTACTTGAATAATAATATAAATTGGTATTAAATACTTTATTGGAAATAGCATTGCGCTCGCTATTTGGTTTTAATTTATATTTATTCATGATCTTTACACATTAAGATTTTTTTCATGCGAAGGAGACGTAATCTGACGTTGACACTCTGTCAAAATACATATTACACGATCTCCGGACTGTCAGTTACTCGCAGGAGAAAGCCAAGCGAGAGAATCAACATCGCGGAACAGCGTCAATAATTAAATCTCTTACCTATATACCTCTTTAAAAAGAACATTAGTTATCGTTGTATCTCATTAGAAGAATAAGAATTTCTTTCATTCTCCTTCACTCAATTAGATATTTAACTTTAACTTCTTTTTCTTTAACTTTTTGTTTAGTCCCTAACTTTCTTTAAGTATATTTTGGCACAACTGTCAAAATTCACATGCGAGCTGAAGCATGACACGAATCTAAAATCACAGAAGTGAAGCATATCGCACTTTGACATTTACGGCGGTAACATCTTTTTTTAAGAAAGGGAATAATTAACGTTGATTTATTATTATGCGATATTAGAAATTTTGTAGTGTACTTATACAAATATTTATGTTGTAATGTTTCAATAATTATTTAATAAAACTTTAAGGAGTACGTGTTCTCTTTATTTGTTATGTAATTAAATTGAGACGTAATCAAAATGGTGATATACGATTTTAAAAACTTGGAATAGAAAATTTTAAAACTAAATACGAAAATCTATACTTTCGCAGGTTGCACATACAAACTGTATAAACCTAGTAAAATTATCTGCAGTATAATTGATTAGAACACGTGCAATTGTCGCAATTAAATGTAGAACAGAGAGTATTTTCATCATTTCCGGACAGTGCGGACTTTCTTATCAAAGCCGCAATGGCAGCAGCCGTTACTGAAGCCGTGCATCCCTTTAGCTTCACAGGGATGATTAATGGCCGAATAAACTGTAATAGCAGTTTGTTCGAAGTGCCCAACAATCGATGGTCCGCGCCACGTTGAATCGCTTCGTCGTGCGGTCGAACGAGCGATTGGTATACAGCTGCGCAACAGAAACGCTAATTTAATCACTTGCATTGCAAATGGTGTCTCCCGAGTGTTCTATAGTAAAGGCGATTAGGACTCGTCGACCGAAAACTAGAAGTAGACTTTGTTTAAAACGATAGTTTTGGCCCTTTTCCGTATGTTTCCTGCCTTTATTTCTCCCTCCCCCCCTTCCTCTCTCTCTCTGTCTCTGACACACTAACTAACAAATAAACCGACTTCATATACATCACAGTAATTACAGGCTATTTAGAGTAAAGTGCGTCTTTAAGTGTTTCCTGTGGCATCAAATGAAAGACTTCTTCCTCGAATAATGCGGACAATAAATTCGCGTTGAAGAGCGTTGTTCGATCGCACGTTTTCCTTCGTGCCCGTTTTTTTTTCTTACGTGTTCAGGGTGTATCCTTTTTCTTCCACGTTATCTGGGCGGGTATCATTCTGCTCGGAACGTTGTGTTAGAAGTGAACAACTGAATATTCGAGTGCGTGTCTATGCGCCATTTCTTCTAAAGGAATAATTGATGCTAAATATACTTGCGATCGAAGCTCGCGAAGACCGAGCACGCGGAAGAACTATTTCTATATACGAGCGCACGTCCAGTCTACCACGAAGTTATAAAAGTTACAGTATTATCGGCGCGGAAGAGAGTTAAAAGCGCAAGAAGAACAAAGCGCCCCACAATGGCGCCGCTCGATAAAGGGCCACGTAAACTCGTTGATTCGCGATCGCCGAACAGTTCCCAAGCAGAGGGCTTTTTCATCCGATCTTGGAGTAAAAACTTTCTTTTCGGGGGAAGTTTCAAGCGATATCCAAACAACCGATTTTCCGCCGTGTCGTTGTTTGCCTTACCATCTTAGAGAGTTACTTGGCGTTTCTCGGATGGTTTTCGTGCTCGTTTGACTCGCGATCGATCTCTCGATATTCCGTAAACGCGGCGTCCGAAAGCTCGACGTTTGACCCCGCATTAACGCAAATGCGTTAAGTAAGATTGATGCGCGATCAACTCAAGATACCAGTCGTTAATTGTAAGGCGGATTTTTCATCGAAGATCTGTCGTCTCATTTTTATATTTTATTTTGCGGTATGCGAATATCGCGATGGAGCCTTATCCGAGTATCATAATCGCGATATCATCCGAATGTCCGACACTCGGCCACGCATTTCTGAATGTCGCCCGATATCCAAGAGGAACCGTTTGCGACACAGCTTTCTCTGCGCCATGCAGCTATCAACATGGCAACTGATACCTTCATTTCAAAACGTATTCAAACCACCCTTGAACGGATATTCCTGCATGTAACCGTAAACCCTTCTATCATACCAAAGGATCGGGGAATTATAGAATAGTTTATCGTTATGTTAAAATATCTGTATGAAAAAAATATTTGTACGAAAGAAATTTCTGTAGTGGTATACTCGATTGCGGATAACATAGCACGTGATCAAAAATGCCAATATTGATTCCCTAAAATTCTCGTGATTGGAAAGTAAAATATCTGATTGTTAATATTATTTCGTTTTCAATAAAAAGCGGTTCTCTAACACGAGGTAAGTAAACATGTAAACAGCAGCAATGAAATATAAAATGAAAATTGTTATGCAACAAAATTGACATGCTCCGATTTTCAAGATAAAATATGACACGAATATATAGAAATATCCGAGTATAAATAAAGTTTCTCTAGAGAATGTATCTCTGTCGAAAACACGACTGTATTTCTTGTAGCATTAAATGGTTCAGTTAATATGCGAAAAGAAGGAACAGTACAATGTAAGTTAGCAACGCGCGCGTAGAGCTGCCGCTTTTCTTATCTTATAATACATGACGGGCGGTAAACGAAATTACCCTCTGCGATTTCATCCGTGCGAACGGGGCGGGTAAGTGCATCAACCGTAAATTCAACAGCGACCTTTAAAATTACCGGCATATTCTAAACAGAGAGTTACAACTGCAGTCACCCACATTCGGATGAATTAACTTCGACAATACTTTTACAATCGCGACGCGATGCTTCTCTGCAATTTATTTATTACAGATAAACCTAATTATTTTCATAAATAGGTATACATGTAGACGTGTTTTATTTTCGGATAAATTTAATTATTTTTGCACATCCTCGTAAACAACAATTAACAGTTACATAGCCTCGATATTATAATTTCCTACTCACCAACGTAACTGCTATGTACATGTGTTGTATCACATTTATATTGTTGAGTGAGAAATTGTAATATTGATGTAACTATTAATTGGCGTTTAACGGGATAAACAATATGATTTTACTTGATAATTTCGACCACAAAAATTTTGAAATTATAGTTTGCGTCACATCGACAAATCAATTTGCATTTTAACAGAAACTAAACTTTCTTTCATATGATTTCTTAACGCACTGCATAAAAACAATTGGATTGAATACCTCCAAGTTATATAATGTTTACGTTGCAAGAAGATGTACGTTGCACATAAAATTTATTTTATGTTGTCGACTTCTACTTGTTCCGACAGAATGTAGTTTACAGCGTACGAGTATTATCGTAATGATAATAATCTTCATAAAGCCTATCTCTTAAAGGGCACGTAAACGTCTCTGTACACGTATGTTCCATGTCGTCCGTAATCGAGTGTAACAGTGCAGCGGTTTCTTTCGTACGTGCGTCTTAGCAACCTGGCTCACAAAGGCGAACACTTTCGGCTTTGTTACGAGAATAAATTGGGCCGATCAACAACGATTTTTTTCCGATACGGTAAGCTAGTGCGGGGCACATCTCACGGAGGGACCTCATTCCGCATGGACGAGGCCGCTGGACAGAAGAAATCAAACGGACTTTATCCGGGATGCTCAGAATCCGATTATGTCTACCTTGTCGATTTCTTTTACCCCCGTAACTTTCGTATCCTGTATACGCTGCTTCTCTCTTGAGGTAACTGGATCCGAGGGGGTAAAACTTGATGTGAGAAATTGCTAGGATATCTACGAAACACCGAGATCGATAGTGTGTTGTGCTTTCGTCAATACGCCCGATAACTCACTTGTCTTTTCTCTTCTATTGGTATTTTTCAAATTAATCGAATGGACGTTGTGTGTGGACATTAATTGGCAACGTCAAATCACGTGTAAGCAAAAGTGTGTGTAATAAAAAGTGATCTTTCGTCTTCTATTATATTTTGTTTTCTATTACGTCACATTATTATAGTATAAAAATTGAATATCGGTTTATTTGAAATAAATTATTAATACGGCTGCAGACATATTTTCGACGTGAGCGCGATAATAATCTGCAAATTAACGCTAGAAATTAATTTCCCAGGGTCTGCTCGCGACACCGGCGCGGTCGATGCATTTATTACGGTATAATGACATCGTCGGTCCATTTCGCAAAGATTTCCCAAGAGCGCGGAGCTTCTCGTTACGTCGACGCACAAAATCTGCCGCCCTTGTTGGGCGATGTTGTCGACGTTACAGCTGTCCCTCTTTGTAACGGCGTCTACGTTGAATTGCATTTGCAACGAAGTTGAACAGCAATTTTCTGTCAATCGACACGCGTCCGCCCTGTGAGAAAATGCATTATCCGTAGCCGTGGTCGGACGTCCCACGGTTACGATGCGCATCGCGGACACGTATATCTAATGGCGTGTATTTCGTCATGAATAAAACAACAACTGCCGGTAGAAACCTTTGCGGTGGCCAGTCTCCACTCCGGAAATATTCATATTTTATGTGACTTCAGATCATCTCAAAGCGCTACGTCAACGTACAAAATTCTCCGAATAACGTATGTCAATAAAATATCATGGGCACTTGCAAGATTTTGCAAGCTGCTTCAATATTAGAATCGAAAAGTTTATAATAAACACGAGGTTTGCAATGAAAGATAAATAACTGCAGCATAATAATTGTAAGAGGGAAGAGCATTTCACCAGGTATAAGCGAACTTGGGAAAAGATAGAATAACGAATATTTAATACATAACAAATAAATTGTACAGATTTTCTTGCGGGCGTTTTGTCTTTTTTTCCTAACTATTCTTTTTTTTTTAATATTACGACTAGTAACGATGCATTCATTTGTCAATATTGATTCCAAGATAAATCTACGTGTCTTAAAACATTTAATTAGAGAGTATATTTTTGAAAAATAAATCTTAAAGGAACGTCCCGAGTATCCATTGAAACGCGATCCATTATTGAGATAAGTAAAATTAATTTTTAGAGATTCTCCCTCGTTAATAACTTGCATAATTTGCGTAATTTTCTCGTTACTCCACGCGCTAGCTTCTGGTGGTATTAACGCGACATTGTACATACATTACGTCGTTGGCGGGTGTCGCGGATGCATCCGACCAGGGTGCACGTTCGCGCGCGGTCCGTCACGTCCTCGCATCGACTCCCCTTCGATTTATTCACTTATCGCGACATGACGGGGCACCGTGGGTCGCATATTAATACGAACATCTCGCCTTGAATAGAACAAGTATTCGCGCGGACGGCGCATCCGGGGGTTTTTAAGCTTGAGAGGCTTTTTAAGATGGCGCTTGTAAACGAGGCACTCTTGGTACACGGTCTGTAACGTTATTAACTTTGCCCGGTAATGCGGAAACTCGGACGCAAAAAACAGACCGCCGTCGTCGCTTTTTCGGACGCCGCGCGACTTTCTTATGCGCCGACTGTATAACTGCACTGCTCGAAAATGTACAACTGCATCTTATGCAGTTTTAAAACTTATTCTCTCAATTGCACGGTGAATTTTTGCGCTGCAAAATAAATTAAATCGCGAGCTTTGGCGCCAGACAGGATACTTTTGCCTTGCGTAACAATTTTTTATTTAACATGCACCCACGGGTAATTTCTTGTTACCCTTTACTACTTCACTCTTAAACGTGTACCGCCAAAAATTGGAGGTAACGTCAAACTGAAAAGTATACGTAATTATAAGGTACATAAAAAATGTACCGCGAATTTATAGATTCCTCGAGCAGTAACCTGGAGACGGTACCTCCAACTGATCGTCATATATTCATTATTACCTCGTATATCATGTACCTCGTGCTAATGTACCGTGAAAAATATCGTCCCTCCTATTTTGGTGGGCTCATAATTATGTATACTTTTTATTTTAACGTGTACCTCGAATTTGGCGGTACTACGCGATACATGATTTACAGTGTTCTGTTGTTGCCCTAGCTTTCCCGATTAACTTTAACGCGTACAACGTTCATAAGCCGTAATGTAATTTAAGAGACAAAGATAGCTCCGACAAATTGCAGATCAAGCTCTATATTGTAATACAGAACGTGTTATATATCAGATCGAGAGTTGGGAAATTTCGAACTAAAAACGCTAACTCAGCCGATCTCTGAGCGAAACTACTTTAACGGGCCTTCCGGTCTGTCACCATAAGTCATTAATACCCGTCCACCGGGCGATATATGCAACACGTGCGACTCCGTCCGCCGTGATTTATGCAATGCCGTGCCCGGTATTACTTTTGCCGCTCTGATTTATTTCGGTCCTTTTCTTCGCACCGAGCAAAGGCTCGTACGTCAGTGTTCATGAATCATGCGCGCCATTATATACAGCCCGCGAACAATAGGGAAAAACAAATTCGCGCCTCTCTCGATTCGCGAGCGCTCGTCGAAGTTCCGCGCGCACCTGTTGGGACCGTTCGCGAGAGATCATCCCTCATATACCCGCGCCTTCTGCGCTCGCGCGAGCGGCAAGAATATTATGTCTGCTACTCGGAATTCGTCGAGGAACAAGTGTGTCCTGCGGGAACATTGAACGTCGTTCAGGCAACGGCGGATTTCTAGCTGTTAGACAAGACACGACGCGACACACGGGTTCGAGCATGATAAATGGGATGTCTTAAAGTCTTCACGGCCATGTAAGCATTCGACGAGAAACCTGAGATACGCCGCGAACGACAGGAGCGACCCTACAGCTATCTCATTTCCTCGTGCACCTTTGTCGAAGATTATCTTGCACGGCAACGCGACGTTCGTTTGCCACGGAATATAATTAATGTAATATTAATATAATGTAATGACTCTCTAATCAGAGAGTTGTACGTATTTGCGTATTGAATGTCCAAGTTATAATAAATTCGATTATTAATCTTTTCTCATACTTTTTTTACTCTCTCACCCTTGTTTAAATAAGATTTAACGATATTATTCTGTGGCCTTTTCAATCTAGGTGCAATAGATGCACAGTGTTCGCACATGAGTAAACAGAATTAGCTAACTTGTGCATCTCGTGCTCGTCGATAAACGCGATATAACGTTATCGGGTACCCGGGCGCTTTGAAACAGACTTACTACTCGTCTAGCGGTGAATCTGGTGGCATCTGATTTGACTGACAATTACATTTCAAATTGCCCTCTAAATTGGCCCGTGTAATTGCACTCCCAAGATGTAATTAAACCGATAGCCGTTTCCGCGGGTTTCGTCAGAAGATCTGACGGTAATTTCGTGCTAATGCTCTGTCAGCGGACTTTAATCCGGTGATCGTGAATCAGCCGTTTAGTTCGCACGCACTTGTGTTTGCTTTCTAAAAGCAATCGAGTTTGTACCGTGCGCGACAATAGAGCAAGTAAAACCACATCGAATAGAAGAAAGATAATAATGTAATTATGGATTATAAAATTTTTTAATTTTCTACGACTATATTTTCAGTGATATGAATTAATATGTTCCTTCTGCGATGAATCTAACCGATTCGTTTCACACAATATAAAAAAAAGTTACATGCGTATTGCACGTGAGATATGATTTTATATAATTAATTTTAGAGCTCTACAATGAAAAATTTATGTTATGCATTGATTTGACTTGTATTAATTTGATTTGTCGCGAAAGTAAAATTTATTTATCGTTTCGCAAGCAATGATTTCAACTATTCATTGAGAATGCGGAGGAGAATTTAATATGGATTTTGCATCCACTTTTTCGCATTCTGAACGCTTCAGTCCTCTTCTTAATGCAGCTGTATAATCTCGTTTTATATATTATAATGTCCGCATACATAACTTTATGAGCAAACGCATAAGTCTTAATATTAGGAAAGTATAAACAGATGTAAAATTACACTTTTATACGATCTCATATTGCATTTCTCATCTCTGCATTTATACCACGACCTTTTTCCCCGCGCAAATGATATTTATACTGCTTTACTGCAGATGCAAGTATCTGCTTTTACATCTGTATTCCTTGTGAACGATGATGCAATATGAGACTCGAGTTAAATTATAAAATGTTATATTATAATCATGCAGAAAAAACACAGTTTATTACGTGACTCATTATTCCGGAAATGTCTTCAGAAATTGAGATTAGTCAACTAGTCATTTTTCCCCCAATTTATTGCCGACGTTTCTTGTGATTAAAAAAACAGTACGAGCGACATTCACGTCGCGTTAATCTTACACTGTAATCTAACATTCCTTTGCGCTTGTCAGGATTCCTTGAACAATTATATCGCTAGTATGACAAAGCCATTCGACTAAGTAATAGTGTAATCACGTCATTTAAGTAAACATGAAAGAGCATTTCATATCATTAAAATTGTTGTGCCATGTTTCCCTCGTGGCTGAGGCATTATCTCCCTGCTCGAGCAAAAGTGCATTATCCGGCAAAGCATAGTCCGAATGCTTGATGAATTCTTTGTGCAACGAACGATGTCTCGTACATAATGATGCGAATGCGCTCCAGAAAGCGCCGTTGATTTTAACGTAAACAAGCATTTGTAGCAGCAAGATCGCATTTCACCAAGAGATCGCGACAGAATTGGGCAAGTAAAGGGAGAAGACTTCGCCCCTTTTCATAGAATGAACACGCTATTTGTCCTTTTCGCGGGTAACAAAAGGGGGACCTGGCAGACCCTTGCAACTTATGCGCGCCCGTTGGAAGCCGCGACGATATAGACGAGGCAAGAAGCGCCGCCGGAAGAAGTAGCCCGGAGACATTCATCTTCGTGGATAAACGCGAACGAGGGAGACAACGGTGACTTGTAACTATAACTCGGTCTCTTCTTCCGCTAAATCATTGTTTCTCGTCTCTTTTCTGCTTGCCACTACCTATCAGTTCGATTGCAACGGCCTCCTTTTCTCAATCGTCGCTCTGCATCAAAACGTTTGATAAGAGGCCAAGGAAATTTCGTCTGACTTCTCTCTCTCTCTCTCTCTCTCTCTCTCTCTCTCTCTCTCTCTCTCTCTCTCCCCCCCCCCTCTCTCTCTCTCTCCTTTTCTCTCTTAAACGAGATCTTCCCATTTTTCTCCGGCCGGATCGGCCGCCGTGACGAATACCGCCTTTCATCGCGACTGGCGGAAATGGCGGCATGGAAAATCCGGCGTAAAGCTTTATGCGATTCCAGTGTCCTTCGGACAGTAAGAAGGGCGTGCGGGTGGTGAGATGAAAGGTGCCGCGGGTAAAGAATCGACGACACGTAAGAGGATAGCGTGAGATCGGACGCGCGTTGCAGCGCGCGAAAACGCTGCAGGAGTCGAGGAGAGACGAGAAAAAGGGTGACGGAAGATGTGACGGTGAGAAAATAATGGCGCGGAGGAAATCGAGGAAGAGAGGACCGTGCGAGGAGAGAGATCATCGCGCGAGAAATGAAATCCGGGTGAATGCGGAAAGATGAAGAGAAGTATTGTGGAGACGATCGAACGGAATCGGCGAAAGAGAATTGAGAGGAGGAAGAAAAAGTCGCGAGGGGCATTTGGCACAGTAGTATATCAGAAATTTATGGAAAGATAGAGCAAGAAAGAGGGCGTAAAATGATACAATCTGACGGAGAAAGTAGGGGACCATAAATCCCGGAGTGTTTTATGAATGGGCAAAAAACGGGTTATAGAGAGAAAGCTATTACACACACGGAGATTCAGTCTGTCAGAATTAGCACATCGAAGTTATATTTTTAGGAGTTTTTGCGACAGTATATAGGTAGGACGTGGCTTGAAATTGATCGCCGAACATTGAAGGCTCATCCTAATCATTTCAAGGATTAGAGAAAAAAAAGTATGATTATAGATGCCGAAACGGTTGCACGATATATAAATAATAAAAGCATAATAAAAATCAGATGCATTTTAACTGGTGTAATACACCGTTAAAGTCTAGCTATTCACTTTGCA
Source organism: Vollenhovia emeryi (assembly GCF_000949405.1). Taxonomy (NCBI): domain Eukaryota; kingdom Metazoa; phylum Arthropoda; class Insecta; order Hymenoptera; family Formicidae; genus Vollenhovia; species Vollenhovia emeryi. The sequence continues at coordinate 763,145 of NW_011967215.1, read as the reverse complement.
GATACATCCTGTGCTTATATATTATAAATTAATCCATAGAATATCATATACAGATATTTACTATATGCAATCATTATTAAGCATACATTAATACAAATTCAAATATTATTCAGCTCGTTTGTGCGCGCGCTTACAAAGCAGGCTGCATTGCTGCGTATAGATTTTTAGTAGGCATTATTAAATGAGTGAACATATGTTCACAAGTGTTTATGAGCGCCTGCAAAACCGATGCAAGGTGTATGCACGCGTTCCATTTGTTCTACACACACATGCGCGCACGCGAACAATTCACTATTCGCGTCCAAAGCCATCGGCCCATTGGCAATATCGTTTGTAACGCAATTTGATCACCGTGCAGCGATACATATACATGCACGCATATATTACATGCACACAAGCCGTCAAACATTTCCTAGTTAAAACTGCGTTGCTCGATCGCGAGATAGACGATAAGAGTGAGACAAGCACGTCTTATAAGTTAGCGGAACACAATGAGCAGAACCAATTTTAATTAATATTTTTATTTGTTGCTCATTTGTTGCTAAGAAGTTGCCAAATTCAATTTTCATGTTATTGGGGAACTAACGTGAAACTTGCTCCTCCAAAAATTCCTTCATTAATTAGAACTGTACTTTTACAGTACAAGTGAGTAAACAAAAATTTGAAATAACATATGCATACACGTGCAAACGATGAGCAATTAAATATAGCTGAGAGAGAGAGAGAGAGAGAGAGAGAGAGAGAGAGAGAGAGAAATCTTTTTTTAATGTTCCGATGAAGTTACTCTCCTAACTACGAGAAAATTGAATTAAAATATATCTTAATCGATAAATTTTCCTTTAAATATTCCTATATTTCGTTCTTCGTTGGCACAGCCTTATTAATAAAGTTATAAACAAATAAAAGTTAGCGAGCGATCAATGCAGTAGTTAACCAAACGAAGATTCAAAAAGTATATAAACGTGCAAACAATAATCTGTCGACTAACACTGTTCTAAATGGTGTTAATAATAATTATATTACTGACTGAGCTACAGTTATTAAATCGCTCGCCAAACTTTATTCGTTTATAACTTTACTGTTATTACAATGTGCAAATGAAAAATTAGTATTTAACTTTATCTCGTTTATTATCGGGCGATAGTACGAGTAATTAGAAAATTACGTAAATATTCATATCTTTATAGAAGATTGCTCCGCTTATGCCGGATGTCATTACAATTGCATCCTGGTTAAATTAAATTTTGCATTTTCCTAGTTATATACATAAAATGATGCCTCTCTTTTAGACTTGAGTTAAATTTTATCCGACAGAAACCGAGCAACTTGTAGAGGCCCTTCACCACCCCCGCCGATTTTAATCGGCGCGCGGCGGTCCTCTTTTCTTTGTAATAATCGTTTCTCGTTTTTATCTCATCTGTTTTAATTTTTGCAATTTATTTTATAATATATACGACATTATAAAAAAAAGTTACTATAAAATTGAGAACATAAAACTCTTTGACATAAAAGTACATACGCAACATTCGGTATGCGTGCAATAACAAAATGCTCATAGAAATTGGAAATAATAATTTTCCGAATTTATTAACTTTTAATAAATAATAATTACTAAAGTTTTAAATATTTTACCAAACGCGTAACAATTTCTGTCTTATTATACGCATCCAATTACGTAATCAATATTACATTATTTTTCAGTCATTCACAATTATTACAATCTCATAACGTTTATAATGATAAAATTTAAAATGATCACATAATATTTAAAATAAAATGCCATTATTATAATACTTAATTATAATAATTAATGTACATTTCCTAATAATTTCCAATAATTTTTAATAATTAGTTTATAATTTATTTTACTTTTTAAAATATTTGAAATAATAATTGAAAATATAATATTAATAAGTAGAGCATATTAAATAATATTATGTATTAATAATAATATTAAATATTTATTAAAAAATTTACTAATAACAAAGTTATATTTTTAATTTTATATTAAAGTTATAATTATTTCGTTTACAATCTTTTTAATTAATGAATTATGTTCCCCTATCCTTACCTATTTATCAGAATCCCTATCTACCCGAATCCCTAACTACCCGAATCCCTATCTACCCAAATTCCTATATCTACTCGTATTCGGATTTGTAGTCCTACCATTTCTCTACCTATACGTGTTTCAATCTAATGAATTTTTAATTAAAACTGCGACGAGACTAATGAGAGGTTTTAATACGCGTGCGATTGGGACTTTATTGGATTTACTTTTTTTCTAATCTCGCACATGTGCGATACAAAGAAAATAATCCTGCTTTAGATAGATAAACACATGTCACATTATTTTACGTTTCACCATACTCCATCATCGTAGTCAATGTTGACCACTTACCTTGTCAAATTAATTTTTTTTCTGGCCAGATTGGACAAATCTTCCATTGCTCCTGGCCATACAGTCTGGTCGCATTTCGACCAGTGAACAATAGGAAGGAGAAAAACTCCGTCCATGTCTACTTATTATCGACGATTTGAATTATGCGAGCGTATTCGATCGTATTGAAAAATGGAAGACAATAAGAAGTTAATTGAAAAGTATACTAATTCTTAAAAATTAACTGCACAAAATTGATCATAAATATTTTTCTTGATTAATTTCGTTATTACGTTTACTTCAGAGTTGATTGACCTTTTGTAACCCGTTCTTTCAATTCGAAATTATAATTAAATATAGAAAATAATTTATTTCGCGTTATGTCAATTAATCTCAATTACATCTCAAGAAAAATTACAAATTATAATGTAAATAAAATTAACAAAATTAATGGAAACCAGGATGGACAAACTGATCGCGAAATCCGACCGCGAAAATATGAAAGTCACAGTATATATATGACTTTATATATTAATTTATTAACAAAAAACAACAAATGGATAGGCTCCAAAGGTTGGGATTAAATTAGCTTTTATTAAAATAAAACCACGCAATTTATTTAAATATTTCTTATTCTTCTTGTTTGTATTAAATGAGACGAATAAATCAACCATTGATATTTGCGATATTTTATGTAATTTCTGTGAGGCGTTTCAACGATTCTCAAAACGGAAAGTGAGCAACCTAACTTTCCACATTGAAAATCGCTTACACATCTCTGGAGATTCAATATATTAAATAAAACATTTAATTGCCGTTAGCATTTGAAACCTATCCATTTTGAGACAACGAATCTACAAGACATACTAATATACGATCTACAATCTACGATCTATGCGATGTATATTCGTTGCCTCAATAAAACAGTTTCTGACTTACCGACCCGATGCGCAGCAGCGGAGTTTAACTATGTTGATTCTGTAACATACAATTATAAAATTCACATTAAAACAGAAAATTCAAGAAAATCAATATTAAAGAAAATAACTTTTAAATTATTTAAAATAAACCAGAGAAAGAGATTAACTTTGTACGAAATAAAAAATATTTACCGTAAAGTTGCTCCGCCGGCGCCCGATGTCTTCCTAGGCTTCCTCCTCCACTCAGGTTGTCTTCCGGCACACTCGCGAAAACACAAAGATCGTTCGCGCGATTCTACACTCCCGGTTGCAAAGCCTATGTGAAAATATTGAGTTCCGTCAAGTCCGCCTCCACTTCGAGTCGACGAGTAAATTGAGACACACGGTATCCATGAGCAAGGGTTAAGTTCCAAGCAGAAAAAAATCTAACCGACCGATAAATCGTCATCGACAAAAATAGATGCTTCTGGCGTTTGACGCGCTAAGAAAAGCATCTTTTTTTCAAGTTTCGTCACGCGCAAAAATCAGCCTGATACCGACCAGCTCAATCACTTGGACAAAGCTTCAAGTGAGACACCAGGGTCTTAGACCACAGACGATATCACAAGGTAGACGACTGGAGTCGAGCTGATACCAATTGCCTATTGTCTAACACGTAGACAATCGAGGCAACGGGAGGCAGCGTTTCATCTTCGAACGAAAGCTATGCCAAGCTCATGGCTCAATCGTCTTAGACAAAAGAGTCCTAAAAACTGCCAAATCACGAAAGTGTGGTCATCGACAGGAACGGGCTTTTAATGAATACTCCTCAAATAGGCTTTGCAAAGTCTTTAGTTCGAGTATTTAAACGGCACTCCCGAACGCGACGCGACACGACGAACCGCCGCGCGCGGTTGCGATTCGTTTAAATAGGTGATGATATAATAACGACTGATCGATAGTACTGGTCCTTGATAATTAATGCTGAAATCAGAAAAATGAACAAGCCAATTAGTAAGTAAAATAAACAAATGTGCTCTCTAAAAGTCAATCAATGGATCACTAAAAACAGTGAATCAACTATTTGCTATTTTCGATAGAAACCTACCGATTGACTTTTAGAGAGTATTAGGCCCGATTTTTTATTTTCTGATTAACCGTTAATAAGAAAGTTAGTCGTTTCCCTATCTATTTCTTTATTATTATCTAACAAGATACAAAGAATCGATTAACTTCTCATTAACAGTTAATCAGAAAATGAGAAACTGGATCTAAATAGTGCAATGGGTACCTTTGGTTTTCCCGTCTTTAGATACTCTCTAAAAGTCAATCAGTGAATTATCGCAATGTGAACAATTAACAATTACTGATTTGCAGTTAAAAATATACCACTGAAAGTCGCAGTGGTGTACTTGTAACTTTAAATCAATGACTATTCACTGTTTTCTGTGATAATTCACTGATTAACTTTTAGAGAGTAACCCTTCAGGAAAGTGAGCCCCTCCACCGCGACAAGGTAGTACCCGAAGAGGGGATTGTAGATAAGAAATTGTGTAATTATGTGTATATAAGTAATTTAAAAAATGAATATCGAGCGTACGTAAATTACGTCTGCTATTTAAAACATAATTATCACTCAAAAATATGTGAAGTCTCTTCATTACATACTCTCGATTTAACACTCACGGTAACGCGATTGTGCAATTATGTGTACATAAATAATTTAAAGAATGAATATCGAGCGTACGTAAATTAGGCCTGCTATTTAAAACATAATTATTGTATCACTCATAAATATGTGAAGTTTCTTCATTACATACTCTCGATTCAACACTCACGGTAACGCGATTAATAGCGAATTAATTGTCATAATATGATGACCGAGATACTTTATTAAAACACTGGAAAAATAAAACGATGTATTATGACACTCTCCCGTTACATTTAAATTCGCCGAGAGATTCAAACGTCGACAATATTCATGTTAATTTCGCAGATACAACGTGAATCGATTCGGTAACCAATTGAACCAAGAAAACCATTTGAAAATACACTTGAAATATGCTTGCTGTATAATTCGAGCGCGTAAATTTTGCGAGATACAAACGTAATTACATGCTTCACACGTCACTGTATTCTGTTACTTAAATCACTTGATCCACGCACAACGCAACACACGCAACACTCACGAAAGTACAGCTGATAATGATCACACGGCACTTTATATGACACTTTCTATGTTAACTGTTCCCGAGAATCTACTGTATTTCAATGGAACAATCAATTGAGATTACGGATTATGCGAAAGTATGCGACGCAATGTATGTTCGGCATGTCACTTTGATTTTCACGAGAAAATATATCGCGCGCGATACGTACCGAGTATTCACTTCGATACACTCGTGAATCATTGAAAGTAACACTTGGTCGATTGTGCGGCAGGTAAATGCGTATTGTACGCAAAGAGTGGTCGATAGATTCTACCGCTACGACACACGCTTCTGAACTGCGTGCCGGTGACTTCGTGTGAACAAAGCGTTCGCTGACGAAAACAACACCGAAGTCACGGGCGCGATATTACGCGATTCAACTTGACGGTTAGTAGAGACACGCAGTTAATTAAGAAAAAATTAAAATTAAAATTACATATCATCACAATTAAAATTAAATATCGTACGCGCAATACGCATCGAGCTCGTAATTATCACGAATGTAAAATTGTATTATTTAATATTTTGCACTACGGAGAATTGCGACTGCTAGCTTGTACGACGCGAAATATACGAAATTATGAAGTATCAAAGAACAGACGATGTATCTCGTTATTTGGTCACTCGATTCGACAATATTGTTCTGCTTTCTTTCGGAGAGAATCAAAGATAAATTATAGGTGCATTTTAACCGGCAGAGCATTCAAAGCGAAACAGTCTAAATACTACATTCGCGCTTGGTACAGCATACCCGAAGTTAAAATTAGGAAGACATTGATAATTACGATATTTTACACTTCCGAATATGCGACGCGGCAAATCGTTTATACGATCGATGGCGATTTAAAGTCGCATAAATAAGTCTTTCAGCAACTCGTAGCACTGCTGTGTTAACAGTGCGTTGGATACACCTGATTTTCTCGTCTTTTGGTTTTAGTTTTCAAACTGCTGGACCACTCCACCGCACTAAAGCCCACTTACGGGGTTTATTGTCGGCGAAAAACCACGCTACAGCTTTTCATTTCGGAAATCATTACCGAGTTTCGTATATCAGTATGTTTGTCGCTGGAGCACGAAATATTTAATATCGTAAAATGTACGTCAAGCGTTTCGTTTAATATTCTATAATTAATTACGGCAGCTGAACGTGACTCGCACTGCCACCTCTTCGCTCGAGCGTCGCCGTAAGAATGGCGCGACAAGGTAACTGCGGGAATAGAAGGAGTATACGCAGCCACGCTGCGTCAAGAACGAAATGAACGCTTGAGCTGCCGTGTACGAACTGTTATTAGGTATATCGCGCGACGAGATATTTAAACTGTTTAAACAAAACGAATGTATGGAGTGTGCGTTTAATAGGTCTCCTATGTTCGTTTAATAAATCTCGTCTCGTTTAATCAATTTCCCGTATGTTTTCGAATTTGTGTCGCGTATGTCACTCTTTTATTTTACGAACTTGTACCGCTTAAAGAACAACGTTTACAAGTTAGCGTCATAAGACACGTTTTATAAAGTGAAGTTTTACAATATAAATTAAAAAAATAAGTTTAAACAATGGTCGAGAACTTTTCAGTGTACAACGGTACAAGAGTAAACTACGAGGAAAAAGTTACTTATATGTTATAATTTACTCCTGTAACTTTGCATGCCGAGAGGTTTTCCGCTATATTGTTTAAATTTATTTTACAAGCAAGAAATTCGGATATTTCGAGAGCAATTAACTGGCAACTAATTCTCATATTATTGCTATGATAATTTTGTCGTTATACATGTATTATTGCGTTAACTTACTTTTCCTTTGGAAGCGGAATATTATTTTTTAAAGAATCTTACAGAGCGGTAAATTTTTCTCTTTGACAACCAGCTGTGAGTAAGCAACGAAAAATATTAATTAGAATTGGTTCTGCTGATTTTGTTTCGCTAACTTATGAAACAACAGACACGGTAACCGAGGTGAAAGCAAATAATGCGCGGACAATTTGAATATGCTTTAATTAAAGCTGGCAGGTTTTTTGCGTTCCCGTAACGACATAGTAACGGCGGTAACTGTACAATTGTCGTTGTTTTTTTTATTTTCAAAGAAATAATTTGGCGAAAGAGGCTAACGATTACGACCCGTAGTTTGTACGAGAACAACGAGAAGAAAGCGAAGAACGCCCGATATCACGTGCTCACATACGATCGGCAGCTTATTTCCACATCGGACGCATTTCATGCCATTATCGGATGTAATAGATTCCGTGAAACTTTCTGGTTCAGTATGATTGCGTCAATTGTCGTGAACTTTTTGTACGATAAGTTCTCCGCGTTGTTCGAGAGAGCGCGCGAGCGACATTTAAATTTTATTACTTACAGTCTGCGATTTAATGTCATAAAAATGTCTTCTCCTTATGAGTATTTACATTATTGTAACTTTTCGAAGCAATGCTTCAAATTTAAGTGAACAAAATCACGACAATATATACGAATTTTATTTAGTTTATGCTCTCTAAAAGTCAATCAGTGGATTATCACTGAAACCGGTGAAGAGCCACTGATTTGCACTTAAGTATACGACTGAAAATAGCAGTATAAATCAGTGACTATTCACTGTTTTCAGTGATAATTCACTGATTGATTTTTAGAATATCTATTACGAAAAGATATCGTGTTTCTTGCACAACTGATAACAAAACTATAATTATATTTTACATAGTGTCTTCCTCGTCATGTGTATATTAATTATAACCAGACTGTCGTTGTACTACTTTGCAAGCGGCGACGAAACTTCGTAATCAGGAAGATGTTTACCTCCATAAAGAAATAATTAAAATGCAAATGCATGCTTGAAACTCACCGTCATAAAATATGAAAATAACTTTCGTGTACTTTAAGATGTTACAAAGCTATAACTCAATAAAAACTTCTTGTTCGGGAAATCAGAATCAAGAGAATAAATTTCAATTTCTTAATCGCTTAACTCTTTGCATAATTCTGTTTATAGGACAAACTATCTGCGTTTCCTAAGCAATAAAGGGACGCACGAGTAGCAATTAAACCTCTTAATTATTCGTAATTTTATAGGACGAGTTGTCTTTAGCATTTCGAAAGTCTCTCAACTAACAATATTTAATTATCTAGCTATTTTTGTGCGTTTTTAATAACTGCACCAGGCTGAACGGAAACGAGCGGCATTTCAATTTTCCCACCAGAATGTTCTGATGGTGTGCTCGAAGAATATTACGCGATCGTGTACGGGAGAGAACGGTGATCTGGTTCGTTCTGACGCGGCATTGACGGTAAGCTGGCTGCTGGAAGGCCAGGTGACGGGACATACGACCCTCGACGACGCGATCTTCGGGGCTTTGAAGCTTCGGGGGCACGATCGAAAGCCATCGTGTCTCCCAACCGACTGCCTCAATGGCGTCGGATTGGATCAAAGAGGTTCGCTGGGAATAGGCATGTTTACGTAGTACATACACTCGCGCATGTACCAGCCCACGGTATATTCGAGTAAACTGATCCACATCGATATCCGGCGATGCTTAAGAGGTTTAAACGGCATTGGTGTGTTCCAGATCTCTTTCTCTCTTTCACTGTGTCCCTCTCTCCCTTTTTCTCTCTCGCTTTCTGCTCCGATCTGCACGTATTCTTTTTCATTCTTATACCTTTTTGCACACAGAATAAAAATTACGTCGGAATTTCTCGCAGCAGATATTTTATCTTCAACATTGTTTAAGATATACCATTGCTTAGTTATAATTTAATTTGATAGTACAGTAAGGAAATCGATCTTTCTTATCGTTGTTTATGTGGTAAGTAATTTTTGCGAGAAATTGTACAGTTTCGATTTATCTAAATTTTTTTTGCTCTTTCTATCAGCCTCTCTCTATCTTTAAAATATTCTAAAGAATTTATGGTGAAAATAAACTGATATTTTAAATATAATTTTTTGTTTTCTTCCAGGTATGTACGGAACGAAGATTCGCACATGTACATGTTCGTTAAATGTGATGGCCCCATCTTCTGGTGAGAGATATCAATTATTATCATCGTATTCATTAAGCGGCCTTAATTTATCATGCCTGTTGCTACTTATTCAGTATTTTAGCAAAAATAATTACAAACAGAACAATGTAACATGTATGGAATTAATGGAACATTATTACAAAATAGGGAGATTATAATCCAACCAAAATGCCACCATCAGTTTATTAAAAAAGAAAAGGGAATATGTAATACACACCCACACACACACACACATATGTACGCGTGCATGAATGCTTTATTCATTTAAAATTCCGAATCGATTTGTAAAGAATAAAAGATATGTAACAGAACATTTGAATTAATAATAAAATTGCTATGATTATAAAACTTCCGATTTCTCTATGAATGTTGAGAATTCAATTGGGTTCAGCACGTTAAATTGACCTGGTAAAAATGGATGGTGAAGTCCCATTCTGCTGTATCATGCCGCGAATATTTTTCAGGGCAGCCAATCTTTTCAAGAATTTTCTTATTCCTCAGCAGTATGTCGTAAAAATGTTCATACGACGTCAAAAAATCCCGCAGACTTGACATACAATAAGATACGGGAGAGCATATAAATCATTAAATGAGAGATAAGTTTGACACCGCGTCAGTCATTAGACGAAACAAAGTTTGATAACCACTGTTCCTGCGGCGAGCACGACCGTCTTCCACGAGAAATGTTTTACGAACCTTCATCAGCGTCGATATCGAACACCAAGCGTCGCCTGTAACACATATTGATTTTTCCTCCTATCTCGTAATCCTCCGGCTTTCTTCTCCCTATCTACTTTCCCCGCGCGCGTGTTTTTCTCAGCGACTTCCGGCTGATTGCCGGTTTTCAATTCCACGTCGCGTTTCCGTTCGCTTAATCGGTTTTAATTACGGTATTAGGTAGCTACGGTGGAGAACCAATCCTAGTTAGGCCGCCATTCATCGCACGATGCGGTGCTGATTCTCGCTTCATTCTGGCGGGCATCCGGCAGTATTAGTTTTCACGTCTTGTCGATTCGTCGTCTGTCGAATTCGTTACGATTTCACGCATCCGCTGCGAACATTCAGACATCTACCTGCGCAACTCGAAAGAGAACTTCTTCTTGAAAAAGTCTGTTAAATAAAAGACCCCTTCAATTATAAGGGAGAGACTGAGATAGAGGGGGAGGGGAGTAGGAGAGAAGAAAAAAAGATGAGACGGAAAAAGATAAATTGAATTGTATAAAAAGCTTCTTTTTAAATATTACCAATCTTCCTCCACAAATTACTTGATTTAAAAGTCTGAAACCGACGGATTATTTTAATACGCGAAAAAAATCCTCGGATATGACGCAGGCAGACTCGTCAATATGTGTAGTTAAAAAAAAAATTTTATCTGTAAAAAAAAATGTCATACTTCTTATTTCACAAAAGCTATTTTCTGACGCACAGTCGAACGAGAGTTTGACAAACGTTCTAAAATGTTTTATTGAATTTTTTTTTTATTTCTCTCACATTCGTTTGAAACGAGCCGTCAGTGCTCGATGCAGTATCTGATGATGATTTGATGACATGATTCGGACGATAAGTTAAATAGCCGGCTAAATTTTTCGCTCGCTCGGTGCATCAACAACGTACGGAGAGAAAGAACGAGCTGAATGCAATCAGTTTTTATTGTTTTTTTACTAATGCTGTTTGCACTAATGCTGTTTTCACTGAATACACGCTATTTCCTGCGCGTATTTTTTTCTATAATCCTTTCACCGCACCGAATGTATTTTCTATGTATGTTCATTCATGACACTGAGTAATACAATTCTCTGGAATAACAAAATGGATTATTGAAGACAGTAACTCATATATTTCGATATTTCTCAGCGTATAACGTATTCGACAGATCTGGTATTTAACTTGAATTCGTACATACATTCGATTATTTTAGATTATTTAAAGATCCTCAGTTAAACGTAAAACTTTCAGAACATGAAATCGTTTTCATGCGATTTTACATTATTTTTTGTACGATTTGAATATTCGGAGTTATCGATACTTGAGTACACACTTTCAGAGAAGATATGAATATAAATAATATTCCTGTCACACAGGAAAAATTGCATTTGCCGTTGCATATTCTATGTGAAAGCAATCAAATTTTATTAGTATAACCAATTTTATGATATTGATATAAAATCTGTTTTATTGAAGAATCTTGTTGAATGTGTTAGCGCGCGTATGCGCGTTAATAAAAAAACATGAATTTTCTATTAAGGAATATTAGTTTTTGCAACGAAATCTAATGTATATTTAGAATAAATATTAAAAATATTAATAAAACCTGTTATCGTAGCGAGAATTGTTACAACGAAATAATTTGATAACGTCTTGATATTATAATAGTTTGCACTGGTGGACTATTGTTCTATTTGGACTAGTTGACCAAATCTGTGTGTGTTTATTATATGTAGATTTTATAATTATTCAATCATGTTGTGTAAACTCATCCCGAAGCCAAGGATCGAATTCCACATTGCACGCAGAATACCCCGTTGTCACAAGCCATGCGAGACAACGAGAATTTAACTAATTGTGCTAACCGGCATGATGGAGTTTGCTTTTCGTACTATTATTCGCGCGAGTAATCAATTCAATGTGTTTCTCTTTCACGATTAGCTTTCGCAAACATATGAATATTACTCTTGTGAGATTAGAACAATTGCACCGTATATTTGGAGGTAGTGTACGACAACGTAATCGGCCTCCGCTTTATAAATAGCGTCTCGAAAGTTATGTTACAATGCCAAACCATTTTCCCGTTCGTACTTGGACAGAAAACATTATTGCCCGGTCATTTTGCTCGCTCTCTCTCTTTCTCTCTCTCTCTCCCACTTTTTCTCCCCGCTTCTAAAAATCGAGCACATCACAAATCGCCTGCCTGGCGTAACACTTTTGATAAAAAAAAAAGGTAAATGGAGAACTGCCAGTGCACACGACGATTTTTGTCCAGCGCCGAATGCCTGCACAGTGTTAGCACCATGTGAAAATATGTTTTTCATGATACTGTAGCGGTTTGTTTTCGAGCTGGGACGAAGAGAAACAGTTCGTACTTCTGCTTAAAAAATACAACGGAATTGATTATAATGTTACTTTGTTTGATTGACAATTTATAATGCATCGCCTTATCAGGTAGTGTACAATAGTTACCGCCAATAGTAGTAATTTTCTAATCCCATTGAAATTTATTGCTTACTTTTCTATCTAATTGGGGAAAATCGGAATCATATTCTTCTTAGATGTTGTAAGTCACGTAAATAAGTCACGTCACTGATATGTATGTTTAGGTGCAAACCTGCTGGATACTTAAGCTTTATGTATAATTTCGTCATGAGAACTCGATGTTTGATTATTTTCTGATTAATGCGATCTAGTTTAGTTATGGTATTCGCATTACATCTAGAACAGGATTCGATGCTTCGCGTAAACAGAACTATTAATGTGTCTCGCGTAAAATCTCGTTGTTCAGCGACTTTTCGTCCGGTACATATCGGCAACGAATTAAATTGCCTGTACTTCGTTAGCAGATCGCAAAATTGCATTTCTCGGGATGATATACATCGCACGTCCGTTGTCGTTGTCCGATTTGAATCGATCTGTCACGGCCAAAGCGCGGGGTTTTTCCCGGTTAATACGCGAGATTGTTCGAAATACTTTGCCGGTGTTCAGAACAATTAGTATTTTAATTCGATTTTTGAACTGCAGCTATGCAGATTTGGCATTGAGAAATGTTCCAGCCAACATGTTTCTGCAATGAACTTTCCATGTAAATGTCACTTCACTAAAATGGAAAAAAAATTCAGAGATCTTATTGGAAAAATATTTTTGAAAATAGCGATTTCAAATATTTCGGAATTCATAAGCCACGGCAGTAAATGTTGCACAGCTATTATCCGTTATATTCACAGGAAAGATCTTAACTAAAGCGCAGTAGATGCATTTTTTTTCTATAAATGCAGAACATTTTTACGATACGCAATGTTAAACAGAAGAAAAATTTTTACGAACATCATGTTTTGATTAAAAATATGACCAATAATCGACAAGAGTGATTTACCGTTAGTCAAATTTTATTACATTACGAGCAAGGAAAGCGGATACCTTGTCGACATTATCCAATAGCGGCAGAAATCGATAATGGCCAAATTCGAGGGGTCGTTATCGATTCCTAACGCTGACAAAGTATCACACTTTATCCACCCTTAGCGCTCCTTCGCTCCTTCTGAGACTTGAGAGTCCTTGTTGATCCAGCCCAGCGGAGCGAAACGCGCAGTGACTTTCCGCAGCTGGATGCATTATCGTATCCTCTCCCGGCTATCTAAAGCCATGCGTGGAATGATATTGACGGTAACTTTTCCCTAGCGTCCGCAAACTTTTGGCCTGCGTGGCTTGAAACTTCTTCATGACAGCTATCTTGCGAAAACTCGAGAAAGAAAGTATCTCGTGCCAATCCCTTCTCTAGGGGAGATTCACGCCTGCGGGACGAGAGCCCTAGCGTATAGGAAATCCATTAAGGGCTGCAGTCATTTTCGTTCGCTCGTCGATCATCTGGAAAACGGTCTGCCGTCGTCTTAAGGGCAGATTATAGGCACGATTAATTACGGCAATTAATAACAATGAAGATCGCCGATGAACACGCCATGTTACTCCAAAATCAACTATAAATGTGTACTGCTTCAGACGTAGTTTAGATATTATATAAATTTCTGGAAGCTAAATAAATAAAATCGAGAGAGAGAGAGAGAGAGAGAGAGAGAAAGAGAGAATTGTCAGCACATTTATCTCAAAAAAAGAGATAGATTATCTCCCCGAGGTCGTAACGAGTTGGTAAAAAATCAATCGAGTTTCGCAGGTTGCGACGTGTCTTTTTTACAAATTAAAAAAATTTGGAACATTGAAGTAGCACAAACGTTGGGGAGGGGGCGGCATTACATCATCATTTCCGTCATCATTTTATCCGACGCGGCAGCGCAGCGTATGCGGAATGCGTATGTGGTATCACGTTACCAATTTTCACCATGTGCCATTCGCCCGCGCACAAAGCGGCCAGATCTCACTCGGAATTTAAAGCGCACTGCGGGTTCCCGCATTATAAATGAAAGAGACGAGCGACGAATTGGTCTGACAGATTAGTTTCGCAGAAATGAATACGATAGCAAGATACGTGGTGCAGGTAATGCGCCGTCCAGCGCCCGACACGGGGCGAGTAACGGCGGGTGAAATTGCGACGATAGAAAAGAGATCGGAGGAAAAGACGGTTAGATAGCGGAATCCCACTATATCCTGCTATCCGCCACTGTCGAATGGGTGGCAAACGAAAGAGTCTGAAATAGCGAACAATTGAACAAAAGATAAGTGTCTATAAAATCGGACGGTGTTTGGACCCGATGGGGAAAGACGTAAAATTGTGACGAGTAAAAATTCGAATTTATATCTGAAGTAACCACAAAGGAGACTCGAGGAAACGACAGACGGAATAGATGGTAATTTGTTATTAAAATAAAAACTCCCTTTGTGTTTTATTTAGTCGTTGTACGCATAAAAGGGCATTTGCACTCCCATATTATAATATGTTTGAGGAAATAGAGTCAGCGAAGGATACACGGATATATGTACGTAAATCTGTTACATATCTCATTCTCCATAAAGATCGAAAGAAAGCAAAACCGCGCAAGCTCAACAACACGATTCTCATGCATATACATCGCATCAGTTTTGGCACCCGGTTACGTTCAATTATTCATTGGTGTCTCTTTTCCAAGCGCCGCACAAGTTAAATTTTAAGTAAATTCTGTAACCATTATATCGCTGTCAATTTCCAACGGTCAATTTTTAACAGCGCGGCAATAGGGGGATGCCCGACCCCAATAATGCTCTGACGCTGCGAGTACTTGGCAGCGACATGTATTTTCGTCTCTATTTAATGTCGCATTTTGCAGCCGAATGCGGTTTCCCGAGTCTACCTTTGATTAGCTTAATACGTAAAATAGCGTTCTGCCGCTAACAGCAGACGGGCGCGTTTAGCAGCGAACGCGCGCGATGAAATGACGTCGAAATGCACGTTATTCGAGCGAAACTGATTCGCAGAGCCCTGATTTCACGAGAGCGGCGAGATGGCTATCTTCGCGCGAGGATACTCGAGCGAGGAGATTGCGAGGAATCGAAGGAAAAGAGACGAACGCGCGCGAGACGATTTTTCCGCCGGCTGACCCAGGCCAGGCCGCACCAAGACTCTCGAGGGGTTCACCGTTCCGCGAAAGTACGAAGGTATCCCCCAGCGAGTAATTTCATTTATCATACAGGACATCGCTGTGCACGGCGATTATAGGCGACTCGGATTATACGGCATGCCGGCGAAGAATCGCGGGGCTTCTTGCGAGAAGTTCGACGTCATAATTCTCCGTGGTCTCGAACGCTTTTGTGCGAAATATTAGCCGGGGAGGCAACGTTTTCTGGGGGCGGCCACTGTTGCGGGGAGAAACGACGAGAAAATCGTTTTTACGATCGAGGGTTGTATCACGGCGCGAGGAGCGGAGCGCCAAGGAAAACGGCAAAGAGATGGCGGAACTTTTCTCCGCTGTCACCGCCGTACGTCAGGAGCTATAAATTACGTGTGACCTCTTCGCGAATTCCCGGTGACATCCCGCTACGCCACCTCAATGGTTTTGTCGAATTCTTTCGCCCGCCGGCTAGTCATAACTCGAAATTCACATCGTTCACGTGCACCTGCAACGTCAACGTTACTTTTCCTGTGTACATTTCACTCATCTTTCAAAAGTGCCACATTTGCAATATTTAATGTAAAATTATCGTTAAAATATACGAGTGAAAATGTAGCGTGTATTTTATAAATCGATTATAGTGCTCATTAAAAGTTTCTCAGACGTTCTTTGTTATTAAACGATTTTGGTGTATGTATTTTAAACGATAAAAAATAATGAAAGATAATAAGCACAGCGTTACATCCTTTGTGTAAAAATTATCTTCACGTAAAAAAAAGGATTTATTATTTATGTACCGTAAGATCTGCTTGTAGCAGAAGAGAGATAGAGAGGAAGAAATTAAAGAATCAATTAACACTTGTCTTGATGTCTTTATTAAAAAAGCTTTAAAATAAGCTTTAAAATAAGCTTTATATTAAACACGGAGAATTCTCGCAGATGTGAAATTATTAGCAGAAATATCTCTACGTTATATATGGCACGCACGTGTGAACTTAATTAAGATGTTTTATTGTCCCTAATAATTTACCTGATATTTGCATGATATAAGGTGAATCTAACACGCATTAATTCAAAGCTCAATTACCATTTATTTATACAATTTTCACGAGAGTAAATAAAATAAATAAAACATTAATTTACTTTGCGTATCCTTTCATTTTTATCTTTTTTTTAATTACACACGCAAAATACTTCACTATTCAATTTACCAAAAAGCACAAGTGAAGAAAAAAAGATCTTTACCGTCAATTGTTGCAGCTCTTTTAATATCTACAATTCTCATTGTACTTTCGTTTACTGTATGTGGAATTATACCAATATTAAAATCTGATTACTTATGAATCGAGATTTACAACTAATGTCGCGAAATTGAATATATTCAAGCTTTCGTCCAAGTCTCCCTCTTTGCAAGATAAACTCGCCGTTAGCGCGGTATTTTTCCCCTTTTACTCCCCTATAAAATGGAGTTTTTCGCAGATACGAATACGAAAGAGCTTTCCCAATCTCTTCGCGATTCCTGCGCGACTTTGCCATACAATCTCTCTCTCTCTCTCTCTTTCCCCTTCGATATATAAGCAACCGTTTATCTTTTTTTATCTTCCCAGCAGTTTCGTTCGTTAATAGCTGCCGGTTTTGCATTACATTCTCATTGATTATACTTCACATTAGACTTTAAGCCGTGGAAGAATGTCTGTGAGAAATACTTGCACACAATATTCTCCAGCTCCGCATGAAGTAAATTTCAATATGATCTCTTTACTCCTGTTTCAACAGCGATGTTAGTTGCTATAAATATCGACATCGTTATACAAACTCGATTAAGGAAATATTTCGCGTGCATTCGATACTTTGCTTAAAATAATTACCGATTTACATGTAGCAGTTCAAACAGAAGTGTCTCACTGTACTTAGCTTGGCCCGTTGTTGCAACAATTTAATAAATGAATATTTCTATTTGATGCGTAGCAGAGCCGCGCTTTAATAATCCTTCCAATGGTAACCCATCGTGCGTCTCTTATCTTCTCGTCCTCGCGTCTTTCGGACTTCCTGCGAGAGGCCACGCGTCTATTAAATCCGTCCTGCCGTTTCACTCTAATGCGCCGGGAATCGCCGTGAAACAGTTTCCGGCATATCGATTTCTGGCGGAAACTTCTTCCGCGCCGGCTCTCCGAAGGATACCAGGCTGCGCCAAATCTAATCTCGGCCAGCGGCGGCTACTCGGTTGAAGATCCTCAAGTCGTCCTAGCGGACTATTCCCTGCGGCAGGAATGCGAGTGGCTACCGCACGGAGAGTAGTGCACGTGAAATGCCTGGTAATTCGGTAACTAATTGGCACCGCGACGCCGGCTAATTTTATGCAGATCAGATTTCGCCATTAAGAACGCGTGTACACGAGTGCGCCCGGCTGGTCGACCGCAGCCCTTGCTTTTTCCATAGGATTTGTCCCTCGATGCGCGCTACGGCGTTTCTTCTCTTTTAATAAAATAATAAATTTAGTTCCTCCTCTCTCTTCTCTTTTCTTCCTTTCTCTCTCTTTTTCCCGCCTCGGTCATATTGTACCGCTATCCATCTTATTTTTTTATCTGCTTTCTTTATGTTACGTGTTCTGGGAGAGCTTACCTCCTAGGATATGAAATAAATCCCTGTTCTGCTCTCCACCTCTCTTTCACTCTTCTCTGTGCAAAAGCTGGTTCGATGGGAGAAGATCCGACGGTCTTCCTCTCCCGTCGACACAATTCGATGCGGATGCCTAAAGTGGAAACATTCGTGATGGATTGCCATCTCCGTGTACGCGCGCCTTAATGCATTGCTGGCAATTAGCAGTTATAACAGTTCACTCAACTACGTAGATTGTAATTGTATAAAAAAAATATTTGTAACATTACATGCATACTTTAAGTCGTCTCACTCTGTTTTACTAACTTATTAATTCCCCAAAAAATTATTAACGCGTTTGTTATGTACGAAAAGTTTGGCCACATATTTATTATTGCGGAAAGATATAAAACGAGATCCCGTTTGAAATCGAGCGTTAAGGATTTAACAGAATTTCACAATGTTAGAGACAACTGCAAAATATGTTAGTGCATATACGGAACATAATATATGTGCAGCGCTATACACTTCGCTTTAAAACCAAGAATTATCAGCGAAGCACAGGATGACAGATTATTTTACCGATCTATATGAACTTAAGTGCTTTCACGTCGTTCACCGTCAGTGGAATGACTGATCGCGGAACAGTCCGGTAAGCGAAAAACAAAGTATGCGAATTTTTACTCGTATTTCTCATTAATTTTATCGTTAATTTCTTTGTCACAAATTAAACAATGCCGTACATTCCGTGTCAAGCTACGTCACATCATTTTAGGGTATTCCTCTTTAATTGTGTGACACTACATAACAGTTGAGTGCATTTTCGCGGAGAAGGATTAAGAAAGAGAAAAAGTATATTAACACTGGCAACTGACATAATGAGAGAATGTATTAATGTAAAATAAACTTAGCATTTGAGCCTAACCTAACCTAACTTAATATTAAATAGTCATTTGTTAATGTCTAATGGTATATAGTGGATGCAGACTCAGTACTGTCGGATAAAGAGAGATATAAGCTTGAATCCTACGGTATCTAGCTTACAATGCGGGATTTAGATAATCTATGCAATTAAAAATGGAGCAGAGAGAAGAGAAAGGGAGGAAAGAGGCGGTGGAATATCGGAATAGAATGCTCGGATCTGATCGAATAAATCGAATGACCCTTTTAGATAGATACAGAGAATCGGCTTAACGGTGGATCAGGTAGGAATATATTCTTAATCGTGGACGAGATAACCCATTGTTCGGCAGGTGAGACAAGGGACTACTAAAACTGCACGTTTTAGATTACCGGCTTAGTGGAAAGTATTTGTGACGTAAATAGAGCTCAACACAGTGATACATTCGGCTTATTTCAGTGTCGTACTTAACGCGTGAGCACGAATAATTTCACCGTAGAAGAAACGTATAATGATAATATTGAGAAGGAAAGAAGAGAAAAAGTAATGATTATAACAGTAATGTGATAAAAGAATATGAATGCAATAACGAAAAGAACTGTTATATCTCGGAAAGTGAAAGGAAAAATGTGCGAGGCAAAGTAAGATTAAAAAGAAGTCCGTTGTCGAGGAGAAATCGACTTGCCGTATTCGCAAAGGAACCTTCTACCAAGAGCAAATATATAGTACAAATCTTGCCACGTATACAGTTTGCGCAAGCGAAATGTATCACAATTTTCGGTGCTTTACCCCTAATCGTAATTTCCCGAGAAGGTATAATTTCGTATCATTGGGGCCTGTGGCGCGGGGAAAGGACGAAAGGGAGCGTCTGTAGGCGTGATTTGCGAAGGGACGGAGAAAGTCTGGGGGAAAATGGGGGCGAAGGGACGCGGGCGAGTCTTGGGCGGGAGGCCGCGGGTGCTGGGCTGGCCTTGGTCGGAAGGGGACGCCGCGAAAAATACGAGCGAGGAGTCTAAAGCGGGCGGCAACTTGCGGCTGAAAACTCCATTATCGTCGCGTGAACTGAATAGCAATGCCCGCGGGGGGAGGGACAAGGGCCGACGATGGCAAGACGGCGGAGCAGACGGCGACAGATGTGTGCGCATTTTTAAGTAGATCAGCTGCGCTAATGGCGAATTAAACGAGAAGCAATTAAGGTCCGCCGAGGAGGAGACGAGGGCGCGAGATCGCCGGTTCCGATTTCAACCGTAATCGACGGTGCCGACTCGTGCGCGAACATATAAGAGGGATTAACGCTCGTGATTCGGCCCACGAGTCTCTGAATAACGAACAGCGAATCACGATTTCAACGTACGGCGAGTTCGCCCGAGCGGCGAATACGAAAGTTCGAGTGAATTTGCCGATGGATTAATATCGTCGCCCTGCTATGTCTGATCGAAACGAACGTGCTTAGTTTGAAGTATTAACTTAACTGCCGAGGACCGTACGAGAGAATGCCTTACGACTTTAACTTGTTGCATTTCTATAATACGTTAAATATTCTCCCGAAAAGTCGCGCATCGCAGTGCATTCGGTGATAATTTGTTTTTAACACAATTTAAAATTTTTAACGATTACAAATTTACGACATTCGTTGGTTGATTGACTCAAATTGGATACGCTGCAATGTCAAATAAAATTATATCAATATCCAATAGCGAGAGATATGTAATCAATTTAGTAGATACAATGAAACGTAAAAAGAGAATGACGATTTTAAAAAATTGTAAATTTTAACGAAGATACTCCCCCATGCAGCGATCATTTATGCACGGTGAGAAACAGAGAGCGTAAGACGACCTCCAATTCAATTTCCGCGTCATCACCGTGGCTAAAATAATTGCTGCGGAATCTCAGCTGGAAAATGATAGAAACGTGGCAACTGAAAGCGCAGACAAAGGTAACAGGGACTCGCGAGAGGTCCTACGTAGGAACAAGGTAAGGAGAGAAGAGGGGAAAAACGAGAAAAGGAATAATGAAGGAGAAGAAAAGGAGCAAGGCGGAATAAAGGAGCCAAGGGTATTCGTTACGACTTCCGACAAAGCCGCAAGAAAAGGTAAGAAAAACCGGCAGCGAGCAAGCAGATGGACGGAAAGGAGATACGTTACGCAAATAGGCTCAAGGAAAAAGGGGAGGAAAGAGAGAAAGATTGAGAGAAAGTAAGTCATAATTGCGTTCACGAAGAGCTCTAGAGACCAGAAACGAAGCCGCGAGAGCTAATCGATCGGCGGGTTCAATTCCCTCCCTTCTCCGCTCGACTTTTCCATCGTTCATCTCTCCCTCTTTCTCCCTTCCTATATCCTATCTCTTTCTTCCCCTCCTCTATTCCTTTCTTGCCCTTTGCCCTTTTTCGCGACTGTGGTGTCCTTGCTCTTGCCGGAACGTATTCGCGTAAAGAGGACCGGGCGGCACTGTGCCGCACTTTGCAAACTCGTTTCCTAACTGTAACATGCAAGCCGCATTAAACTGATTGCGATTTACGGCTACGCGCCGTCGGCCCTGTTGCGCCACATTATAGTGCACAGAGGAATTTACCGGCATTGCTGTCGTTAACTTTGCAGCGACGGCGTGAGGCTGAAAGAGGCCTCAGGATTTCCGCGTATCGGCGCTCCGAATCCTTAGAACGCACGGGAAGCGTCCGAGAAATAACGAATGCGCGGAATCTTACAGCGATCTCGAGTAATTAAAAACTGGATTACAAAATTTTACTGCAAATTAAATTTGAAAATGGAGAATAATTGGCGCAATTATATAGTCTTCAATTAATTTCGCGTGGATTTTTAACTTTTCTTATTTTACGCTTAGTAATTACAAAGATCGGAGAAATATGATAAATATATCCTTTTCTCAGCATTTCCGTTTACAGGAAAAAGTATTGGACAGGCTCAAAATAATCACGGAGCGATACAAATTACGTGGCTTTGGAGCAAAGTAGCAGAGTTGGCAAAAAATGTCGGCAAATACAGATTCGTAATGCTTTCTGCGAGTTGCGGCAGCTAGGAGTAATTGATAAGGAATTTGGTCAGGGTGCATCTCTCTGGGGAAATTAACGATAAGCTATCAAACTTCCGCTGATGCGAGCCAAGCTTCGCGGAATGAGTCACGACAGTCGCGCTTCTTTAATTATTTCTTAAATGGCTGATACGTGGAACGTTAATTAAAATGCCTTGCATTTAAATCGCACTTTGTGATAAATCGCGCAGCCTGATTAATGTTAAATGTAAAGCATTTTTACGAGATTAGCGCGCAACAGGCTTTCAAGTGTATTCTAATTATTCGATGTTCTCCGAATAGGATACGCTTAGAAAACGTTAAATTATACACTTAAGTTCAATGACTAATCGATTAATTATTTTTCTTATTATTAATATAGCTATTCATTACTCATTAACGACGACGACGATTGATTAACGCGAGATGAGATCAACAAGAGCGCGCCTCGAGGAGAAATGATCGCGCTAACGAGGACGGCGATGATGTAAATCGTATTAGGTTAATATATTGAGGGGTACATAATAATGGGATTTAAGAGGAGTGAAGCGTCAATCGATACGCAATTTTCCTCGTACTTTATAACGATACCGGCATACCCATTTCCAACCAACGATGACGGATGTAATGTTATAAATTTTGCGTCAATTATCTACAACAAATAATTCTGATAAATGACGAAATATATCACAGTGGAAAATACATTTTTCACACGCGTACCTGTTATACGTCTCGATGGGTATCTGTGCTTCATGCAATCGTACTTTTAAATTTTGCTGCTGAAAAAAACAGGTAAATCATTGCCCATGACATTTATCAATGTAAATACCGTGAGAGAAATATATTATGAGAACGTCAAGCTTGAAACTTTCATTTCTTGATAAGAATTGGCTTTCGCTACGATCTGCACAGCTCGGACGTTAGAGAGATTTATTTAGATAAATAGATTGTGTCGCACGATAGAAATTTTTCAATAACTTTGCCGCCATTCAATAGCGTGTATACTCTATCGCTCAGTGGCGAGCACTTGTTCGTACACATACAAAACGAGTATACACGAGTATTCCACCATAATCTCTCTATTGCCGTTCCCTCCAATAAGGGTAGTCGCAAGACGCTGGCTTATCACACGTAAGCGAGTGTATCGTGCTGATAGGATCACTCCCGGATATACAGGTTGTTCGAAGAAAAACACGTTTGCAAGTAACAAGCCTATATTGTTGACACAGATAAAATTGTTTTTCTAGTATATATCAGTTTTCTGATTGCGCTATTCCGACATTAATCATAAATAAAATGCCCCGCCTGTTCAGTCCGTTTGACCGCGACAATCCATCTATTTAAATTAATTGTTCTTTGATACTCGCGAAAGTCCTAACAACGATTAATTTTTATAAAAAGAAAAACAGAAATTTCACGCTTGGTGCTTCTATCTATATCCCCCTAAATTTATAAATATTGATTTATGTATAGACAAGATAAACATCGACAAATATCACAGACAATATTTATTTCCTTCCAACGATAAAATTTAAAGGTATAATAACGTAAAATAAAAATATTACATTAAAAAATATTATATTATTAAAATATGTAATAAATACGTGTTTTCTGTTATTATAAAATTATGTGTAACGTTGGAAGTTCACTAAACTGTATCAAAAGTATTTAACCAATATAGGCAGAAAAATTGATAAATATATGAATATCAAATGTTTTGAAAATATTTCAAGATATTTATACATAATAAATATTAAATGTATATATTACCTACATAAAGAATAAAGAAAATGTTAAAAAATAATGTACGCCTTTCTTTAATACCCCATTTATGCGTCATTGTGATGTAAAATTATGTCTAAAATGATATAGGGTCTGGTGGGATTTTCCTTGCCGCTTTCACAACCCTGTGCCAACAAAATTTGCTGTGAAAATCAGGGAAGGTTACCAGGAAAGATTATTATCTTCTCGCGTGCTATAGGTGTTCTCTTTTATAATACGAAAACTGTCATGCAGCAACCAAACTAGAAAAGAATCGAATTGACTCGTATCCTTCGAAACTTGTTTGGAATAAAACGATCCTTGCAACATCCTGTTTTTCCGTTATTGAATATTCTCATGGATTTCTCGTATCTCCCTCTTTTTTCTCTTTCCCTGCTTTAGCTTCTCGAATTTTCCGGGTTGAATGACAAAATGACGACTACTTTGTACTGCGAAACTAACTGTCGCATATCACGCATACGAGAGAGTCACATTCGCTGCGGCCTTAAAATTGGCCCGCGGAGTCACTTGCGTGCGTCACGAGAATCGAGCTCGCGAATCGCATTACACACTCGTTCCTTTTTCCAATTTGCGCACGCGGCGTACTCGGGTAACACAAGCACCGCTCGAAAATTAGTTTCGCCCCGCGAAACTAGATTTAAAAAAAACGTGTCAGGGAGGGAAACATCACGCTCGGTGGCAGAAATCTGGGAATCCTAATTTCGCGCTCGTATACGCGCGCGCGTATCTTCGCCGGGGCCGCTCGAGCGCGTTCGCTAATTAGCGCGGTGCATGAATCGTTAGGCACCGCCGGCTGCCGCGCTCTATCCCACTATTGCCCGACACGCAATCACAATTGCGGTGCGGTGCGGCATTTAACGGAGCGGAGCCAGGTAATGCAACGCGCGCTCAGGTGCATCCGCAATCCCGAAACTCGACGCAACTCGTACGCTGCGCCGGCCACCGCGCACCGCGCCGGCGTGGCCTGTGTGATAAATGGCGATCAGATCTTGAACGTCTCTCCCTGGTAGGCGTACGCGCTGGCGTGCACTCACGTAAATCCCATTATGGAAGTACCGAATCGATCCCTCTGATAAACTTCTGTAAAATCGGCGCGACTGCGTGAGAGATCCGGGGAGAGCGCCCAACTTCCAGCGGATGGAAA
The DNA here is from genome assembly GCF_000949405.1 of Vollenhovia emeryi. NCBI lineage: Eukaryota > Metazoa > Arthropoda > Insecta > Hymenoptera > Formicidae > Vollenhovia > Vollenhovia emeryi. The sequence goes on along the minus strand of NW_011967215.1, from coordinate 737,945 downwards.
ACGGGCGAAACGTGATTTCGCGCTGCGATTTCCATTATTTTCCCCCGATATACTTTTAATGTATTGTTTGCGCATACTTTCCATTTGATTTTGCAGAATGCAAGAGCATGTGAAATAAAGCCACACAAATGACGAGTAAATATCCGGTTAACATAACATTAACTTCACGTTAGTGTTATAGATATAAGCCATTCATTTTACTCGTAGAAGACAACAATACATTACGACTATAATATATCTTGATGAAAAATTTTAATTGCAGCATTTGTTTCTTGTACAGGATCGTTGTACGCTTAACTGTCCCGACATTGACCGCAACATTTCAACGTAATGTAATGTAATTTTGCTACTCGATAAATTAATTTTTCTAACCGGAATATATTTTGTCCGATGTGCCTCTACGAAGAAATTTTACATATCAGGAAGTTTCACGTGGCTGCCAGAAAATACTATACGAAGATTGTTACAAAGCGCACTTTCAAGAAACTGCATTAGAATTATTCTAATTATGAAGTCGACAAAAAATTGTGACATATCTATTTTTATTCAGCTCCACCGACAATAGGGGCGCGAGATCAGGTAGTGGTAGCTTCACTGCCGATGCAGGATTAACAGCGTACATACGGGGATGCGCAGGCAGCTGCGTGTGACGCGTGATTGATCGAGAATGTGTCAACTTCACGTTACAGTACGACGCGTCAACACCTCGGCCCTACTATTACGAGCTCGACATAATAGAATTATAGTTCGACATCCGAGCGAGCTGACGGCGCGGAAGCGCCGGTGAACGCGATCGGTATAGTCGCAAGAGGAGATTCGTTTTAAGGAGAGTAAGGTCCGCGCTTTTCTACACCGTTACTCATCTCGAGATTCAATCGTATTGGATAACGTACTAGAGCGAAATTTTATCTTTAGACGTGGATGCTTCGAAGGATCAGAAACTGAGATCGTACCCGGTCGAGAGACGAAACAGCCCTGCAAAATCTCATTTCGAAAATGGGCCTAATCATATTATTACATTTTTACATTAAATATCGTATGTTTGCGAAACTAATTTACAATTACGTTAATAGTAATTGCGTTAGTAATAATAATTTAAAAAATCCTTTGATATCACGTACGACCTTTAGTTTTACTGTACCTTTACACGGCTTTACTTAGAGAGATTGCTTTCATGGGTGCATACGGTATTATAGACGCTTTTATGTTCGCAATAATCTTGTTAAATAAGCCAAATATTTGTATAGCATTGTTACGAAGCGAACATTGTGAAGGCAGCTACGCAAAATTATGACGGTGTTTACTTAGATTTCATTAGAAATACGCCGCTCCCGTTTCGAATTACGAACGGCTTAACTTGCAAGGTTGATTGATTCTCTTGAACACAGAAATTGAAATTTTATATCTCTATAAATTCATGAGAACATCTAACAATTGCTAATTACCTGTTTATTCAACAAATTACGATTCACATAATTATATATCTCTAAAGCGATTATTAAATTATTATTACAAGATTATTATACGCAAATTATTATCAATAGTAAACGATTTATTCCACAATTATTCACCTAATTACTTTAAAAGGAGTATACTTTTCTTATCGAAGTAATGTTATATTATCATCACTTTTCTGAAGCAACACTATCGCAACTGTGTGTTACTAACTAAATATTAACAGTAATTTCTGATTCATATACTTAGAAACGTGGTTAATAATATTAAAGAGTTGAGTGATATTTTTTATGTGTGTATACTTTAATTGTAAATAAATATTATTACTACGAATATAATTTTTAAGTTACTTTATATATACGTGTTAGATTCACGTGACATACATTTATGCATTCAAAGGTTTATGATTATTATTAATTTTTCTTTCTGCCTATATGTGTTCTAAATATTGTATATCTCTGGAGAGAATTGTGTACATAAATATATCGTCTATCTCCGAAACACATCAAATTTTAATATACAACGCGTATAAAATCGGCGTGATAGATAGGTTTCAGTTAAATCGGGCGCGATGGAAGCGTCGAAAGTTCTGACGCTGGCTCATGTTTTGCACAACCAGTTGGCGAATAGGTCAATGCGATGCGTCACTGATCCCTGATCGTCCGTTTCGCATAAGTTACACAGCGGAAATCATGATCTTTCGGTACATTTATGGCTCCGGTAAATTTAGCTGCGGTAATCCTATCAGTGCAAAGCAATGTTTTCGTGTATACACTGCGGAGAAATATTTTCCACGTACTCTGCACGCGTTTTTAGGATCCCTGGACTCTTTTGCAAGAGTGGCATATTTACTTGTAATCTATGTAGATACCGACAACGTTTCTCGTTGCCGCAAATAAATAGGAAATTGCAAGACTGCTATGCCCCACAAGGATATCAAACGTAAATGCATAGCTATATATGCATGGTGCGCATTATTGAAGTAACGGAAGACTTAATGGGGCAATTTATCTCACTTACTAACGTATCCTCTTGCATGCATTAAGTCCAAGTTAATAGAAATGCGAAAAATAGGAAAGGGCGACGAAAGCTCGGGAAGAAGAATGGAAGGTGAGAGGGGACGGGAGCATGGGGATTGCTTTTATGACACAAGTTCGCCCATGAATAAAATATCAAGGAACTTTCGCGGCAGCCATCCAGCTAACAGACTTCCCTGTCTCCGGCAATATGCGACTTATCGTGCTAGGCACAACCTATCGATGAGTATTCCTCGAGGATTCCCGTCGCATTGGTATCGCGATGTATCGCTATTCGAAAAACACGCACGGAACTGAAAAGTGAATGCCGCTTACCATATAATGGCATCGCGTGACATCAACGAATGCACGCTTATTACGAATACGATTGTTTCGTTCTATTATGCTAATCCGTTACAACTTCCATCGTTAGTCATAAATGTTCTCCGACTCAACTACTGTCTCGATATCTATGTTTCACAATCGAACAAAGTTTACATGTAGACTCGGGTGTCGGAAGTAAAATGCATCAGGTCCGAGTCTTGAACAAAAAGATTTATTTCTGAACGTTAGGCAGGAAAAGGAGGGGATATAACTATTGGAAAGAATCTAAAAGTATAATTTATTGGCATTACTGGAGTAATCGTAGTTGTTATAATTTCTGCATAATTTTGGTTCATCTTTCTTCGATTTCTGTTTCGTGGTTTTATTAGCAATTAGAAAAGGAAGTTACGAAAAGTCGTGGACTTACGTCGAAGTAAAAAATCTCTGACTGTGCGACTGTAAGATAGAAGTAGGTATCTAAAGACGAGCATCTCAAAGAGACTCTCAGTAAAGATCTTTTTAAAATCTTCGATGCTATAAAAAATGTATATCTTAAGAAATGTATTAAGATTGAGAATCTTTTGAGAAAAATTGTAATGATATAACTTTATGTCTTTGAAACTTTATATTTCATTATACTTTAACATTAATTGCAACAATATTTCTTATACGCTAATTTTCGAAATACTTGACGGTTTGTAAAAAATAAAATGTGAAGATTCTAAAATTATATGTCGTACGTGTTATTTTTTTTAGAAATAACTGGAATGCCGGAAAGAAACCTGCTATAAATTTCTATCAATGTGTAATTGTGTGTTAAAAAAGCTCATCAAGATTCATGCCAAATTCTTTTTATTACGACAATTTGGCAAGGCTTGCCCATAGCTATATTTTCGTTTTACCGTTTCCTCGAAATATGTGTGCATTTGTATCGATTCTGTGTAGTATGTTCTTACAAATATCTGTGTAAGCTAGTGGCAGAATATTTGCAAAAACTGAAATTGTTCCTTGACTTAAAAAAAAATCTTTCCAATGTAACTTTTAACGTACTAGTGTATTAAACATTATGAAAATTAGTGGAGATAAAAGTCGATTATATTTTGTTTCAATCATAATTTTGGATATTGTTGTAATGGAAAGATTATTTCAAAATGCAATCTTAGATATTCAAAAAGGAAGACATAAAAATATTATATGAACGTGTGAAGTTTTTTTTCTGTTTAAATTGGCAAGATGCGTAATGTCTTTTTTTATCATATTTCATTTCGTTTATCTACTTCGAATATTGTTTACTGAAACTCGTAATAAATAATATTCGTTGCGAGTCTGTAGACTCTTGTGTGGTAACTTTACTAAGCTTAACTACCATTTCGCTTTAATCTTTTCCAGAATACACGCATGTATGAGTAAACTTAAATATTGAAATTCCAATGTTAAATATGATATGATAAGAATCATTTAAATATTTTGCACAGCAAAAGTTTCGTAGTTATTACGCTAGTTTCTAAAATTGCCCTGGTGCATCCTCTACAAAGGCTTTCATTTTAAAATCAGGTTTTCTGTACAAACAAGCTCTAACAAGTTTTCGCCAACAATTTTCTACAACTAAAGCAACAGTAAAGTTTACTAAATTTATTAAAAATTAACGAAAAGTCTCCTTTCTACTCTCTCTCTCTTTCACAAAAGAAAACTCTGGAAAAGATGACCCGCTAGTTACTTTTATTTCATTACTAGAAGATTAAGTGCTTCTTGTTATCAATTAATAACAAAATGTGCTAAACAAATGGTATTTTTGACCTAATCCATTCAGTCGTAAGTTAGTGATCGTTAACATGTACAACTTTATCGTACTCTAATGGGAAGTCCGATAAATCGATCTCGAAAGTTTCAGATAAATTACAACTGTTGCAACTTTCTTCTTGTTAATAAAATAGCAATTGCTTTTAGCTTGACGTAACACAATTGTTTGCTTCAAGTCACCATTGGTCGTTATATTTGTATGTTTTGTTTATAATAAACCTTTCAATTTTTCACCCGAGCATTTCATAGCACGTTGGCTTCACGATGCCAAGCTTTCGACCATTGATTCTCGGCAGTAACGTTCGCTGTTCACGTCAACCTGAATTGCAACGGGGAACGGCTGCTGAGAAAATGCGTGCGCCGTGTACGTGTATACGCGAGCTAAAGTACACAGCGTGTTTGTACGTGGTCGCATGATAAATTCAGACGCATCTGCACGTATGCCGCTGCAAGCATAGTTCAAATCTACACCTGTTATGCTGATACATGGCCGATCTTGCTGGTTTCGCATAAAATATGTAAATCTATACGTGCATGTATATTGAAATATACGACGCGCCGCGTCGAGTTCATTTTTATGAGTAGAATATCTCCCGGAAGTCCCCTCATAATTTATCCAGATGTAATTTCTATTGTGCCGCGATATATGTGGCAACCGTTAACGCACGCTTCTTAAAAGCCCGATATGTTGGAAAGATAAATTCCAGTCGTGATTCGTGCCGGTAGTCATTTAGAATTGCTACTGTAATGTAAGCATTTGTAACAGACGGTAGAGTCTTATCGCGCGTAACGTGCATTACGTATTCCGTCAGTCTTGTCATCGTGTGCACTCTCTGCTTCCATCCGCCCGAAACAAGTCTCAGTTAGTGCTACTACCAGCAGGTTGCACCATTATCCCTTTGTTTCGCCATCCCCGTCTTTATTGCTTTTTCGTTCGCTCCTCCCATCCGCCGGCTGGCTGACTTCCTGAAGTCTGCTAACTCAATACCGTGAAAGGGATCCCTAACTGAGAACTTAATAATCCAATTTTCATTGTGCTTCGCCGTTTACACCTGCCACTGCCGTTATTCGGCTCGTATGCACGCGTACTTCTGTATCCTCCATGAGTCTAATATTCTAGCTACTCTATTCTCTAGCTATTCTATTTCCAACTAATTTGTTAATTCATGCGTGGCAACGCGCGAAGACTCGCTTACGTCAATTCAAGCGGTAAATGTGTACGTCTGAATGCTGCAGTAATTAAATACCTCGCTCGGCGTCTAATTAGTCTTGGAAAAATAATATTTTAATCAATCATTTACTTTCGAGGCGGTGCTGTTTAAGGAAATAGGTAAGGATATACTGCAAGGAAATGTGCACAATCCGCTTTCGGATAGTTCCAGCGAGCTCGGGGGAATGATTAATTAAAAGATGACAGGCGAGCAACAAGTTCTTGCGACAAACTTGGAGGATGGGCGTGACAGTCGAGTACCTTAACGAAATTGCGGCCAGGATTTACATTTTTAACCTATCGCGACTAAATCTCAAGCTGTATGGGGAAGCTTATCCCGCTTCTTGAATAACGTCAATCGTCTTGACATGCGTAGAACGACACGCTCGCATTGTTTGCATTCAGTTTTTGAGGAGGGCCCGAAAGAACATGTCGCACCTGTAGAACGCGTCCGCTTTGTGGTACACGGAGGAAATGCGAGTAACGCGCGTACGTCTCCTTTATTTCACGGTGTAACGTTTCTAAAAGGACTGCGCAGAGAGGAATTTTCGCTGCATTGTCCTCATTCCAACGCCGTGGAATATAATCGCGTATGCGCGCGAGCTCCATAAGTGCGCCACTTCCTCTCCCCTTTATCTCTCTTCATCTTCCTTAACAGAGCTCTCGTCTTCGTGCGCGCGAGACGCTTTATTAATTAAAAAAAGTAATTACGCGCTCGAATTATCGCCGAAATGTTGTTGCCGAGCTCGTGGAGTCGCACGCGCATGCACAAATTGGCGTGATGCGACGAGGGTGCTTTGAGTATGCAAGGGTAAATACGCGCGGCGCGTTGTCGTAAATGTAATCCTGCTCGAAAGACCAGCGGATGACTTAGATGTACCAGACGATGTTACTCGACTCAACTCGCGACAATACTGCAATCAAACTTGGTGAAGGCTTAATTTACATACAATTATTTACAGCCGTTAATAGACAGTTAAAGAAGATAAGTTACTTCGTTGACCCGTGTCTATAATTACTCTTCTGACGGTACGCGAATGCAGGCTATCTCGTTGTCCCTTTTATGCAAGTTTACACAAATTTTATTTCGCTCTCCACTTTTCCTTCGCACTTGCCGCGGCTGTGCCGAATGAAATTTCTCTCCAAACTTTTTCTTAGATTAATCACGAACGAAGCGGGTTGCCACGGATAGTCGTCTAATGCATTTAGCGAAAGACCTTCCCGGACTAGAGCGCATCTTCTCGTCGCGCACATATGAGCTCCGGCTAAAACTTCTGACTAAAGTTACTCTGCGACGCGCCCCGAGCATATCAGTGCATCCGATTCCGCTACTTTCGGAAACTCGGTGTTCCGCGAGCAGACTCTTAGCCGCAAACGAAGTTGTCCATCCGGAAGTTTACTGATACACAGCCCCTAATTCGTCCGCAGTGAGATGCGGCGAGTGTTCCGCCCGGAAAATAGACGATATCTTTAGGGATCTCCGAAGCTCGCGGCATGATTCTGTCCAATGCCAATCGCGGCGCATCATGCGGAATCACGCTCAGTACGCTGTCGAACTGCAATCGTACGCGGTATTGATCGAACCGACGCGAATGACACGAGTTACGACAGCGACCGTGAACATGACCGAGCCAGCAGTCATTGATCATTATTCAAGCGCGCGGTAATCACGTTGAAACTGATCAGCTTTGATTGGACAAGTTTTCAGAACTTATAACATTTTTCCGATTCTCAGCAGGAAATTGTATGGAAAACTTTATGCAATAATAAATTGAGGTCTACATTTATACACTAGTTGAATTCGACAAAGTTAATTAGTTGTACACTTTTAACGTGAGGTTTGCTGTTACTTATATCCAATGATACGTCGTATATCAAACTGTCGAGAGCATCATACTTCAGCTTTGGTTGATTACGCAAGGTCTCGAAACTCGCGGTCGCCGAGATAGATGAGGAATCGTTTAGTAGCAATAGCGCTTCTAATATCCCCCCGTAATGCTGATCGGGACAAGTTGTCGGACCGAACTTCCGCCCCGTCCTAAGCATAACGACACTGTCACCCGCGCGTTCTCGCATAGCAACAGAAGGATCAATCTACTCCCGCTAAGACTCCCCGATAGTTCCAGCAACTGTAGTTACTTCCTGCTGCTGAGACTGCGGACTACTTACTCGTGAACCCGTCGCAACCCGGTCCAGTCCGCACTTTGTTACGCGAGGCCGAAGTTGGTCGTGAACAAGTTCGCCGCATCGCGCTCTGCGCGGCTGCTAATTTATCCTGACCGGCGAAACAAAGCCCGCTGAGTATTGAATTTGCGGCCAACAACTCCCCCCCCCCTCTCTCTGCCTGCTCCTATTTATCTCTCTAGTCTTTCGTAGACCGTCGGATATTGCACAGCCATGGTCTTTCTCCATTAGGCTGCACGTCCGATATCCGTCTCAATATCCGCGAAGATATGGCGATCTTTGGGGTCGAACAAGAGAACCGGAAATTCGCGGATCGGTCAAGCGCAAGGAGCTTTGTGAATCTGCATTGAATCATGCTCGGTCGCTTTTGCGGACTCTATCACTAATCGAAATCCTCGTCGATTCATGACGGCCCATGCGTGTAGCTGCACGTTCGTAAATTAACGGAAAACATTAATGAGCTATGCGTTAATTGAGTACAGACATGTTCCTTTTATTGAGACAGTTTGAAACTTACAAAATTGAAAATAATTAATATACTAGGTTTACGAAAAATACTGATGGGACAGAAGCGAGTCAGTATTTTTACTATCCGTTTATTCTTCTTCGTTCCTATTTATTCATCTTCGAGAACTCAAAAGAAGTTCGTTAATCTTTATTGCTAACTTAACAATGAATTTTAAATATTAATATTTTACCGTATTTTACTGTATTATGTCGTAACTACTAACATTTAATATTGAAGAAAGTATCATTTTTCATGACTTTTCGCGTCTATAGTTCAGAAAATATTCAATAGATACAACACATTTCTCATATAAAATTTATGTTATAGATAGATTAAAAAGAAACTGTCACACAACAAAGATCGGGAAGCGGCGTTATGCTCGCCGTATACTTTAATGGAAAATCTTCTCTCGAGACAGACTACCATCATTCTTTTCGCTATTGTGCTCTCTCCACGTTCTAACTGCAAGCAGTCGTGGCTCTCGAATCGAACGAAAAGGAAGACTATCGATTTGCCGCGGTGACGGAGGCGATTCACGTGAAACACTCGATTATGCATGCCCGATTCCCAATAAAAATTCAGACGGCAAACGCGCCGCTGTCCCAATCCGTTGCGACGTGTGCCACGCGACATTTTTATTTTTCGTACAACCGGTCGAGCTAACTCTATGTTTCAACGCGATAAATTTGTCTGTACTTACATTTATATAAATGTACCCCAAAACTTTAGTAGCGTATTTAAAAGTGTAACTAGAAATATAATTGCTCTGTACAAGTAAATTAATTTCGTGCAATTGACTGGGCCAGCATGATCAGCTGTTTAATATTTAGGATAATATTTAATTCTCTATATTCGAGAATTTTTAATAAAAGAAGAATAAAATAATGTGTAACAGTTAAAAGTTTGCTTTACTCGGTCTGCCAATGCACATTACAGACAATACAGATATTTGCTATAGAATATACATACATAAGAAATTAGAAAATAAAATTATCTCTGAATAGTGCATTAAAATACTTAAAGATATTCTCACACATAAAGGCATTTCATTCTTGTTGAAGAATAATATTTTCCATTTCGTTAAAAAATGTCATAGTTTAATGAAATTTATAATTAAAAGATTTTAATATTTTTTGTACTTTTATATATCTTTAATTATCAATATAATTAATTATAAATATAATTATTTTTAATCGACTTAATATTTCATACACGTATCATTTCATCATACATACTTTCTATACTTTTTATTTTTGTCTAATAATAATATGGTTTGTAATATTAATGTTTTAATATTATTAATACTTTTTAATAATATTACTCTTTAATGTGTTGTACTGCACTTATTTTGTTAATATATGGGCCATTTGTGCAACTAAATTTCAAGATATATTAGGCAAATCGCGCAAGTATTTCCCAAATGAAGCAATTAAGTTTTGGAAACCGTTATGCAAATTGAGATAAAGTTACTTTACTTGACTACGCCCTGCATGATGTTCGATCTCTTTCATTCCCTCTGATGGCACGTCGTTGACCTGCAACCACGTGCACGCGAATCTATCACCAGATTGAATTTCCCAGCCCGACTTCCTCGAATCGGAGAAACGCGGATCAAGGAGCCACTTTGGAGTGGAAACGCGCACGAGAACGGAAGAGAGCAAATGTTGTTCATAGCGCATTTCTCGTGCTTCGACCTCCGTGAATCTACAAATTTCCGGTCTTCTTATTCAATACTGAGAGGGACATCATATCGTCATAGAGTCACTCAAGGACGCGGGGGAGAATATGTGAACAAAACATCGGATACTTGACGATGCACTTTTAGCACGAAACTTTCGATAGAATAATAATTCTTTAACCACAAATGACTTATACGATTCGAGTTAAGATATCAAGACATCTTTTTAAGTCAATAGCTAAAAACAGCCAATTCCATTAAAAACTGAAAAATGATTCAGACTTGCATATTTCATCAATGCGCTACAATTTTGTTATAGTAAAATATTTACAATTGTAAAGAAAATTGCGCTGGTTCTTTCATAAATATCTGAGTATATGAAGAAGAATAGACGATTAAATAAAATGAATTTGTACTATCATAGTTTAAACATTAGTTTAAACATATGAGGTATAATGAAGCTTTGCAACGTAAAAATATCATAATTTACATAAAATGCACATAAAATAATTTCTTTTTAATGTTTTTCTCCTCTGCATATTGTAACCCTGTTACGGCAAATTTACGAGCAATATTATACATTGCACTTTTCAGAACAAATTAACAGCAATTGCAGTGCAAACAAAGATTGGAGGCTCTCAAAAAAAAGAGGATGGTTTACGTTCCACGAATCAAAGTGAAACGGCGAGATTTAATTTTGAACTCCGACAACTGGGATAATAAGATTTCGAGACCAAATACACCGCCGTGCAACCGCCTGCGCAGAAAGTCAATACTTCTCTTTTCACGAGCTATCGTTACAGCCGCCGTTCTTTGTGTATCTAACACTCGAGAAATATCATCTTATTTTGATGGTGATCTTAAAATTACAGAAAATCACAATTTAAAGTGTTAACACTTTGCAGTGTGCAGCAAGTATAATTTATAACGAATTTCCGCGTACATTCTCGTGTAATATTTCATAAATAACACAACGCATATTGTACATTATGCGGAGAGAATGAAAGTAATCAACGCGATGCAATACTAATACTGCAAAAATGATCTTATCAAAATTCATTATTATTATTACTGTTATGTAAAAAAAAATTGTATGCTCTATTTTAATTACTTCATTCCGTTGCTACAATACCCTCCTCCGATATTTGTATTTTTGGCATTTTAATGCAACGTGCGATAATGATGAAAGGCAGTGTAATTACTTCATTATATATGCATAGGATTTATAATGCGAACGAAAGATCCACGCGCCAATAAATCGCCATTAACCCAAGAATAATATAACGCGGCAAATTAGTTCGATACTTGAACGTGTTTGTGTGCGATCAACAATACATCAAATATATTCTTTATATTTTTACATTATATATTTATTATATTTGCGTATCTTTTTAGTTTCTCTTGCTTTGTGCTTGCCACATTATTCTCGTTGTTTTCTTCATCTATCATTAATTGTTTCTGCGATTTCAATTTTTATGATTTTCCGATTCCAAGATCCTACTTTCCCGTGTCTCGTTCCCCCAGATCTCGATACCATGATAGTCGCTGATCCTCGCTTACGGTACGTAAAAGACCCGAGGGGCCGCGCGAACACACGCGGTCGGTCCTCGTAAAAACTTCAGAAAGGTACTGACGGCAGTAAAATCCGGTAATTCGTTGCTCTCAACACGGAACGTTGAGAACAGACAGTTGCCTGTATAGCGGGCGCAGACGAATTCTCAACTTTTATCGCATGTCGTTTCGCATGTAATTGTATTTTTATTGAGCTCACTGGCGAGGAAGAAATTATTCGATTAGAAGGGAAATTAAACATTTTTTTCGCTACCTCTTACCTCAATAAATCATGAATGGACTCTCTTAAAATAATTCGTAACTGAGAAAATTGTAGAATTGGCAGCACGAATCATATCAGTGAATTTATTATCTCAACTACTCTTTCGTATGCCACTCTCAATTTTTTTTACTGGAAATCGCATATAATTACGCAACTAATGACAATTCGGTTTCGTTTATTTCAAATTGAAATATACGTATAGATTTAAACGCTGACTTATAGCACACGTGAACGATCATATGGCAATGATCGCGTTGCAAACTGAACGACTGCAACGTGATGAATAGCGCCGTAACATTGCACCAGTAACGAATTGAGGGAAAACGAACGCGAACGCTCTTTATATCGCTATAAAACTCGACAAAATGAAACTCGTGCGATCGTCGCACAGGCTCGTCCTTTTTCCTAAAGATCTCGGGATTTTACGGGTAACGAGTCAATTAGTGAACTCTTTCCTTAATCCTATTTCCCGTCTCCAATCTTTCGAGAGGTCCTTAGAAATCCCGACAAGATTTACCGTGGAATATCGAGCTCAGTCGCGCCAATGAAGGCGGCGTCTCCCTCATTTTACGAGGAAGCCGAGGAGGACAGAGTGTCTCTCGTATATGGGGCATGAAACGAGAAAACAAGAGAGCCACAATTTTATTAATTACTATATTTATCGGCCTCTCTCTCTCTCTCTCTCTCTTGTTGCGGCGCTGGACCGAGGACCGTCCAGCCACGTCGGACGTCATCGAGAATTTTATTGCAACCCAGTTGACTCATTTACTACAAGCTTACGAGTTTCCGGCCGAGCGTTCGAACACGGAAATCGAATTAAAGCCGCGACACGGAGAGCGGCTTCCAGCCTTCTCATTGCATTTTTATAATACCGGACTGACGCGCACGGCGAGAATACGCGATGCGGTCGGTCCCCGCTCCGCTGGTCACGATGTTCCTCCGAAACTATGAGAACCCCATCTCTGACTATTTCACGCTGTCGGTTTCGGGGCAATCCGTGTCTGGTGACCCGGTACTCGAAGAGCATTCCGTCGCTCTCGATGCCGGATGCTGCCGTGACCGTCCGGCTGCGCGACTCTTTCAAGGGCGACCCGCGTGGATCGGAGTGACAGCGAATTCTTTCTCCATGAGGAAACTAATTCCGCTTTCGGGCGACAGAGCGAAAAGAGAGTGCCAACGAGTTATCTGCCTCTTTCGCAAAAGAGGAGGTCGCGCTTCGTAGAGTCGTGGATCTCTTCGCAGGAGCTTTTCCGCTACGGGGCTACTTCGACGTGCGTCATATAAGAGATATGTCTTTCTAAATATCACAGTTGACCAATTTCACTGTCAATAATTGTAATACTCGTAATACTCCGTGATTTCCTGACAGAGGATTGTATTGCAGATGAACAAATATATTTTTCAGCTAGATTACATTCGAGACATCGGACATTATTTGAGTGCAACTGTCTTATCGTTGTTATTTTTCTAACGTCTCGTATATCATATTTTGTAATCTTCGACGAAGAGAAGAAACTGATGATGAGATCCATGGTATTCATGTACGAAAAGTCCTTACTCGTCTTTTCATTGTATACTCTTTTAGGAACAAATGAACGGAACGTAAAACCGGCGGCAATAAAAAGAGTATATTAGGAACATAACTTCTTAAAATAATTTCTGCAGAAAAATTCTGAGGGAAAACCGAAATCAAGTATATGCAGGAGATGGAAGCAAGCGAGTAATTGAGATAAAAGTAATATTTGATTTTGAAAAAAAATACAATATTTATATTTCAAAATTAATATAAAAATATCGAGTTACACGTGCAGAAAGTATTTTAGCTAAAATATTTGTTTTAAAAAAAGATTATAACATATTTTTAGCGTAAATACAAAAAATATTTTAATTAAAATTTTAATAATGTAATGTTGTTTAGGAAAATTTAATAGTTCTCTAGGATAAATAGCTATTGTATACATTTAATACTTTGAAACTGCACGTTTGTTATAAGACGGGATAAAAAAATTTGCATTTTAAGCTTGCATTTCTTTAGAAAATAATATTCAGTGAGAATATTTTCTACCACATATATTTCTATGGTATTTTTATAATTATATGTCTCTTGAAATGTACATGCAATATTTTATAAATTTGCATTAATTATATCTAATGCTCTAGAAATGTATATCGGTACAAAATCGGTAACTCGATATAACAAATAACAATAATGGGAAGAGGCAATTGGATGTGTGGTCAGCATACGAATTGCTCGACTAGGATCATTTCCTCGGAGCGTTATATTTGACGGTGAGAGACCGGACGTATACAAGGGAGAAATGATCCAAGGAAAATAGAACGAAATGTGCGGCCGAGTTTGTTGCGGGGATCTGATCGCGGGGGTGTATCTCCTGGAAAAATCCTTTTCGTTGAGAATACTGGCACGATAAGCTCTACGAAAGCAGAGGACGACAGTCCAAAAGCTACGAAAATCCGTAGAACGAAGTGGGAAAAGTGGATAAACGTGAAAGTAGGAACGCTTGTACGGAAAGTTAAAACAACGAGTCCGCTAATGAGAGGATCGTCATCCACGTATAAAAGGATTTCGATTATCTCTCCCGCAAAAGTACTCGTAGCAATGAAACGACGCGATACGCCGCTTACAACTTCGAAACTACACCGGCAATTATTTACGGGGGAAAAAACGTGTACAATTGCGGAAACTGTAAAGTCTGAAATCTCGTCTGTGACTCTTCACGTCTGAGACGAAGAGACGAGATCGTTTCGTTGGTAGAAACCGCGGTGAAACCTCACTAAAATGTCGAATCAATTATCGCGACGTGAATCACGATCGTTTGCTCTTCTCTGGAGGTGGAATTAGAAACAGCAGCGGATGCATTAGTTAAACTAGAGATGCAATTGATCGACGTGGGGTGAAACCAGCCGTTAATGTATCGCACGGTAAAACGCCCGGCGAACGCGGCCGCAGGCACTCAAAGGTTAGCCAGACTAGATTTTCTCTCATTAGGTCGGTGCTGTTCTGTCTCTCGGCTCGATCGTCCACTCAGGGCGGCCGCCCGCAGAGAGCGGAGGGCCCGGTTCTTCCACAAGGAGAGGGATGGGAGGATGAACGGGGCGGGCGGTCGCGAAGGACCTTTATCTCGCCGATAAATTTCGCAGATAGCGGGTGGCGAAAAAATTGGGTTAAGTCACGCGGCTGTATATCATCGATTTTCTCTCCGAATCCTGTTATATCACCTCGCGCGCCCGCCCCGTGTGTGCACCGTTTTCCCCCTTTTTATCCTCGGGGACAGCCTGTACGAATCTTTACGAGGCCCGCAGCTTTTCGCGCGATACACGATCCGCGGTGACCGCAATACCTCCGGGTAAATTAGGGGCTGCGCGCAATCGATCGCAGTGCGACTGCTCGGGATATACTTTACTGTACACACGTAACATAAGTGCAAACGCGTAAATCCCACGGATGAACCTTTTTCCCTTGTGGGAGGCTTAACAGACGGGTCTAATGCTGCAGGAGCGAAAATGCGTCCTATATTCCGCCGTCCCTTCATTTTCGTTCTCACAACGACTGCCGCGGTGATAATTTTACCAGTTGCTGTTTACGTCGAGAAAGCCAAGATAATTACATAGGTATTTCGTTAATTAGTTTACTAACTAGTTTTTCGCAACGCCGGGAAATTAGCTCTTCCGGTGCGCAAGCGGTACATAGAAGGTGGTTTTGTGTAAGATCGGTTAATGCTGAAATTCACGACGACGTCGTGTTACGGACAAATATAAATCGCCTAAACACCACTTTCACAAGCGCAGCGCCGGTCCGGTTCAAATAAGAGAACAACAATGGCAATATTTCCGAGAATTCTATATAACGTTTGACGCGAATGTCACTATTTTTTTTATATAAAACCAATTATATTAAAAATTTTGAAATTAATCAGTTTTGCAAATCTGTGTTCATTGGTCATTGACTTAAAATGTTACTGCAAAACCACTTTCCGTTAGACTAAACCTCCCAGTAACGAAACGCTAATTATTTTTCAAAAACAAGAACTTCCTACAACAATAGAAATATTTGTTTCTTTCTTACATGAGAAATATCCTTTTTTCTTTTCAACTTTGTTAACGTTGAATATTGCTATACTTTAAGCCAACGGGACGATATTATTTTTTCTACTGGATTGCTTACGGCAGTCAATCCAGATTTTTAGCCTTAAGAGG